>NC_142064.1:208410161-208731161 GCF_059756535.1 Pantherophis guttatus
ATTAGATCATCTCTTTTTTGTACCTATTTCTTCTGTTTGCTTGGAATCAATGTTCACCACAGTTCAACAGTGGGCAATTCCTCATCTTTGAAAGGCTTCTTGCTGAAAGTAAACATTAAGAGCATTTCCATAGTGCTCTGAAATGAAGCATTTCCAACTGCTGAGAACTTCTTTCTCCCTCTAGAATGCTGTAATATAGGGACTTACTGCTCTGAAGGGGAATGATAATCCAGGGAGCGAAGCTTTGTGTCACTTGAGCAAGATTTGGATGGGAAACTAATGATAAGGAAGTGTGGGAGATGTGGCAAAGCTGTGGAATAGTTTGCTTGGCAAAGGATGCAGACTTCTCAGAGGAAGGTTACCACTTGTGAAAATAATTTAGCAGTGCTGCAGAAGCAACAGAGTGTCATGTGCCTCATGAGCTATGGAAGGAATGCAGGCATTATGGTTGCCTAAAGCACATAAGAATATGATGAAGAAAGTGGAACAGTGCAAAAGAGAGTGGGATGGTGTGTTCTAGTTTCTCATGTGGTATTCTTAGATTCCTTGTTTAATTCAGGTTTTTGCACTGTACAGATTTGATGTTAATTTGACAATCTGAGAAACAATGGCTCCTTGTGGATGTCAGATTATATCAAGGAGCCTTGATGAACAGGCATTATATGAATGAGTAGCATTGTAGCCTTTCTGGTTTTATTTAGCTCTGTAAATGGATTCCAAATGCAGTCAGTGTTTTCATTTATTTTTTAATGATCATTTTTAATAAGCTTTTTTTTTTGGCATTTTCAAATCATCAGTGATACAAAACCAAAGGGCTGCATGCAGCCCTCAAAAACCTTGAGGGTAATTCCTAGAACTCTATAAAAGTTGCTTCTAAAATGGTTACTATGACACAGAGGTAAATTAATGAACATATGGAAAATATTTATATTAACCATATTTAATTAATCTCAAGCCTCCCTTAAATTGGCCTCCACTCTAGTGAGTACATGAACACAGTCATTTTTTTTTCTTGGATGTGGTTTGCCTTCATCAAGGATTTTTTTTCCCTTACTTTTTTAAATTTCCCAGTCTGGATCACATCCCTGTGATTTTCTAATATTCTTCTATCCAAATACTATTCAGTTCCAAGTCTAAGTAATCTTTTCAAGATAAGTCTAGATTGTCTGCCCACTACAGAATAGAAGATACCCCTCTGAGCTCTGCATAATAATCAATGAGGGGGGAAAGGGAAGAAAATAAAAAATGTAATAAAAAAATTAAAATAATGACTACATCTAAAAACAAAATGTAATAAATATGTATATCAGAGTCAAAAACAATAAATTCATCTAGAACATCATATAGACTGTTAAGAAGAGACTGGACAACATTTGCCTGAAATGGTTTAGGGTCTCCTGCTTGAGCAAGGTATTGCAGTAGAAGACCTCAAAGGTCCCTTCCATCTTCTGATGTTCTGTGTTCTATATTTTGACGTTGTCTGCAGATACATCAGAGCCAGGCTGGAACAGAGTGGTACAAAAAACTCAGTAACAAAATAAATAAACAATAAAGGAAAATGTTTTGTATGATTAATCCTGCATAATCCAGCAACTGATTCTGAATAACAGTAACAATAACAATAACATCCTTTCTTGCATCGGATCTTTAAATATTTGTTCCTTTCTTTATGGTTTATTTATTTATTTATTTATTTTATGCAATTTATATGCCACCCTATCTCCGAGGACTCAGGGCCGCTCACAACAGTAAAAATGCATAGTTCCCCATTAAAAGCAATATAAAATTAAAGTTCCGATTTAAAACAATTTAAAATTCATTAACAACCCCCCACCCCCCTCATCAGTCCAGGCTGCGGAACAACCTGGTCTTCAAATCGCGGTGGAACGAGCGAAGGTCAGGGGCCATTCGGAGCTCCAAAGGAAGTTGGTTCCAGAGGGTGGGTGCGCCCACAGAGAAAGCTCTCCCCCTGGGGGTTGCCAGCCGACACTGTCTGGCCGATGGCACCCTGAGGAGGCCCTGTCTGTGGGAACGCACCGGGCAATTGGGGATTGTCGCTGGCTGAAGGGACTCCGACAAATATCCCGGGCCTAGGCCATGAAGGGCTTTGTAGGTGATAACCAGCACCTTGAACCTTACCCGAAGGGCAACCGGTAACCAATGCAAGTCGCGCAGGAGGGGTGTAACATGGGATGCTCCCATCACAACCCGCGCGGCCGCATTCTGCACCAGCTGAAGCCTTTGAGTGGTTTTCAAGGGCAGCCCTAGGTAGGGAGCATTGCAGTAGTCAAGACGGGACGAGACCAGCACATGAGTAATGGTGCATAGGGCATCTTGGTCCAAGTAAGGGCGCAGCTGGCGCACAAGGCAAACCTGGGCAAATGCCCCCCTGGTCACGATCGTTACATGGTCTTCCAGAGACAACCATGAATCCAAGAGGACACCCAAGTTGCGAGCCCTATCCATCAGGGGTAACACCTCACTCCCGATGGTCAATGATGGAATATCTCGATCGGACCAAGATGCCGGTACCCACAGCCACTCGGTCTTGGCGGGGTTGAGTCGAAGCCTGTTCCTCCCCATCCAGTTCTCTGTGCTATTATAATATTGTCATAATAGTTCCTTATGTTTCTATCTATTCTAACCTACTTTCCTTTGGCTGCATATGATTTCTATTCTGATTAGGCTTAGGCCTCCCGATATTTATCACCTAGACTTTTCCAAGATGCCACTAGAGTTCCCATCCTAGTTCCTGTCTCTTTTCTTTTTTTTTTTCACATATAGAATTATAAATTTTGGTCAGTGATTCTTACACTTTTTTAATTCCATTTGTCTTCTGTAGAGGTTCAACATTATGTCTGGCAGTAGCAGAAGTAGATAATATGTATTTTCTGTAAAAAAAAAAATTCTTTTTAATCCTCAAAGAAGGCAAAGGCACAATATTTCCATATTGTTGCCAAGCAAAAATGAAATAGTTATATCCATAAAGTCACCATAAATTGATATTACTTCTTTCACTATATATGTTCAGTGACCATTTTTTTTTCATATGTAAAGCCAATTTGGTGTGGTGGCTAAGATACCACACCTAATTTTGGGAAAGCATGCATTCTAGTTCCACCTTGGATACAAAGCCAGGTAGGTAACTTGGGCCAGTTACTCTTTCTCAGCCCTAGGAAGGAGGCAATGACAAACCACTTCTGAAATCATACCAGGAAAATTGAATGGACTTGTCCAAGGCAGTTGCCATGAGTCAAGTTTGATTCAAAGGCAAAGGACACACAAAATTAATTGTAGCATGACAGACTGCACTTTAGCCTACCTCGCTATATCAGTTTTCTAATGTATTTTTTTAAAAAAGTCTTTTCTTGCACTTCTTGTCATTTAAGTATTTTTATTAGTTTATCAAAATATAAAATACAAAAAATACAAAAAGAAAAATGAAAATAATTGGAAAACAGGTAAGGAAAGGGGGAAGAGGAAAAAATGTAGGCTAAAGGGGAAAAGAAAAGCATTGATTTCCGACTGCTTTTGGTGCAGTAGAATAAGGTAATGACATACTATCTTGATTTTACTTTTACATAATAATATATACTAGCCATTTCTATAACCACAAACCTATCGAGTCAGCAAAACACAAAATCAAAGATTCATTTTTTTCCACCTCAAAGTCCAAAAGCGGTTTCCAAATAGAAACAAAGTATTTTTTTTGCACTTCTTCTTTTCTCAGGGGAGCTGTGAATGAGAGCCAGTGGATAAGCTAGAGAAGTGTACTACAAGAGATACTGCTTTGTGAGGCTCTGGAACAAGATACTTATTTTCCATCTTTTATATTTGTTCAAGAAGGAATAGTTTTTCTCTCTGTTGTTGTCCTAGCTCAAATTATTTCTCTGCTCTGCTATCAGATGAAGCCACATTTATGTACAGGGACTTGGAAATGCCAAATGTAAGCCCAGGAGTGAAGAAAATGTTTAATCGTCTCTCAGATCTCTATTTCTTGGTTAAAGAATTAATCTGTTCTTAGCCAGTGCAATAAAGAGGAGGGTTGAGGCTTGTTTTAGGAAAATGAAATCTTTATTTAATTTTGATTTATTGTGTGCTGTATGAAACTGAGATTAATAGTACTACCCTGCATCATTTGAAAGGATGGGATACAACAAGGTAACATAATTTAGATATTTTGTGAATATACGTTGTCCTGTTATTTTTAACTCCATGATATACAGCAGGGGTCCTCAAACTATGGCCCGCAGGCTAGATACGGCCTACGAAGCCCTTAATCTGGCCCATGAGGGACCACGAGGCTGCCCCGCCCACATCACCCCGCCTACCCGCCATCCCCACACACCTTTTGGAGGCTGGGGAAGCCAAAAACAGGATGCATGGAGGCCTCTGGAGGCCAAAAATGGGCCTGTTTTTGAACGGCAGAGAGGTACTGGAGGCCGAGGAGGCCAAAAATGGGGTGCACGGAGGCCTCTGGAGGGCAAAAATGGGCCCATTTTTTTCCTCCCCAGCCTCCAGAGAGAGAGAGAGGGAGCAAGAGAGGGAGAGTGAGTATGTGTGTGAGAGAGAGAGGGGGGGAGACAAAAGTCCCTCATACATACCCCAAGGCAGCCACATCCCTTCACTAATCTGCTTTCCACCCCCAGGAGCAAAACAAATTAAAACTTAATTTGTATGAATTGTTTGGCCTGCTAAATTGGCCATGCCCATCCAGTCATATGACCACCTAGCCATGCCCACCAGCTGGTCCACCCCCCCAATAGTCTGAGGGACTGTGAATTGGCACCCTGTTTAAAAAGTTTGAGGACCCATGACTTAAAGGATTTCATCCTCAGATCCTGAATAATTTATAGGCTATAATCCTAATTTTTGCACTAAAATTGATAGAATAACATGGGATAAAAGTGAAATTAAGAAATGCTTGTGACGGTATTTTAGAGATGAGAATATATGAGAACATTTGACAAATTATTCAACATTGAGCTGGAATAAATACTCTAGGGATGCTAGACAGTGTTAGTTGGGGGCATGATTGTCTTATCCGGATGATGCTGTATTGTTGGTTGAGAACCCAAATTATTTGAAGCACATATTAGCTAGCAATGAAGCGTATAAATTAACAATGAAGAGTATAAATCTGAAAGGTATTTTATTGAGGATATAGGTAATTATGTTTTATTATGAAAATAGAATGAATGGTTATAATTTATGTGTAACTGATGAAAAATAAAGTCAGCAGATAAGTTTGTCTGAAAAAAATGAGAAATTTTAGATGGAGAAATGCTTGTAGCAAGGAACTGAGTAGCATAATTGTATGTCCAAAGATATTCCTTTACTGGTTTCCCTGAGAACAGCCACCTGTACAGCATGACATGGAGCAGTAACTAATGTTAAGATATGCTGTCCAAGGGTAGAAGAAGAAATTTGATCATTTACTTGGTGTTCATGCCTTTGGTTAGATAAAGGAGGATTTTTAATATTTAATGCTTAAAGAAACTACTTTCTCTAGCCTCCCTTAAAGTTAATAGACACTGCACATTCAGAAAAGAAATATCTTTTAAAAGAATGATATGTGGACCATATTTAGAACAATCTAATGAATGATCTAAGTGAGTATCTAAACTTTTTGACAGCAAAAGGGACATGAAGAATGCACTGATTTTATTGCTTTCTTTGTTTTTCAAACTTATACAGTGCCCATTTTACAAAATGAGTGACTCTGGGTGGCATAGAACAATTTGTTTACTATGTTATTTAATTTGTTTGATAAAGTGGTGAAAGTTTGAGAATTATTTATTTTTCTTTTGGCTGAACCATTAAACTTCTAAATCTAAGGGCAGGAATTAGTCTAGTTATTATAAGAAAGCTTTTGTTTAATTGCTGAAACATGGTTTAATATCAGTAACATGTGGGTGGCATCTAACATTATCTCTCATTTTCTTCTACATTGCAAAATGACTTTCCAGTTAAGAATCAGTATGACATGTTAGCAAAGGACAACATCAGGATAATTATTGTTGCAAAACAAGACTTTAACCCCTGCCTAGGATTTATAAGGAACCCCTTCTGGGTTTTTTTTTAAAAAAACCAATGGTTTGCCAGAAAATTTTCCAATTATAGTAGCTACTCATTGGTCAATTAGTAATGATTATTTTGATAGTTTGCTGCCCACCCGTTTGAAATGACTGCAATGAATAATGATGATCATCATCATCATCCTCCGACGATACCTTAACAGTTCCTAGGTCCTAGATTAGGATTTGAGCTGCTGAGCTATTAACCAGCCTCAAAGGCTGTGAATCTCACTAAAGTTTAACTAATAATAATAATAATAATAATAACAACAACAACTACTACTACTACTACTACTTTATTGTCATTGTACGTGTATACACAGTATACCCATACAACGAAATTCACTTAACATCCAAAGACCAGGTCCAACACACACAACAATCCCCAAACACACTCCCACTCACCACAATTCCCCACCCCTAAACCACCCAAGCATCCACACAACAGACCAAGTAATGCTGTCCAACAGCTCACTGATGGTGGCCCTTTAGTTCATTGTTGAATGCAATTATAGCTCTGGGATAAAAACTATTCAGAAAACGTGTGGTCCGAGTTTTAACTGTGAAATGATCAAGAAGAAACAAAAATTAATATTGTAGCATAGGAATTACTGGAAAGTTTTTTTCCCCTACAAAATACATAAGCTAGCTAGAGAAATACCGTAGAATATATTACAATAAAGCCTTTCCGAAGCACAAAATTCTATTGTGGATAACTCTAAAAATATTTTTAGTTGAGCACCACTAATAGTATTTTCATCTAGAAAGCTTGCAGTGGCCTCTCTTGTTACTGAACTGTTTCTAGGAATCTGTAGCCAACTTAATGTACTGTAGCAGCATATTGTAACCTCATATCAGTACCTGCTTAGGTTCTTCCCATGAGGAGGAGGAGTCTCAGAAAATGATTGTAATAGGAACATTAATGGAAAGATTTCATGGATAATATCCATAATACTTATGGCAGCCTTAATATGTCAGTATTAGTGCTGTGTTGGTGCATTAGTGGTTAGAATGCAGTATTACAGACTAATTCTGCTGAATTCCAGCAGTTTGATCCTGACTGGCTCAGGGTTGACTCAGCCTTCCATCCTTCCGAGATGGATATAAAATGAGGACTCAGATTGTTGAGGAAAATATGTTGACTCTGTTAACTGCTTAGGGAGGGCTGTAAAGCACTGTGAAGCAATATATAAGTCTAAGTGCTGTTATTTCTGTTAATATTCAATAAGGTAGTCCTTCTAAAGAAGGAGGGTGATTCTGTTTGGTATATAAGAGGGGGCAAAGGGATTTTCTGAAAGGCTTTCAACATTCAAATATTATACCAGCTACCCAGAGTCGCTGTGGCATATCAGTAGTGGGTTTCACTTACCTTTGCTACCAGTTCAGAACTGTGAGTATGCGTGGCGCTTCTGCGCATGTGGAGAGCATCCGTGATGACGTCCGGGCGGGTGGGTGGAGCCTCCCGCCAATGCCACTACTGGTTCGCCCGAACCGGGGCAAACCGGTAGAAACCCACCACTGTGGCATATATCTTAGAAAGATGATAGATAGTTAGATAGATAGATAGATAAATAGATAGATAGATAGATAGATAGATAGACAGACAGACAGACAGACAGACAGACAGACAGACAGACAAACACCCTACAGCAGTAAAGTAACATTCCTGAAATAGTTGATATATCTTGTGGTAGGGCTTATCTTAAAAGACTGACACTCACTGTCTAAAATTCTAATACCAGCATATCTATAAAATTAGCTTCCACTTTGCTGCCATGTCATCCCATTACCTAGGAAATGGCTCTATATTTATGAAAGTATTAGGAGGGGAGTAGGAGATCAAAAATATGCACTTAGAAACTTAAATGATTTAATTCATTCACTCCTGGGACTATTGATATGTCCTTGCACCAAAATCCTTGTAGGAAGAAATTCTTAAATAGGTTTAGTATTTGCAAGGATATTGGTGGATATTTGTCTCTGAAGAGACATCGCGGTGCAGGATATAAAGCAATAGTTGACAGATAGAACCACATATTTGAAAGAAAGTATGGGGACATCTTTTGAGTAACAAATAAGATGGCATATGTCCTAAAAGCTTTTTTTTTTTTATCATGTACTTGTCTTTTCACCAGAATGGAGTAAAACTTTTTCATAATCTGACCATAAAAGTTCTGCTAAATAGTGATCAAAGAATGAAAACCTATGTCAAGACCAGCTGAAATAGATTGAAATATAACAGACAGTGAACCTAAGAAATTAACAAACCTACTAACATTAATTTTATGTTATTACAGGCATCTGGTTTCAGGGATGACCAGCATCCAGCATCTTAAATTCAGACAACCATACAATTTAGTTCTAAATTACTTGTAGGCCAGTTAATTAATTTTTCTACTGCAGTTAAAAAAGTTTGTTGATTCCTCCATGAGTTTTTTCTTTCTTGCATTTGTGTTTGACAGAATTTCAGGATTTGCTTATAAACTTTCTAGCCAGAAATTGATTTTTTAAAAAAGTTTTTTATTAATAATACAATTAAAAGCATTGGACATGATCTGACATTTCCGGTTTAGACATTTCTGTCACATTTTACCTTACAACTAATGCAATTCCTTTATGTTATACAAATATATACCTTGTTTCACAATTCAAACACAAAAATTCTTACATCTGTAGAACTTACATCCGTAACAATTTCATTCCTATCTCTTTCAAGAAACTATCATATAGATTTCTAAACTTTCAACTCATCAGTAATCCTTTATCCCGGCAATCTTCCTTGTTTCCAACCAATAGTATAATTTATTCTAGATTTCGTAGTAGTCTGTTTCGCTCTTATCTTTGAGTTCCAATGTCAACCTGTCCATTTCAGCACAAGTTAATATTTTAGCTACTACTTCTTCCTCTGAAGGGGTTTCTTTATTTTTCCAGTTTTGTGGAAAAGCCAGTCTTGCTGCCGTTAGAATATATAACATTAAGTATATTGTTTCCTTATTGTATTTATCTATTGTAATACCTAGTAAGAAAAGTTCTGGCTTTAATTCTATATTTTGCATTAGCTTTTCCTCCAGCCATTGCTTTATCCGGTGCCAAAAGTCTCTTAGCCAGAAGTCATTGATGATACCAATCAAAGACAGAAGTATTTTGTCTTTGTCTGCTTTTACTCTTTTTTCAGCCAAATGGAATTACAGTATTTATCTATGCAGTATTCATTTGTGCCTGAGACTGCAGAGTTCACAAATAAAATGAAATTCCATGCAGACAAGTCCATCCTTGGGCATCTGTATCTTAGAATTACCTTAATGCAGAAAAATAATAATTTAAATATTAATCAGAGTTGATCATTATACAGGAATCCTTTTATTAATATTTCAATTCTGCGACATTTAGTATTTTAAAGATTTATCATGATTCATAGTCATAAGTCAGATAATAAAAACAGATTACATGTATTGAATTATTCAGTTGTGATTTATGTATTTTAATCCAATTATTTATTCTTCCTAGCAACATAATACTAACATTTTTGCCAGTTACTGAAATTATTGTGATAAATATATCTATGTTGTTCTGGTCTAGTACAAAAACATTGCTTATAGTTTTCCAAAATAGAATTAACTAGGATGTTTAATACTGCAGGATATTTTTTTAAATATACATATATTTGGAATTACAATTCTTTCACCAGGAATTTCTATTTTCTTCTATTTTTAAGATGTTAACCTATGTTAATACAGATGCATTAAAGAGAGAATGCAGATGTTTTCATGTTATTCTATACTGTAGAATAGAATAGTACATTTAGAACAGCGATAGGTTGCTCCCGGTTCTGTCCGGTTCTTTAGAACCGGTAGTAAAAGCGGTGGGAGACTCTGCTCACCCACCCAGATGTCATACTTGACGATCTGTGCATGCGCAGAAGCTTCTGTGCATGTGCAGAAGAGCATGCACACGCTCCCATTGCGAACCAGTAGTAAAGGTAAGTAGAACCCACCCCTGATTTAGAATCATTATAGAGATTTCATGGCAGCAAACCTGATTTGCCACTATTCATTCTAAAAGAAATTGTAACTCATTTGCTCTCTGCTGAAATACTCTTAAATAATGCTTACATTTCTCAGTGTTAATGAGAGTGAGATACATACTTCTTTTCTACCATAAAAATACCTCTAAGAATAGATACATTTCATTTTCTTCCTAAGAATAATTCTTTAATTTAGTTTGTATTACTCACAAATAACAGTTGTTATTTGAAGAGAGACAAATATTAATAGGGAACAAACAAGGCCTACTTAATGCCTTTTTGGTTCATTTTTCTCCAGTATGAAAATATGTATTCCAGCAAAAAATTGTGAAAAGCCAAATTAAACTTAAAATTTATAGGAATATTGTCAGAGAATATTGATTTGATTTGAATGAATTTCATTCTCCAGAGCCAGATGAATATTTTCTTACATTATTGAAAGAGCAAGTTGATCATCTGGATAAAGTTTTATGTATTATTTTTAGAAATACTGGATAGTTAGTAAAAGGCCAGATGACTAAAGAATAGCAATGTTATGTTTATCCTCACAATTGGGGAGAAAGGAATATTCAGGAAACTACAGACAAGTCAGAGTGGCATCAATACTTGAGACAGAACATTTAGAATAAATCCTAACTGGATAGTTGTGTAAAACCTTGAAATAAACAGTGTGTTAATTATCAGATTTGTTAATAACACATTTTGCCAAATTAATCTTATGTTATTTTTTATTGTAATTTTCTCAGTGGATTAGGGAAATGCTGCATAAATAATATATCTAGATTTCAGCAAATATTTGACATTCTGATTAGGAATCTAATTAAATGTGATTTGGATGGTATGACTGTTAAGTGGATGCCTGACTATCTCACAAAGTATACTCAGAAAATGCTCATCAGTGATTTCTCATAAAACTAGATGTGGGGTACCATAAATTGGCCGCCAACAGTCAACCCTGACTTGATGGCACAGAATCAGTTCTCACAAGGTTCAGGTCTGGGTTTTTTATTTCTCAACATTTTTAACCACTTGGATAAAGGTTTGGTATATGATACCAATTTGCTATTAATTTCTGTTCTCGGATGCAATAGTCTGAGACAAGACCTCCAGAAGCAAACAGTCTCATGGTAGAGCAATCAAAAACCCAAACAGGAGACCAGCACAGACAGAGTGTGGTTTCTAGTTTCTTACAATGGATGAGCAGAGGAAAAGGCATAAGAAACCAAACCTTGATTTCAAGTCGAGATGAATTTGATAGACTGCAATCAATGACATTCTTTTATAATGGCTCCTTTAGCAGACAAGTGGGCACTCACCAATAGAAGAACATCTGATAAGTAGATTTTTTTTTGTAGTAATTTACACAAAATGTTATGGGGAATGTGCTATGGCATAGCTATTTACGTAGCCTTCCAGAAATTAGTTGTTGGTATATCAGTCTAAGCTAATAAAAACACCAC
This sequence comes from Pantherophis guttatus, assembly GCF_059756535.1. Classification (NCBI taxonomy): domain Eukaryota; kingdom Metazoa; phylum Chordata; class Lepidosauria; order Squamata; family Colubridae; genus Pantherophis; species Pantherophis guttatus. The sequence goes on from NC_142064.1 coordinate 208,421,723, forward strand.
AAGTCAACCAAATCTGATTTCATATAAAAGTCTGTTTTAGATAAATTCCAAAAATGAATGCCAGCGAAATGGCTAAATTTCAACGTGAATCAATTCTATAAACTATTAAACTTAACTTTAAACTTTTTAAGATTAAGACAGTTTGTTTAAAGCACCTTCCTTCAATGCACATGACAGTAGAGTTCCACATAATGTTTATTTTTTACAGGGTACTTGTTCACTTGTGGTAAACACTTCAAAGATGAAAAAGCTGTCAGAAAAAGATGCAAAACGCACAAATTCATTATTAAAGAAAGCACCTTAATCTAATACTACATAAAAAAAAATTAAAATCATTTGAATCAAGTTTTCATGGCAGAAATACAGACACAGTTTGCCATTTTTTCTTCTAGGATATTCTTTTGATATCATTCCTAATGTACAATCCTAGATTTCTTGATGGTCTCCCATCCAAACAGTAACCTGGGTTGGCCCTGCTTAGCTTTTTGTGGACCAGCCAACTTGCTTAAATGCTGCCATATAAATCCCACATTTAATGTTTATTTGGGTTTTTATGTATTTATTTAATTTTAATAGTCTACTACTAATTATTCTTTAGAGACTATTTATCTGTTAGAGTAACCTTGCAAATGACCTTGTAAGGATTATAAATGTGAATGTTTAGAGCATAATATTGCATTCTGATGTTTAAAATAGCACTGAAATACACATTTTTTTTCCTTTCATTTGCACAAGGAAAATAATAAGCAACCTTGACATGCTACTACAGGGACTAATTGTATAAATATTTTACTTTTTCATTCCTACTCTCTTATGCAGCCATTTTTAACCATGTTCTGCTAAAAATTGAATAAATATTTTATTGCAGCTTTGAATCACTGTCCATGATGCTTTTAAAACACAAATATAGTTCCAGGTTTTACCACACTGTATATTGGGTATTCCCTACATAAAGACCTGTCCTTTATGGTAAAACATATGTTCTAATTACGATACTACCTGTTTATAGAACTTAAAATAAAGATCATAAAATCAAAAATGTCTCTGAATACAGATACTATGTATTTTGCCTAATTCTTTCTGGGATTCTTAAAGGGATAATTCCAAAGAGAGAAATCCACTTTATTCCCATTTCAATTAAAGTTCAGATAAGACTAAACTGCCAATTTTCCTTCTCTTCCAACCCCACTAGCTCCCCAAACATATTCCTCACTTAAATTAGTGAAACAAAATTAAATTAGTGAAATGAAATCAAGGAAGGAAGGGGTTCTCTCTTCCTTTCCAGGACCGATATGGTCCATGGCCCATAAAGAGTAAAAGAATTATGACCAGTGGCCATTGTGCCTTGGATGTTTCCTAAGGTGGACTGGGAGAAGGGAAGAAAGACCAACTGTCTTACTCATAATGTTCTGTTACAAATAGCAGCATCCCCGGTTTGATCCATGAAAAAAATCAAGCTTGATTTCATAACTGCACAAATAGTGAATCACCACCCACATTCACTATCTTATCAGAAAGAGGCTGAAGCTTGTCATTTTGCCAAATGCTCAGCAGTGTTGTAAATGGATTAGTGAGAAGACTTGGCCTCCCAAGCAGATTTGAAGCACATCTAATATTTCCCCGTGTTAAGGGATGAGTGGAAAGAATCCTTTGGAAGCTGGCAGTGAAATGAATACTCATGAATTGAACCACATTGCTTCTTTAAATACAGCAACACATTGGTCTGTTAAATTGGAATGAAAATGTCTACTAAATTGGACTTAACTCTTTGTATTCACTTGACAATATGGAATGTTGGTAAAGTTTTATTGGGCATCATTGGGAGGCAGGAGAAAGATAAATTATTGGACTTTTGATTAAAACAACAATAACATAATTTTATTCTTACTATCAAAGATGGTCAGTATAAGTATACCTTATTAGGATTTGGATTTACTATATCAGCCTTTTAAAAAACTTTTAATGTTGACTTTAAAATAATAAGTTGAAGACCACTGAGGGAGAAATTAATCACTTTAAAATAGACCTTCCAATGATTGCAGATGATTAAACCATTTATATAGTTGGCCCATTGAGAAATAATAGATTCTATTAAATCTATGTAAACAAGAAAACCTCCTGGTGCTAATAGTTATCTTGCTGAGTAGTATAAGGTATGAATTGACTTTTTGTCCTTATATTTCTTAATGATACTTAAAAAAAATTCTTGTATCTTTATAGGACATTTATATAATAATAACAACTTTGAAGTCTAATCAAAATGCTTCTGAACCTGTAATCTATCACCTGATTTCTCTGTTAAATGTTTATGAGGGGGGGAAAAAACCTGGAGTAATAGGGGATAAATACTGTACAACAATTTATTGCTATTGAGCTATTTTATTTTTATTGCTGTTATTTAATTGTTCCAAGTGGAATTTGTTTACAATGGCATTACATTCACTTAAATACCACCTTTCTTTTTTTCTTTCTTTTCTTGTATAACAAAATAAAATTTTACGAACTAGTTCAGATGCATTAGCAGCATTTGAAACTCCTGAATTCTTTTCAGATTTGAAAAATGTTGGATGTTTCTAAGTTTACTTTTACAGGCAATATGAGTTTAAGGATATGAATGCAATTTGAATGATATAAACTTTGCAACTTATCAATATGCAAAGAATTATAGACCTATTAAGCATGAGTGTAATGAAAATATTATTTTTAAAGATGAAAAACAACATCAATCCAGATTTGAAATTTTGGGCTCAAAATATGTATTTCTTCTTTTTCTAGGGATTGGCTCTCTGTTAAAAGTAATGGGAAGTTAGATATTAAACCATTCATTCAAGGTTTAATGCTGTTCTTAAAAATTAAGATGATGGTTTTATATGTCCTATAATACTTACAATGTTGTGTTTTTTCTCTTTTTCTGTATACCAAAGCAGTAATTTTTAAAAAAATTAAAAAATACCAATAGAAGAGAGTATTTGTAGCTCAGGAATGAACTATGAAGTCCTTGGTGCACTCTGATGTTGCTTGTTTTCTTGTAGATGTTTCATTGCAGATGTTTCATAGGAGTTGTGGTGGGGCAGTAGTTGGAATGCAGTGTTGCAGGCTAATTCTGCTGGCTGCCAGCAGTTTGATTCTGACTGGCTCAAGGTTGTCTCAGATGTCCATCCTTCCAAACTTGGTAAAATGAGGACCCAGGTTATTGGGGACAATATGCTGTCTCTGTAAACCACTTAGAGAGGACTATAAAACTCTATGAAGCTGTATATGAATCTAAGTGCTATTGTTATTGTTATTACCAAACTAGGTAACATCATCAGTATCAGTAGGAAGTGGAGTTTACTGTCATTCAACTGGCTTGCCCTGTCAGCCCTGATGTTACCTAGATTGGTAATGAAATGTCTGCAAAAAAATAAAAATAAAAATCTGTTATTAGTAAATTAATGCATGGAACACCATCTCCATTCACATATTTGTCACTCTCTTGATTAGAACATTTAAGTTGAAAAGATGTGTATATTTCTGTTTTACCAATATCATTGTGCTAGCATATTGATTGACTGACTGATCCATTAATTCATTCATTTGCTGAACTGACATAGCGCAAAAGAGCTGCTAAAAGATTATTCTATTGCTGCTATCCTTGTGTGACCTTTGTCCATCCTCTCTTATCCTATAAGCCCCATTTCTATATCTTTCTCTTCATTCTTTGGCATCAAAACAAAGTTTGACATTAAAGTTATTGTGTTAAAGCACACTTCCTCTGTTATGATGTTTTTTTTATTTTCTGTATTTATTTATTGATTGATTGATTTGATTTCTATAGCTGCCCATCTCAAAAGTGACTCTTGTGTTCATCATAAAAACACACATTAAAACAATATCAAATAAATATATATGATCACTGAGAAAATTATTGCTATAGATGTTAATATAGCCAAGAAATTGAGCCCTTATCACATTTAGTGGCCCAAGGAACATAACCAGATCTTTACGGCCATACAAAAGGCCAACTGTGTCAAGGTCATTCTAATGCTGCTATTATTTGTATGCTTAATTTATATCCTGGCTTTTGGCCTGAACTGGCCCCTTCAAGATAAAAGAAACTCATAAATGGAAGTGCTAAAGTTTAAGTCTGATTTGGGCATCCTCCTTCATAAAGAAGACTGTGGATTAAATTGGCCTGTTAAACTGCAAAAAGCTTTTTCCAGAGTGGGAGGTGAGTGAGAGGGTGTAGGCTGATGCAACAAAAAGAGATACTTACAGTTTAAATGTGCTGCTAGCATTAAAAGCTCTTTTAGGTGCTTCTGGAAATGATTCTACAACTAAGCAAACAGTTTCATCTAATTAAGAACCTGTTTCATAAGCTCCAGATAATACTTCGCGACTTAAAGCAATTTTCCAATGGTTTTGAAACAAAAATAGTTTTAAAGGAGCAGCTGTTGCTATTTACCGATCTAGAAATGTGTGATTAGAATAATTAATAGCTCCTTTCTCTCTCTTCCTTTGGTACTTTATAATGCCATTTGAAATAATAGACAGAATTAGCAGAATGTACTGCAGATCCAAGTGAACAAATTCTATAGAGTTCAAACAACTAGACCAAAATAGAAGAGCTTGAAATGAGGTAATAATCTGATTTTATCTATAAAGAAATAGACTTATTTTTCATGTGCATGCCTAATCTCATTTTTGAAGGGATGCAAGAGATGGGTATTCTGTAATCCTGGGATGTGGGTTTTCTTTGAATAGCATTAAAAATTGGAAGGTCTGGTTTGTTTTTCCAGTGTTTTAGCGCCAAAGGAACCATCATTCATCCTATTAATGCTGACAGTATGGCATGACAATTTAGCCTATTGGGCAGTGTTGGGCTCTAGGGTTGAGTGACTGTGATCTAGAGAACAGATTTCCTGATATTTCACTGGCAACTGTGGTTGGCCACAGGTAACTGACCTGGGATTGTACTAGGTTCCTGTCTTTATAGCCACATCCTAACTGGTGTAACCAACCTGCACCAATCAGAAACCAGCTCAGTTAAAAGCCAATCAGGTTCAAGATAGGAGCCCAGGAGCAAATGACTTTGCCTCTGAAGTCGCGGCCCACAGTTGCTGGTGAAACATTAGAAAATATCTTCTCTAGACCACAATCACTAAACCCTGAAACCCAACAGTGCTCAGCAGATACCAGCCATGGACATATACATCAGCAAATCTAACACATTATTCCTTGGGCTCTAGGCTCCATCACGATGATATTGTCAAGCATCCAGGGAAATCAGGAAGTCCAGGCAGTTCAAAATAATATATATGTTCATTGCAAGATTATGCTCTCTACAAGAATCTGAACTACTAACAGTAAAGGGAAATTAGTGGAGTTAAGAATAGAGGGGAATTCAAGGTGGGCTGGAGTTAGATCTCTTGTGGGCACAAATGGACTCATGATTGATGAGGCATTTGACCCCTCCCTGAAAAACAGTTGGGTTCTTAACCAACAACACAATATTGATTGTATAGACATATTCACCACCTCACCAGAATGCCCCTGCCTATTATGCCTTCTCTCATAAATATACCAAGTAACCAAAGACAAATTACATGTTTGCATCATACTCCCTGCTCTGTGCTGAACCATTTACTAAGCATCACATTTATCATCACATTCATGTTTTATTTCTATCATGGAAATAAATGGAAATGCCATCATTTGCATATTCTCAGCACATTCATCAACCTTCAACTTTGTATTGATATAAAACATTCCATAATTCAAGCTTATTCCTTTATCATAAAGTTTACGAAATTATCAAGCATAGTATTTTCCTTCCTACATTTGTCTATTTCTCATTGATCTGCTGAAGTGCAATATGTGGTTCTACATATCCCTCATCACACAATGCAGTCCCCAAATTTTGCTCATTGTCATACTCTTCTGAAAGAATTCTGCCAAACTCTTTTCCTTACTTTTCCTTCCATACTTAACTAACTTTTCCTCTGTAGATTTAACATTTGGTATTACAACTACAGGTAGTCCTTCTTCAGCAACTGCCTCATTTAGTGACTGTTCACAGTTACAAGGGTGATGAAAAAGTGATTTTATGACCAATGCTCACATGTATATCTTTGCAAGTTTGCAATGTAAAGGAAAGTAAAGCAAAATTATAAGCATAATTGCAGCTTTAGTGACCAATTTACCTAATGGTCAAGTTACCCATCCCAATTGTAGTTCCTAAATGAGGACTACTTATATCCTTTGGTATAAAATAACAGTAACATCATTCTTCTAATCTTAGTGAGAAATGGAATTTTCAAAGATATATTAACATGCTGCACAGGAACTCTGTAAACAAACTATTTATCTTTTAATATTTCCCTGTTCCTTCTACAGTGCCTCCAGCCTTACCATTTTTCCATGGTCTTACAACACTAATTACTTTTTTTCATCAGTTTCTTCTTGGACACTATAATTTGTTTTGGTTCCATTTGTTGAGATATCATCATCACTCCCATATTAATCTCTAAAATATTGTTGGCATTTCTTTAGTTATGTTTCATCCCAAATCACTTTATCACTTCAGTTTTTAATTTAATCCTGATGGAGTATCCTAGTTGAGCTTTCTTTTCTTACCTCCAAAATGTTTTAAAAACATTTCCATTATAATTGCTTTGCATTTTCTCTGCCTCGGAATAGTTCTTGTTCTTTTTTGCTATATTTTTTCTAACTATCTTTTTCTGTCCGTACACATATTATTGTTCTCTAATTCACATTTTTTGCAAAGGCAGCATCAGTATTTCTCTTATTTGCTCTTTTCCCTCATCCAGAGCCTTTTTCACTTTACAAGATGCGTACTTTCTATTTCTTAAGTCGTTACATACTTGCATTCTACTTTCTTTAACTTCTTCCCTTTTCTACCTTGTCAATTTTTCCCCAAGATATTTTTATGAAGTAACTAAATAATACCTCACATTCAGACCTTCCAATATCTTACTGTCCTTCATTATGTCTTCATCTTTTACCATAAACAACCAACTCAATCATGCTTGTAGATTTATATTTGTTCCTTTACAGTGTATATACATTATATTTGCTTAAATCACATTTATTCAGAATGTTGTACAACTTTCCTCAGAACTCATCCCTGGTTTTTCCATTATCACCATTCACTTAAGTGTAACATGCAACCTTCACCAAAGTTTGAGTTCCCACTTTCATACATACCCACAGCAACACTTCCAAGAAATTTATGCCATCTTTTAGTCATTTAATTCACAATAAAATCTCTACCTTTATTTCCTTCCATGTATTTTTAACTCCACTCCAATCAGATAATCATCCTTATAGTCTACTACATCCTATCACTTTTCTTAGTTTTGCAAATAAATTATATATTGATTTTTCTTATATTTTGTTCATTAATTCATGCTCTTTAAGACTGATTCCTTTTATATCCTAAGTCACTGTCTTCCATATGCTATGGTTGACACAGATACTGTAAGTCCATGGATATAGATATATGTCCGACTCTCCAAAACCAAGAAACAGAAATAAAAGGTTCGATTAACTGTTTTTAATTCTTGCAGGCCTGGAAACATCGGCATATAGCAACCAAAACAAAGACAGCAATAACCATTGCTGCTTTCCCACCAATTTAACCCCATCCCCAGCATGCGCCTGCCCCACCCATATGGCTGTTTTACTTCTCAAGAGGCCTGAGAGGCCTGGAATTTTTCTGTTGGGCCTAGTTTTTTCTTCTGCTGCCGACCTGCTCTTCAGCTGATTGTTGGCCGGCTGCTTCTTCATCGTCAACCTCCCATGCTGTTAGTCTACTGTTTTTCATTATCCCTGTAAGCCTTCCCCCACCCCCACCCCGAATGGCAACCCCGAGACGGTCCGCCATTTCGGGGGTTGACAATATCTATCAACCATCATGACCTTCCATAAGTGTAGCCATAAGTGGCATAAGTGCAGCCAAAACCATTTACCCCAAGCATGCTAAGATTGTCTACAAGTTCAGATCCCTAATTTAAAAACTGCGTCACAACCCAACAAACTCTGCCGACATCTCACCAATTATGATGTACTTGTAAAATTAAGTACATTTATTACCTACTGTAAGTATAGCAAGGAAGTACATGCAACTATCTAGGAGAGATTATTCTCCAACTTAAAATGTGTAAGTAAATGAAGAATAACCCAAGAAATATTGCTGCCTACGACAAAGTATATCAGTAGAAACTAGCAACTAATTTTTTCCCCAGTGCTGACAGATGAAAGATATGTTCCACCACATCATTGCCAACTAATTATGTAGAGCTCAGGATAGTCAAATAACTAATACAGCTCTGTCTACTAGTTTTGTTACTAGATATAGCTATTTCTTACAACTTAAAATTGAAAACAAATAACTGATTTTATATTACCTGTTTTTATTTGCCATAGCATGAATTCCACTTTGTAAAAATAAAAATTATTATATACAGGTAGACCTCGATTTATGACCACAATTGAGCCAAAATTTCTATTGGTAAGTGAGACATTTGTTAAGATAGTTTTGTTCTATTTTATTATCTTTCTTGCCTCAGTTAAGTGAATCACTGCAAATAGAATAGAATAGAATAGAATAGAATAGAATAGAATAGAATAGAATAGAATAGAATAGAATAGAATAGAATTTTTTATTGGCCAGGTGTGATTGGACACACAAGGAATTTGTCTTGGTGCATATGCTCTCAGTGTACATAAAAGAAAAGATACATTCATCAAGAATCATAAGGTACAACTCTTAATGATAGTCATAAGGTACAAATAAGCAATCAGGAAACAATATCAATATAAATCAGAAGGATACAAGCAACAAAGTTATAGTCATAAAGTCATAAGTGGAAGGAGATGGGTGATGGGAACAATGAGAAGATTAATAGTAGTGCAGACTTAGTAACTAGTTTGACAGTGTTGAGGGAATTATTTGTTTAGCAGAGTGCTGGCATTTGGGAAAAAAACTGTTCTTGTGTCTAGTTGTTCTGGTGTGCAGTGCTCTATAGCATCGTTTTGAGGGTAGGAGTTTAAAACAGTTTATGTCCAGGATGTGAGGGGTCTGTAAATATTTTCACAGCCCTCTTTTTGACTCGTGCAGCATACAGGTCCTCAATGGAAGGCAGGTTGGTAGCAATTGTTTTGTTGATAAGTTAGTAACCCAGTTGTGAAGTGAAGCTGGCTTCCCCATTGACTTTGCTTGTCAGAAGGTCACAAAAGGAGATCACATGACCCTGGGACACAACAACGATCATAAATATGAACCAGTTGCGAGGTATTTGAATTTTGACCACATGATCATGGGGATGCTGAAAAGGTTGTAATTGTGAAAAACGGTCATAAGTCACTTTTTCCAGTGCCATTGTAACTTTGAACAGTCACTAAATGAACTATTGTAAGTTGATGATTACTTATACTACTGATGCATTGATAATGCATATGCATATTATGTAATTATAATGCCTCATAACAATGTAGTATTACTGCATTGTTATAATACATTATTTACTGCATTATTGTAATAGTTTATTACTGCTTTATTATAATATATTATTACTGGTATGGGCTCTACAGTTATTGACAGTGGTGAAATGTAAAATTTGTTACTACCGGTTCTGTGGGCGTGGCTTAGTGGTGGGGTAATATGACTGAGTGGGCGTGACCAACTTTTTTTTTTTTTTTAACTTTTAAAACCATTTTTTCTACAACCTCTTCGGCTGAAGAGGTTGTTAAAAAATGCTTTTAAAGCCTCTGACGATCCTAGCTGACTTGCCTGATTGGCAGAGACTTTCTTTTTTTTTTTTAAAGCCTCTGACGATCCCAGCTGACTTGCCTGATCGGCAGAGGTTTTTTTTCCTTTTAAAAACATTTTTTCTATAACCTCTTCGGCCAAAGAGGTTGTAGAAAAAATGCTTTTAAAAGCCTCTGATGATCCCAGCTAAGCCGCGCGATCATCAGAGGCTTTTTTTTTTTTACTTTTAAAAGCATTTTTTCGGCTGAAGAGGTTGTAGAAAAAATGCTTTTAAAAATAAAAAAAAGCCTCTGATGATCGCGCGGCTCAGCTGGGCAATGGGGGGGGCAGGGATTTTTGCTACCAGTTCTCCGAACCACCCGCTTCCATTGCTACCGGATCGGGCGATCTGGTCCGAACCGGGAGCATTTCACCCCTGGTTATTGAGGTATTTCTATCTCTATAGTTATAATGAATATAAAAATTATTTGAAGAAATGTAGGATCTTCTAGAGTCTATCTCAATATCCCTATTGCACGTATGTTTTGTTGATATAAAACTTTTTCCATGTTGCTCCATGGAAGTACTAAGGTTATTTGCATATTCTACAGATATAGAAATTATGTTCCAGATACAAAAGCTGATCTGTGCAGTAGAGAAAAAGAATTCATGAATTGAATTCAACAAGATTCATGAATTGTCTGGAGCATTCCAGCTCAGTTGTTTTCTCCAACACCTGAGTCCTTGCTTTCAGATGCCATCTGGTGGCATATTTGCAACAACTGCTTATTAAATGTTTGTGTATTTGTTTTTGTGGACAAATAGGCTCTTCTGAAGAATTAAATATATAATTCAAATGAGGACAAATAGAGTGTAAATCTACACGTATACAGTTGCATGCTAAGACTCTTAACTACAGGGTAAAAACTTCCGTGCTCATCCGAAGAGCTCAGACTGTTTAGTCTATATATGAATTGTGTCTATATAATTGACATACCTTTTTCTGATGAGAGCTATTAGGTGAGGATATTTTGGAGATTTTTGCAGCTAGTCAGATGCATGGCTCACTGCAGTGTTTGTCAGCATTTCTGTGAATAACATCTGTGTAAATTGTTTGGATAAAAAGTCATGGGTTTTTCTTTCTTTCTTTTTAATTGTAGATTTACTAATGTGCTATGTTTCCAACAGACCTATTCAGTATGTAGGTTTCTTTCTGCTTTTATAGATGTTAAATAGAGAGAAAGAACTTTAAGTGGGAAGCAAGAATCGTTAGATTCTTGAAGCTTTTTGCCTCTTCTTGGAGATTTAAAATACCTAAGTAATTCATGGTCCGTCTAATTTTAGATCCACTATTTACCTTCCACACATTTCTGAGTTCTGAGTGAATTTTGCTTTCTGCAGGGCTCGGCAGAAAAGGGACAAGTATGTCATTACAAATCTCCATGTTTTTTTCTTCTTTTTCTCCTGTGCACCTTTTCATGTCAGCAGAACAGAGCAAAAACCAAACTGGCATTACATGATCGAAAGCATCTGCCTAGCCATTCCCTCCCTCCCTCCCTTAATACAGTAGCTGCCAGGCTGCCTTGAGGAAGGCATAACATCCATCCATCTCTCTTTCTCTTTCTTGCATTTATAATAGAGTGTGTGTGTGTGTGTGTGTATACCGGTGTGTGTGTGTGTGTGAGAGGGGTGGGGAAACGTGGATGTACAGTCTCTGTTTTTCTATATTACATAGTATTAAATTGCCTCTCTTTGTATACATGGCATTTTGTAGGCCATCGTAGCATTAAAAAAGAAAAGTGTTCTAGAGCTTTCTCTATTTGGAAGAAAGAACAGAAGGAGGGACACAGACAATAGAAATGAACAGCAGAGAAGATGAAGAGAAATGAAAAGATTTCATCTGCTGCTCCCAATAGAGATGGGTGCCCTCTGAAACAGGTGGAACAGCAGACCTCAAGTCCTTATGACTATATGATCATATCTATTTTTTTTTCTTGGCAACACTATGGGGAAAGCTTGCCATTGCTGTCTTTCACAGTGATTTTTTTTATTTTGTAGCCTTTACTGCAGCGCATGCCTCCCCTGGCAATCTCTCATCCCAAGTGCTGACCAAATCCCAAAATATTTAACTTTCATGCCCTGACAATGATAACTTGTGTGTGTTTGTGTACGTGTGTCTGATTAAATACATGTAATCATATTAATTATATGTACTCCCTAGAAGGCAGCCCCTGCCGTGGGAGGAAGAGTTATGTACCCCTAGCAACCCAGAACATGCCATGTGTTTGGCAGAATTTGAGTCAGAAGCAGAACAACCCCGATGGCATGTGTCCATAAGCACAGACCGTGGCTATTATTTACCTACGTTAGCTTGCTGCCTTGCCCGTTCAAGAGTTCCACATTTACACAATGTAAGTGTGGCCGGCTTCTGTCTGTCTTACATAAGAAAATCCCATCAGGCATGTCATGGCTCCCTTCTTTCTTTCTAGTTGATCAGCAGTGGGGCCATAATTGGTTCATCTTCCTTGCAACTTCCCCATGGCATATTTTTGAAGCTGGATTGTTTGAAAGAAATGTTCTTACAATCCAGAAAAAAAAAAAAATCTTAAACGTTACACCATAAACAGATTAAACATGTCAGTTTGTAGATAGGGATGTCAGATCAACTCTGTCAAATTTCACAACAGACTGTTTCATGCCTTTTCTTTGTTCCCACAAGCAATATCTAGGCCAGATTAAGATTGCGTTTTGCCATGGTGTCAGAAGAGAAAAGGATTAATGATCAACCTAATCTGCTTGAAATCCAGCTTTTCTCTCTTCACCTCTTCTTTGGCATTCAGATAAAGTTCTGTTCTGTGTTATTAGCTAGTTTTAGATTCATTCAGCCCATTATGAAACATTATGTCATGTATAATATTAAATTTGTCCAGGGAATGCAATGCATATTTATTCCTTCTGGTGCATTTTCAAACTGTTATCTAATATTAATTCATATATTATTTATTTTAAACATTTATATATCTGCCCAGTTTATAACCAGCTCCCAGTGGTTCTCAGTCAAAAGTTAAAATAGCATGAATGTCATAAACTTGCCCTGACATTATTTTTCTCTGCCATGTTCCCCTGATATTGCCTTCTTTTTGTCCCTAGCCCAGAAGTAAAACAGCTGTTAAATTGCTATAATTGTAAAGGCATTGTCACCCTGTGACTTAGCCATGTTAACTTACTGGTAAATAAAGATACTTCCCCCTTTTTCCGACACTGGCAAGGGAAGCCTTGAGGCTTCCAAAATCTGTTTTTGATCCCTTATTTTGAAGGGAAGTCAGGCTACTGAAAATGGAAAAAGTACAAATAACTTACATACTACATGGTTTTAAACCCAAGCCACTAGGAAAATATATGTCCAGCTTCCTGTTCTTGATATGCTAACACCATCTGTATGCTCCATTAACCAATCAACATAATAAGTGTATTCATTCCATAAAATATCAGGCTTCATGCAGAGAGAATGTGAATTCCCTGCTGTTTTGTCTTTTTAGTTATTCACAGTGGCTCATTAGATGGAAAAGATTGTTGCTTCTTGGGACTGTTTAGATTTATAAGGAATGTTACGAGAACAAATTCTCACAAGCTTTTCTAACTTTATCACTGGGGTTAGTGTGCATCGGTTGTGGGAAGCTGGAAATATTCAAATGACTTTGGTTAATTGAAACATTTATATATTTCATTATTGATCCAGTGGCATACTACATTAAATACCCATTCCACTGTTTTTGTTTTGCTTTCTTAAAGCTAAAATAAAATGCATTTTAAAGGTATACTGTTCCTCACCACTACTCTAGATTCTTATATTCTTATAAATTCCATGGTGGTGCAGTCGTTAGAATACAATATTGCAGGCTAATTCTGCTGACTGCTGACTGCCAGCAGTTCAGCAGTTTGATCCTGATTGGCTCAAGGTTGATTCAGTCTTCCATCCTTCCGAGGTCAGTAAAATGAGGAGCCAGATTGTTGGGGGAAATATGCTGACTCTGTAAACCTCTTAGAGAGGGCTGTAAAGCACTGTGAAGCAGCATATCAGTCTAAGTGCTATTGCTATTATATACACATAACGGGTATGTAGTGATTTGTTATTTAATGTGAACACTAATATTTTCTATTTGCGATATTTTCGTGAAACATTTTTCACACATGTTGATAATCATAAGTTTGATCCTGTGACCCCTGAGGACGTGGACAGGATTCTGGGTAGACTGAACGCGACCACTTGTTTATTGGACCCGTGTCCTTCCTGGTTAGTACTGGCTTCCCGGGAAGTGACACGAGGCTGGCTCCAGGGGATTATAAACGCTTCGCTGAGTGAGGGTGACTTTCCCGCCGCCTTGAAAGAGGCGGTGGTGAGGCCTCTCCTCAAGAAGCCTTCCCTGGACCCAGCAATGTTGGTAAATTATCGTCCGGTCTCCAATCTTCGCTTTGTTGCGAAGGTTGTTGAGAGTGTGGTCGCGCAACAGCTCCCCCAGCACCTGGATGAAACGACGTATCTGGATCCGTTCCAGTCGGGCTTCAGGCCCGGGTACAGCACGGAAACGGCATTGGTCGCGTTGGTTGATGATCTCTGGAGGGCTCGGGACAGGGGGTGCTCCTCTGTCCTGGTCCTGTTAGATCTCTCAGCGGCTTTTGATACCATCGACCATGGTATCATGCTGCACCGGTTGGAAGAGTTGGGGGTGGGAGGCACTGTGTTGCGGTGGTTCTCCTCCTTTCTCTCTGACCGGTCGCAGTCTGTGTTGACAGGGGGACAGAGGTCGACCCCGAGGCCCCTCATATGTGGGGTGCCGCAAGGGTCGGTCCTCTCGCCTCTCCTGTTCAACATTTATGTGAAGCCGCTGGGCGAGATCATCCGTGGTTTCGGGGTGGAGTACCATCAGTACGCTGACGACACCCAGCTGTACATCTCCACCCCGGATCACCCCAACGATGCCCTTGAAGTGATGTCCCGGTGCCTGGAGGCCGTACGGATCTGGATGGGGAGGAACAGGCTCAGGCTCAACCCATCCAAGACTGAGTGGCTGTGGTTTCCGACGTCCCGATATAGTCAGTTGACGCCATCACTGACTATTGGGGGCGAATCATTGGCCCCCACGGAGAGGGCTCGCAACTTGGGCGTCCTCCTGGACTCACGGCTGTCTTTAGAAGAGCACTTGACGGCCGTGACCGGGAGGATTTTTCATCAGGTTCGCCTGATTCGCCAGTTGCGTCCCTTTCTGGATCGGGACTCTTTACGCACGGTCACTCATGCCCTTGTCACCTCCCGCCTGGACTATTGCAACGCTCTCTACATGGGGCTCCCCTTGAGGAGCACCCGGAGGCTCCAACTGGCGCAGAGTGCGGCCGCGCGGGTGGTAATGGGAGCGACATGGCGTTCCCATGTAACACCTCTCCTGCGCGAGCTGCACTGGCTCCCGGTGGTCTTCCGGGTGCGCTTCAAGGTTTTGGTTACCACCTTTAAAGCGCTCCATGGCTTAGGACCCGGGTACTTGCGGGACCGCCTACTACCACCAATAGCCTCCCACCGGCCGGTACGCTCCCATAGAGAGGGGCTCCTCCGGGTGCCGTCAGCCAAACAATGCCGACTGGCGGCCCCCAGGGGGAGAGCCTTCTCTGTGGGGGCACCTACTATCTGGAACGAGCTCCCCCCAGAGATACGGAGGATCCCGGATCTGCGCACCTTCCGCCGCGCCTTAAAGACCTTACTATTTCACCAGGCCGGCCTGGCCTAATTTTCCCCCTCTTTTATAAAAGATTTTTAAAATTTTAAATATTTTTTAGTATTTATATATTCAATTTTAAATTGGTTTTAAAAGTTTGGGGTTTTAAATTTGTCGGGGCCAAAATTATTTAATTTGATTTTATTCTATTTTTTAAATTTTGTATTGTATGTGTTTTTATTGTTTGGCTGTGCACTGCCCTGAGTCCTTCGGGAGTAGGGCGGTATAGAAATCTAATAAATAATAATAAATAATAATAATAATAATAAGTATTCTCTAAACCATGGTAGGAATTAATTTAAGTAGTTGTCTTGTTAGTTGCCCACCAGGTCTCATTTTTGATAGAAGCATCAGCTTATGAATTATGATAGAAGCATCAGTTTATGATGTTGTGTATCTTTGCAGAGTGTTTCATATCTCCAAATGTACACACATGCACACACGATAGCAATACAAATTAGTTTCTATTGATTTCAAAGTTTCAGCCAAGTCTATGACTGTCTTTATCGTACAAAATTTATCTTTATCCCAAAAAATTATTCATAATCTATAAAACTAAGTTTAGTATTTTAAAATTATATTTATTCGCCTATGGCAAAGAAGCTCATAGTGATAGCAATGTATAATAAATGCAATCTCTCAAGCCAAGGCCCCAGAAATAGATGTCTTGAATACTAGTTAAACTTTAAAGGCACGCTGAGATAGTCCACAGTAGCCTGTTCAAAATAGATTCCAACAGTAATTTAAGTCCGGACATTGCTGAGGTGCACCCTGTCCCCTCTCACACAGGTGATAATGAAGTCAGAAGGGGATATTTTGGCAAATTAATCCAGCCTCCCCATCTATGCACAGAGTCAGTGTAAAAAAATCTAAATTAAAACTTCCAAACATATGGTTGTTCAGTTTCCATTGGAACATATCCAATAAAAGGAATCCCATTACCCTCTGGATAATTGGTTTCATTATCAGATTGCTCTTACTTTTAGTGTGTGTGTGTGTGTGTGTGTGTACATATATATACACTTGGCCAATAAAGAATTCTTATTCTATTCTATTCTATTCTATTCTATTCTATTCTATTCTATTCTATTCTATTCTATTCTATTCTATTCTAATCAGACTTTGCCTTGTGTAGTTAAAATCCATTATTTGATGTTTTGTACTCTGAAGGGAGATAAAATGAGTGTCAACCTTTCAGGTATTTTAAGTGGACTATTGTATCCTATTTTAGTCTTCTCTTCTCATGGTGAAATACACCTCAGTGTCTCTGGAAGGGGCTAATCCCAACCAGCCTTGTTACCCTTCTCCGGACCTGTTCCAAATTTCTATGAATCCTTAAAATGTGGTGCCAAGATTGGACACACTACTAAAGGCAGCAGTCTGTTCATAGCAGACTAAACTAGAACAATTAATTCCTATGACTTGGAAATTGTATTTTTGTTCATGCAGCTCAAAACTGCATTTGCCTTTTTTCAGTTAAATCACACTGCTGAGTCATTTTCAGTTTGCAAACAAATGCTATTCCAATATCTTTTTCACACGTACTCTTACCAAACTTAGAATCGCTCTGTTCACATCTGTGCATTTGATTTTTGTTTCCTAAGTGAAGAAATTTACATTTTATCTCTGCTAAATATCATTATATTACTTTCAACCCATTTCTCTAACTCAAACAAAATCATTTGTATTTCATTTGTCCTATAGCTATCCCACCTGAATCTTGTATCACTTGCTTATTTAATAACATTGTTTCTACTTTTTCATTCAACTCCTTAATAAACAGTATTGATAAGCATATGGCCCAGACAGATCCTTGTGCTACAGTGCTTAATACCTGCCCCAGTTTGGTGAGGAAATATCAGTGTACACTTTTGTGAAGACCCAATTCTCTGGAAAGATTTATAATGCCAGGTAAGGTGGAAAGCTAGAGAAGATGACCACATCTAACAGCAAGGTGAAAGAGCTCAATCATACCAATAATCAGGTTAAGGATAGATTGTCATGAAGAAAATTAATATATGTGGATGCTAGGAACTGAAAACAATTGAAGCATTGTAGATGGCACATAATCATAACATGCCATTTAACCCACATTGAACTATCTTCTAAGAAGACACAAAGCACTTGATCATTTTATTTAGCTAAAGTCAAGATATAACTACTGCATTTCACAATCTATTAAATACCCAATCAAAAATTTATATAGTAAATTTGGCAAGATTAGGAAGAGCCTGGTGGCGCAGCAGACTAATAGCCTGTTATTATCATCCAGCTGCCTGCAATTACTGCTAGTTCGAATCTCCCCAGGCTCAAGGTTGACTCAGCCTTCCATCCTTTCTAAGGTAGGTAAATTGAGGACCCAGTTTGTGGGGACAATAAGCTGACTTTGTATAAATATACAAAAGTATGAAGGCTATTGCTTAAAAGCATTGTAAACCGCCCTGAGTCTCCGGAGAAGGGCGGCATATAAATCAATTTTTTTTAAAAAAAAAAAGATTGGTTATAGACAAATATATCCAGTGATCACCACATCATTTTCAAAATGTCTACTTTGCAAGTATTTACATAAAAGAACAAATTCTTTATGATCTACTCCATATCTTCCCAGCTTTAGATGTCACACTAATTGATCTGTAGTTTCTTGCATTTCCCATTTTTTTCCTTTTTAGAGGATAGGGAGGATATTTGCTCTTCTCCAACCATTTGGCAGTTCGACAGCTCTCTAGAATTTTTCAAGGAGTTCAGTCAAACCATCATCCAATTTCTTCAGTATTCTGCAGTAATGCAGAATCAGTGAGTGCTGTGGCAACACTTGCGATCAATTTAAAAATAATAATGGTTACAATCAGTATTAAGAATACATAAGAAAAAATTGTTCTTATAAACAGGATCCATTGTCCAAAGATGGTCCTACTTTCCATCTATTCTTCCAGTAGCATTTCACAGAAAAGAAGAAACACAGAATTGTGAGAATATTCTAAGGATACAACTTAGTAGAAAAGCCTGATAAAGACTGAATGAAATGTAAATCATACATTTATTGGACAAAATATAGTCTAAAATATAGTCTAGCTCACATATGTTTACAACAGCAAAAGCCTAGCAGACAAGTGGAGACTGGAATAAGATTGAAAAGCATGACATGTCAATGATAGCTTCCAAGTATAATTAAAATATGTTCAGAATCTGAGCTTTCATCACAAAACATACTATAATATATCATGAGATCTCTATGCATTAACCATCAGGCCTGAAGGCTGCCAATCATAAGGGCAAAGGAAAATAAAACTTTTACAGAAGAACAAAAGGCCTCCATCTTTGACTGGAAAGGGAGAATAAGGCACTGTCAACATAAAGCAAAAGAACTGATTTAGACTTATTTGAGTTTTATTGTTGTTGTTCTATTGAACACAAAATTATCCTAATCTTCTGTATATGGGCCTACATGCCAGATGTGAAATACAGCTAAGTTCAGGACATATTCCAGATCATTTTCTGTAGCTCAGCCTCATTTATCAAAGCATTGCATAAAATTTATTGAAAGAGATATGTTTCCAGAAGTTAATCCAGCCCTGTCATCATGTACCTCCTTCCAAACAGAAGTGTTCCTCTTTTTTTGAGCAGGAGAGACGCCCATCCAGAAAACACGTAAAAATGTTTTCAGGACAGATGGTATTTTTATTGTTTGAAAATTAACAGAAAGAAAATAAGATTGGCATTTATTGTTGTAAAAAAATTATAAAATTGGTAGTTTTTAGCTTACGACTACAATTGAAACAAGAATTTCCATTGTTAAGCAAGGCAGTTGTTAAATGAGTCACACCAAATTTTGCAATCTTTTTGCCATGGTTGTTAAGCAAATCACTTCCTGTTATTAAATTAATAAAAAAGTTGTTAAGGAAGTCTGGCTTTCCCCATTGATCTTGCTTGTTGGAAGAGGGTTGGGAAGAACAGTTGCAGGAACTGGGCATGGCTAGTCTAGGGAAGAGAAGGACTAGGAGAGACATGATAGCAGTCTTCCAATATTTGAAGGGCTGTCACAGAGAGAAGAGGGTCAACCTATCCTCCAAAGCACCTGAAAGCCAGACAAGGAATAATGGATGGAAACTAATCAAGGAAAGATTCAACCTAAAAATAAGGAGAAATTTTCTGACAGTGAGAACAATCAACCAATGGAACAGCTTCCTTTCAGAAGTTGTGGGAGCTTCATCACTGGTAGCTTTCAAGAAGAGATTGGGCAGCCATCTGTCAGAAATGGTATAGGGTCTCCTGCTTGAGCAGGGAGTTGGACTAGATGACCTACAAGGTCCCTTCCAATGCTCTTCTATTCTATTCAAATTGTGATTGCATGACTCCAGGACACTGCAAACATCAGAAATATATGCCAATTGCCAAGTGCCCAAATTTTGATCATGTGACCGTGGGGATGCTACAAAGGTTGTAAGGGCAAGTACAGGTTGTAAGTCACTTTTTCCAATGCCATTGTAACTTTGAACAGTTGCTAAATGAATAGTTGTAAGTTGAGGACTACCTGTATACTACTACTAAATTTTAAAAAACATTTGCTACATCAAAAGTCCTGTCTAGAACTCATAGCATCTGAACAATCAGTCTTCTTTCTCCAGAATAAAGCAGATGCTCAGAGACTCTCTTTCTCATATTTATAAGTTTCAGCACAAGCTTCAGTTTCACATTAAACTGAGTTTAAGATGGAGAAGAAGACCCCAGCAGCTCCTTTTGTAAACTCTGGATCACTAGGAATGGTTGAAAAGATCTGTAGCTGAGAACAAGACCCAATTTTCCAACTGCGTCAATTGCTTGATTAGCAAACTATGTATTTGCGCCAGCTAGTGCAGCAACAATCACAGCAAGTGGGAACTTGCTGCTATTATAGAAGCTTGTCATTTTCTTTAAAAATAAACTTCTCTATTGTTGTTCAGTTTACCTTGAATCGCCTTGGTTCTTGCATAGCAATTCAGTTTGTTATTCACAAGATTTCCTAAGTGATGTGAATGGTAATATCACATTTCAGCCCAGCAGCCTTGAAGTAACACCTCAAAATACGTCATATACTAGGACCGGCAGGCCCAGCGATCTTGAGTGTTGTAATGGGGGATTCAGTCCTTTATGTGAAGTGACTCTGACAGTTTATGTGAAAAAAAAACCACACTGCTATGGCGTCTTTCCCAAGGCAATACTTCACCTTACTAGATTTTTACTGAAGTGCAGGTGCTTGTGGTAGAATGATGAATGGAAATTCCCTCTTTCATAACTGTTCGTTACTGGTATTTGAAATTCTGTTCCAAAATTCAAACCAGGTCCAAGAAAACTGGAACATCATGTGAAGTGAGAGTAGAATAAGATGAAAAAAAATAATCTTTCCTATCTGGTTTATTTAAAGTATCAGAAGGACATATATTTACATACAATATCTTACTGGTATGATGATCTCTACAGTCTTATTCACTTGCTTTTTCTGCTTTGAAAACTGCTTTAAGTTCTCTGATTTCTTTCCTCACTTTGAAAGTTGGTACAGAGAGTTATTTCTCATGTGGGACCTGAGAAAATATTTATTTTCCTTTTGCTGCTACAGTACTTCTTTGTGGTTTTCAGTGGGGCCATTTATCTCTAAATGGCACACAGCTCAATATTGTCCAGATGAAATCCTACAACATGAGGAATTTACTGTGCTATTGTGGTGGTGCTCAGCCTCCTCTGTGCAATGTCACTGACCAGAAAGCAGCAGTGCACAGCGTGCTGTCTACAGGATGTGGGCAAAAAAAGTCAAAATGGTGCCAGCAATTGTGTAGTTGAACATCCCTCAGTTTTTATGTGCATCAAATGCATAGAGGATGTAAAAACAGGCAAAGCTTCAAATGCATTATCACAAGTGCCATCTTGAGGTGTGTGTATGTGTATGTATGTGTTTTAAGAATTGGTTTAATGTCAAGGCTCCGACTAATGACCCAAGCAAATCAGAACCCTGGGACTTGGCTCATTCTCAAAGGTCTTCTTTATTGAGTTCATTTTATCCGCACAGCTTCAATGGAAAACCAATTCTAAATCTTTCCTGTAGTTTCAGCAAAAATTAATTAATAATTAAACTGAAGTAATCCCATCCCCAGTGGTCACAAGTCATGTTGGAGAGCCCGCCAATTGGGTTAATTGGGTTAATTGGTGGGGTCTCCAGGCACTCCTTATCCTTATCCTTATCTGTTGCCAGTAGAGATGGCCTTGAGAAAGCTCTTTGTTGTGTCTAGTAAAGCATTCCAACCTCCTTCCTCCCTTCCCGTTCTGTGTGGCAACTGAGGAACAGAAAAATGGCTGCAGCCAAGTTCAGTTTGAAGTTGACACATATCCAGTAGCTACCCTGGTGCACTGCATACTTCATTTCCTTGGCATCCTGTGAGCCTCAGAGATTGAGATTCTTTCCCCTGAGAAATTTGTAATGTGGTCTCCCCTCCTTCCTTACCCTATTATTTCTTCAATTGAAATCTCCCAGTCTTCATAACTTTTCTTTCACATTGGACAGATGGCTTGCCATACACTCTGCCTCCAAGTTCATCTTACCCTGTTTCCCTGAAAATAAGACATCCCCTGATAATAAACCCAGTCGGGCTTTTGAGAGCATGTGCTAAAATAAGTCCCCCCCAAAATAAGCCCTCCCCAGAAATATTTAAATGCATGCACAGCCAGTCCCCGCCATTTCCTCTGGTTAGGGTTAGGGGGACAGAGCTGGAAATCAGGTAAGACGGCAAGAAGAGCCCTGTCTTGCTCCACACATCCCAAAATAATAAGGCCTCCCTGAAAATAAAGCCAAGCGCTTATTTCGGGGTTCAAAAAAATATAAGACAGGGTCTTATTTTGGGGAAAACACGGTATATCCAACTAAGTCTGGAGAAAAGCTTTTTAATACTGTTGTGCTGGACTGGCAGTTAGCAATCATGCAGTACTCCAAGACTGTATTGAAATTTAGTCCCCCAGTATTAGGATCTCTTTCTCACACACAAACACACATCAAGTCTCCAGCATTCAGCTCGAATAACCTAGGATGAATGCATCACTAATTATGACAGTAATTAACTGTTATGTAATAACAGTAATTATTTTTCCTGGTATTCTCAGGTGAAACCTTCTTTTCCTCTCATCCTCTCCCACAACTACAGATATGGAAGCAAGACTAAAGAAAAGAAAATACCTTTCTGTTCATTGAAAACCAGTAGTTTAACTAGCAGTCAATCCATAGAAACCTAGGTTACTGTATCTGAGCCATGTTACCCTGGCCTAGTGTAACCATCTTGACACAATTTGTCATCAATTTACTCTCTTTAAAATAGTGTTTAGTGAGTGAAATATAGATTAGACATTGCTGGTGTTACAGAAAAAAACTTAGATTTCAAAAGCAAGAACACACCAAGAGACAATTGATAGGCTCATTCAAAATACAGACTCTGGGAAATAGCTGTAAAGCAAATGGAGAAGGCTTTGAAGTCATCCAAACTAAAACAGCTACCTAACACTCTTGCTTACCTCCTGTCTCTAGAAATTCTAACATTTGGTTGGATTCACACTTCCTGGAGTGTGAAGATGTTTTCTTTCTGGATTCCAGTCCATGTTGCTGTTTGCCTGAGAAGATTCAGCAACAAAATCCTCTAACAAGCTCCTTTTTCATGAGGGGTCTTTGGTGCTCACTGAGCTTGCTTGTTTTCTTGCAGATGTTTCACTACCCAAACTAGGTTTCATTGCCCAATCAGACTGATTTGGATAATGAAACATCTGCAAGAAAACAAGCAGGCTCAGAGAGCCCCAAGCACCCCTCATTTCAACCCTGAGCTACAAATATTCTCCTTTAGAAGCTCCTTCTTAGCTATTGAACGTCAAAAGGAGAAATTGTGTTCTTCAGAAATAAATGGGCTTCTTTGCCAGAGGCAAAAGATGTTAGGGTATACACGTGTATATGGGGAGGAGTGGGGAGTGAGATATCTCTAAAAGCTAGCCTGTAACCTATTGGTTATAGTAAACAATTCTGATCTAGTGCCATGAAGAAAATATGCCCTCCCTCCCTCCTTCTCCCCCCCTCCTCCTCCCCCTCCCCTCAGCAGTTACTAACAGTTCAAAAAAATAAGCCCATATGATGTCAATGAATGTGTTGTGTTTTCCTTGGGAGCAGGTGCGTGTTATGGGAACAGCCAATATGTATTTCTGCTGTTTTCAGTATTATGCTGTTCGTGAGCATAATACAAATATGTTAGAGATAATCTGTTTGCTGTTAAGGGTCTTTTTTTCCCTGGCCTGGCTATTGAGGCTGCCTTTTTATACAGTCAGAAATTTCAAAAAGTATGTTTGACTATTGCTTTAATTGCTTATGATGAGAATTTTAATTTATTTATAACTTAATGAAAGAATACATTATCTTGGATTTTAGGATAAGGTGGAGTGTAAGTTGGCTGGTAAGTAGTTTGAATGTGGCTATCTATCCCCTTCCTATTTTCTGACCTTATACTTTTTTAAAAAAAAAATCATAAAACCAAGGGAGCAAAGCAAGGGTGGGTTCTAATATTTTTAACTACCGGTTCTGTGGGCGTGGCTTATTTTGTGGGCATGGCTTGATGGTCATGTGACAATTATTTAGGATTTAGCAGAGGTACTGGTCTACCAGGCTTTTAACTGCTTGCAGAGCTGTCCCGATCTACCCATTTATTTTGGCAGGCACCGGTCTACCCATGTATTTTTGCAGGCACCGGTCTACTCATTTGTTTTCTTTACTAATCAGCTGTAGAGCGGCCCTTTGAAGCCCCAGGGCAAGAGTTTAAACAGTTTTTTCCCCTATAGCCATCAGCTGGGACTCAGGAGGCAGCAATAGATTGGGGGTGGGGCCAAATAAAAGGTAAGAATAACGCGGGGGAGGTTGGGGGGGCGAGGGGGCAGAACCGGTTCAGTGATGTCATATTGTCACTGCTACCGGCTCGGTGGAACCAGGCCTAACCGGGAGGAACCCACCACTGGAGCAAAGGACTTGTTTCAAGGTGCTATTGATTCCTACAACAAAGAACTTGAAACATTTTGAATTGGCTCTGTTGGAACACCCAATACAGTTCATCTTTTATTCTGTTTGAACAAAACATGACTCAGAATGTTTTGACTAGGATGGTATTGTTCCAAATGGGAACAAAGTCATTTCCCCCATTTCATGTACACCCCTATGTAGTTTTAGATTAATATAATGAGATTTTAGATGAGTAATTGGAAGGTTTGCAGCGTGGTAAGTAAAAATTAATCCAAGACATTATTATTGTTAATTGAAAATTTTTCAATATTAATACATTTGGTGTCATTGGGAAACCTTTAGGGCAAAGCTAGTCAGTTTTGTATTCAAGAAAAATACACTACTCTGCTCACTTGAAGAATTATGATAGCATCTTTCAATATTTTTTTCTGAATTGTGTGCGGGGTGCTGAGAATGTTCCTTTAAAGTATTAGGAAAAGATTCCCATCCATTTGATAATTAAATGATGTTAGTAAGCATTTACATTATTATAAATATACTGAGCTGTAGTGGCACAGTGGTTAGAATGCAGTACTGCAGGCTAATTCTGCCCACAGCCAGAAGTTCGATCCTGACCAACTCAAGGTTGACACAGCCTTCCATCCTTCCGGGATTGATAAAATGAGGAGCCAGGTTGTTGGGGGCAATCTGCTGATTTTGTAATTCACTTAGTACTGTAAAGCACTGTGAAGCGGTATCTAAATTTAAATGCTATTGCTATTTATTTATTTTTTTTGTTTGACTCTTAATATTATTTCTTGGAGCTGTTATTGGTTGCCATTTAAAAAAAAATACTAGTGCAAATTGGCTATATCTCTGCCTATTGCATTGCCATCCTAGCTTATTGTCCAATTATTTCCAGTGTGTGGTATTTTTTCGCACTGTGTATTATGAAAAACTTCATTAAGGGATGGTGTGAGTCATTTGCCAATGATTCCTTCATTTTTAAATCATGTTACCAATGTTTCCTCAGGTAGTGACAGCATCTGGCCAAGCATCATTCTCTTGTTGGTGCTGGGATGGGGATCACAAGGGGATTCCAGAGCCATTGAAAAGACTGGGGTAGGGAGGTGACAAAAAAAATCCCTGAAGAATATGATTGCAAAGTGTTTCTTACTGTTGTCTCAGAAATGCAGAAATAGGCCAACAAAGTCACCAGGTATCTAATATGACTTCAAGGAGACTTTTTTTCTTTAAAAAAAATGCTGTTAACTGCTGTTAGACTGACATTTTGGAATCGGCAAGGTGAAGGTTTTTCTATTATAGAAAGAAATGATGGCAAAAAGCCGGAGTTATTTCCTTTTTCAGTCCAGGAACAAAGCCAACATTTTAAAAATAACTTTCCAATTGTATATTTCTAGAGTATAATGGAGCCATGAACTTCTACAGAATGCAAACAAAAAGTAGGTTATTATTTTTCAATGAAGTGCACAAGCCACAGGAGAGACTTATTTCCAGGCATAAACAATACAAATATACATCTTTTTAATTCTGCAAATTTTCAGGCTTATACTGTATGACCACCACCACTGCTGCTGCTGCTACTACTTGTAGTTATGGTTGATTCAATAGTCAGCCAGATGTTTAAACTAGACTTGGCATTTTTATCCACTTATAACGCTCTTCCCCTAGATCTGATATAGGCAGGTGTTGTTTGATGTTGTTAAAGGTATCATTGTTGAATGTAAACTGTTCCAAGTAAAGCTGCCTTTTGCAATTGATGGTGATTTTGTTAATGCTGATGTGCTCCAGATGTTTTGGGATTGCACCCAAGGCACCTATTACTATTGACGCTATCTTTGCTTTCTTTTGCCACAGTCATTTTATTTTCAGTCTTTAAGTTTTCTCCAGTTCTTTCTCTTCTATTCAGCTATCTCTAGGCAGATGTCCACAATCCAGACCTTTTTGTCTTTTTTTATTGTAAATAGTTAAATCTGGGGGATATGTGGCAGGTGCTTGTCTGTTTGAATTTTGAAGTCCCAGAGCACTTTAGCTTCTTTATTTTCTATTTGTCTATTTTGTGATCCCACCAGTTTATGCTTTATTGTTATTTAAAGCTGTACATTTTTTATAAAATTGAGATGAAACAATATGTTCTATAATTCTCTATACACCACATTAAAATAACATTACATATGAACCAAATACAAATATATCAGTAACAACTGCATAAAATAAAGCCTGAGCAATTGCCCATGGACTGAAATGTTTATGTCTTTAAGGCCTGTTTTTATCAATTATTGTCTGTTTGGGGAATAATTGTTGGCTTGTGCTATCAAGTGTTTTACCACATGTGCTGAGATTTTGATTGCTTTTTACAATATACTTCACACAGCTAATCCCGTTTTTCTCATATGTGGTTTAAGTTTCAATTACTTGGAATGGCACCAGACAGCTAGGTTAAAATGTCCAGAAGACAGCAAAAATTGCCTCTTCCAATCTTGTTCTGCATCAGTAGCAAGAACATAGAGTGACGTATGGAATAAAAACACTTGATTCAGTCACCATTCACATTGCCAATTAACAGGTTGTAGGTGCAATGCCCCATCCTTGTTATCTGTCAGTTGGACTATTCCTGAGTGCATGTCTTGCATATTTCTCTGAAAGAAATAGCCCAGAAGATAGTGCACAGGTATGACGAAAGGTTATGGGTGAAGCAGGTGAAGGGAATCAAATCCATCCTCAACTCATGTTACAATGGAAGGGCAGTCCTGATGGCAAGTGGTGTGTACAGTACGGATGCATTATTTATCAATCATCCTCTCCTTCATAGGGGGACTCTATGGCTGACCGTATACAGAAGTAGCCAAAATTGTAACTATCCATTCCCACCCTTACGATCAAAGGAATAAAAGCAATTTTTAAAAGTATGGACATACAAATTTCTTGTCAGCAGAACTAGGCATTTCCCAGACAAATGCTTCAGAGGAAGTCATGGGTCCAGTGTTTCTTGCAATACAAACCAAAATAGCAATGATGTGCATGGCTGTAACAGCCTAAGTGCTAGTAGGAGCTGGCCAGATCTTAACCCTTGGCCAAGTCATCAACCGTGTTGTTAATGAACCTGCTGGATCAAGAACAGGGGAATGGTTTATTTATTTGATTTCCCACTGATTTGGAATCCCACCAACTGACCTTGACCTGAATCTTGAGGAGTCAAAACAAAGTTTTGAACCAGAAAAAAAAAGGGAATCTCTGTGGACCTGTAGTATTTTTTAATGAAGCAACAGACTTATTTTTCCAGTATCTTGTGTAAATCTATTCATAATTTGGTTAGCAAGCATAAAATTGAATCTAAATTAGGTACCGGTAGAAGGAAATAATTGGCTTTGAAGAAAACATTGGGGAAAATTCCAAAGAGTACAGGGATAAGAAAACTAGACTTTAAGTCTAGCTTCAGACATTTCTAATTATCAAAGGACAGTCTCTTCACATCACTTGTTATTAATGTATTGACCTTTTTTGAAATTTTGAATTCTGCCCTTGAGAGTACCATCCTTATTCCATGTCCAGTAACAAGAAGATTTTTTTCCCCTGACATAAGTGATAATTGGCCCCAAATTCATCATTTCAAGGACAGCTTGCAGGAGAAATCTTTGGGCCTTATTGTATATGCCCCTCCCACAAAAATTAATACCTACAAATCTGGTAGCAATAATACAAAATCTCCCCCTCCCAAATACTAGCTCATGTTTTTGAAGCTGTAGCACAGAAAATCTATAAACTACTGAAACTTTTATCATGACCTTTAACTGTGTTCTGACAGTTTCTCAGCCAGTCTTGCAATTCCTCACTCTATCCTCCACCTAGCAGCAGCTACTTATATGCCTGCTGGAATGGAATGGAATGGAATGGAATGGAATGGAATGGAATGGAATGGAATGGAATGGAAAGGAAAGGAAAGGAAAGGAAAGGAAAGGAAAGGAAAGGAAAGGAAAAAGGGAGAGAGGGAGGAAGCAAGGAAAGAAAGGAAGGTGGGAAGCGAAGGAAGGAAGGAAGGAAGGAAGGAAGGAAGGAAGGAAGGAAGGAAGGAAGGAAGGAAAATAGTGAGGAAGAGAGGGAGGTCAGGAAGAAAACTCAATGGGGAAGCTAGTACGAAGTCAGAAATCATTCCTGCTCTTGTTGGTTTTTTGCCCACCCACGGTCATTGCTTCTTTGTTTAGGTAAGGAAATATTTCTGAAATGATGACCCAACATGGATTGTATAGTGTTGATGTATTTGGAAGAAAGAATAGACTTGCTGAGTGTTAATAAACTGGAAGTCAGTCCTGATAAGGTTGAGGTCCTGTTGGTGGGAAGTCCTCCAGGGAAGTGATGCTCAATTGATTTTAAGAGCACAGCCTTCAATCAGATGAGACTAGTACTGATTCCTGATGAATTTTTTAGCTGTTCTGTTACCAACAGAGAATTCTACTTCTTTTTCCTGAGATCTTGCTTTTCTCACTCTTGTGCTTAGCTGCTGCCCCCCTTATGTCTGATTTTACTTCAATACCAGCTCACAGTTGCATAGTGACATCACCTTGCCATTCAGCTGTCTAGCTGCCTTAGTCTTTTTAGTCTTTCCCTTTGATAACTTTGACCTTCTAGGCACTACAGTAATACAGCGCTGAATGCTGACCATAATGCATGTACCTCATTTCTGAACAGTGAGAGTTTTCGGTGGTTCCAAAACTGAACATCACAAAAATTTACAATATCAAGTCAATATAATCTCTACTTAACACATATATATAGGTTTACCATAAAATATTCAAATTAGTGCTATCATTCTAATCCCTTGCATACTATTAGGTTGCTGTGAAAAATTACAATGGCAAAAGTTTGTCTGCTTTGTCTGTTTGTCTGTGGTCATTTTTTTTTCAGATCCAATTCAAAACAGTCTACTTTAAATAACCCATAAAGAATTCCTTCAGTCTGTCTTCTTGACAGGTGCAAGGGGGTAAGATGCACAGCCATTACCATTCACCTCTCTCTTCCTACGCTATTTTAGCTTGTGTCAGAAGTTAAGAGACATTGGCTTAGGGCACAAAAACTGTTACCCCTTTTCCTAGAAATTGGAAGGTAACACCAAATCCAGCACTATTTTTCTTGTAAATGTTACACAATATGTAAAATATCACAGTTAGCTACAAAAGAAGGCAAGAATTATAAGTTTTAAACACTATCTCACACACAAATATATTGATTTATACAATTCCTCCCTATATCATTTTGCTTACTATTTTTTTGCACAATGTTACTAAATACTGTTGGGTCCCTTCCTCTGCACAATATAAACGCCAATAAAATTGCCAAACAGCTTCTCCCCCCCCCCTTTTTTTTTTTTTATAAGATGCAGAAAATGAGCCAGCCATATTTTATTTATTAAGCAAATTTATTTATAATAAGCTCTTGCTGTGACCGACGCTGCTACAATGGCAACTGGTTACAAACTAATTGCAGAGAAGACTGTGAAAATAGGATGATGGGAAACGTGTCTTCCTTAGTTAATCAACCATCCAGAAATGGTGGTCAGCTGTTCCACTGTATAGTTGGGAACTGAACCCCTGATTTCTGTTTATCTCATAAATGTAATGAAAATTCATTTCATTAAATATACTGTCCTTTAACAAATTAAGGATTGTAATTATTTCAGAATATACTCATTTGGTTCAAAAAGCATACTATGTGCTTTCTGTTTACACACCTTGTACCAGTGGTGGGTTGCTCCCGGTTCGCACCGGTTCTATAGAACCGGTAGTAAAACCGGCGGAAGGCTCCGCCCACTGACCCCAACATCATTAAAATGCTTCTGCACATGCGCAGAAGCTTCTGCGCTTGGCAGAACAGCGCACGTCGAGCAAAGCAAGTGCACGTGCGAGGCCCCATTGCGAACTGGTAGTAAAGGTAAGTAGAACCCACCCCTGCCTTGTACTCTTTCTTTCAGATGCCTCTTTATGCTGTGAGTTTTGCATCCTGGATGGTGTCAGTACATATAACTTTTGTTGTTCTTCTCCAACACATGGACTACTTTCACATAGAGCGTGTGTGTATTTGTAAGCCAGGATGGGCTTGTAAGAGTGCCGTGATTTGTATCTTCTGATATAAAATATAAAAGGGGAGCATCAGTTTAAGAGCAGTAATTCATTCTGCTGCCAAGATAATAAAACATAAAATCTCCTTTGAGAGAAACTGAGTACCTGGTCATTACTCAGAACATCCATGTATTGGGAGCAATACAGAAATGATGTCTAACCCCAGACCTGCTGTTTCCTAGTATTCTGATCCTACATAGATTGATAGTGAGAAAAGCAGTTGTGTTGTTTAACACAAGCTTCATAGAGTTCTGAAGTGTAAGGCAGGAAGTGGCAATGTTAATATATGTTAATGTATCCATTAGATACAGGTGTGGTGGAACCAGGTATTTTTTCATAGCAAGCAACTGCTAAGTGGCAGCTCCAATGCTCTCAGTGGAAACATCTCTGCTGCTGATATGCCCTCAATCTTCATCTTCTTCTCATTGTTTCCCAAACAGCTTGAAGGGATGGAAGGTTGCGTATTTGATCACAGAAGTGAGTAGGAATTTTCCTTTCCCACACATATGTCAACATAATCCTTTCTGCCTTTCTGCCTTCTCCTGCAAAGACAGGCAGGATATTCAGAACAAATAAAATTAAGTAATTGTTGACATAATATGTATTCACGGAGGAATTGCTGCACACTGATAATCAATGGCTTAGAAAACTTTAAAATGAATGGAGAGCAGGTTTATCAGTGACCATGAGAGAGTATAATAGATTAGGACCCCTGACTGTTTGAGAAAGGAACAAACAGTCTACATCGTCATCATCATCATCATCACACCCTGATTCAAAGCTTTACCAAGACACAGTCTGTACGGCCTCGACCTTTGATCTAGCGTGGCAGTTCTCCTATTTAGGAGATTCTAGCACAAAGCTTCGGTGTCCAAGCTGTCATTCTGTTCTCTTGACATTCTCTTGGCATTTTGTTAGTCCTAGTGATTACTTGATTGTTGGCACAGAGATACCCTACATTGGCTCTTGAAATATCCAGCAAGCTCTCTAAAGTGCTTTCATGGAGCAAGCTTTGCTCTGGACATTTGTGTTTTCTTCTTGTTCTTTTTCACATCACTGTCACAATAGCTCTATTATTCTCTTGCTGTGGTTTGTGCAGTTTAATTTAGACGTGTGCCTTCTTTCATTTCATTCTCAGTAATTCAAAAGCACTTGATTCACTGCATGCATTTCCTCATTTTCTTGCCCCCCTGCCTATTAACTCTTTTCATGTATCAATAGCCATGCACAGAATCAACCATCACAGCTTCTAAAATGAATCCTGCTTCACTTTCTTCCTTCTCATTGCTGACACAGGGTTGAGCATATTGCTGTCAGGCTACAGTACTTGGTTCTATCATCAGCCCAGCAGCATCACTGCTCATTAAAGTTTATGAACAATAAATATCTCATTACTAGCTGTTTTCCTTTTCATGTTGCCTCCTTCTGTTACAAATGCTGGGGAAATTAGTATCTTTCCTCCTTTATTGTTACAGAGAAACAATATGGACTTGTGTTCTTGAACACTGCTAATTTCTGCTGCCAAGGGAAACTTTAAATGGTAAAATTGATAGCAAGTAACACTATGATTCTTTGAAAAATTGTGAAGTTCATCACACTGTTTATAGCTATTACTATACTCATAGGAGAAAGACCTTTATATACATATATCTTTGCTTGCAGCAGCAATCAGTAGTCTATATAACCTCAGTGGTCTATATCAGGGGTCTCCAACCTTGGCAACTTTACGACTTGTGGACTTCAACCCCCAGAATTCCTCAGCCAGCATGAGAGGGAGTTGAAGTCCACAAGTCATAAAGTTGCCAAGGTTGGAGACCTCTGGTCTATATAATCTTCTGAAACTCATCCTAGTAGCATTGAAAATTCAATTGTCTTCAAAATAGTTCTCTATAACATTATTTCTTTTCACTCTGGACATTAAAAATGTAAAGCACAAGTATAAGATTTCAACTGAGCCCTGAGAAGATTGAATGATTTTGGGTTTTGACACCCTGCAATTCAAGGAATATACCATCTTTGGTACTGGATGGGGGTCCTCCTGGATTCGCAACTCCTGCTCAATAAGCAGGTGACAGTCAAGACTCCAAAAGTTGCATAACCTCATACTGTGCATCAGTTGTATTTTTCTGGAACTAGGGGCTCTACTCACAGTCACTCATGCCCTGATCACATCCCAGTTGAACTACTGCAATGTGCTCTACATGAAACTGCTCTTGAAAATTGTGCAGACATTCAGCTGGTGCAAAATGCAGCACTGTGTGTGAGTTGTTTGTGTTTCTTACGGAACACACATTATATCTCTACTTCACAAGCTGCATTGGTAAACGGTTTATTTCCAAGTTCAATTCAAAGTGCTGGACTTCATCTTTGAAGCCCTCCGTGGCATGGGATTGGAGCATTCGAGAGACTTCCCCTCTCCAATTTACAAGGTGACAGGCAATTATTATTCTACTTTGCTGTGTCCTGATCAGACTCCCTGGTGTATACAGTTTTAAAAGGAGAATGACAATATGGAGCAAGGAGACCCACCAAGATGGTTGAAGGGTTTGGAAACCAAGCTCTATGAGAAACAGTTAAAGAATCTGAATATGCTTAGTCTTTAGAAATGGTGACCAAGGTGAAATATGATTGAAATCTTCCAATAGCTGATGAAAAATACATTACAGAGAGAAAGATGTGAACATATTATCTATTGCCGCAGGGAGACAGGACTAGAAACAACTGTTAAAACTACAAGGAAGCAGATTCAAACTAGAATTGGGAGGAACTTCCATACTGTATAAGACAGTGGTCTTCAAACTTGGCAGCTTTAAGACTTGTGGACTTCAACTCTCAGAATTCTGTCAGGTATGCTGGCTGGAGAATTCTGGGAGTTGAAGTCCACAAGTCTTAAAGCTGCCAAGTTTAAAGACCTCTGGTATTAGCTATCAGCCAATGGAAGAAGATGCCAATGACATAAGGGATTTATCTGTTAGTAGAGGATGAAGGTGAGGATTAGAATTGGGATTTCCCTGCTTTGGAAAACTAATTTAACTGAATATCTCATTTCTCTGAACATTCATATTTAATTTATTTTTTTCTACGCTGTATTATTTTAAGTCCTATGTCTTGATTAGATTATTTCCTTTGATTTGGGTAACTGTATAACTAAGGATAGCCAAACTTTTTGTGGCTGGAGATCACACTTGTTTTTATTAGTAGGTTTCCAAAGGCTGCATGGAACATTTCAGCGATGCATCAGCAGAGCCGACATTTTCAGCTGTTGAGAAGATTCTAAAAGCAAAATATGTGCATTAAATCAATTCATTTCTTTTAGCTGTTCCAATCTTGCTGAATTTTGATGATGCAAAACAGCCACAAAAATAGAAGTGGGGAGCCCCAGACTGACTGGCTTTAAACCAACTCCAAGTTAAAAAAAAGAATATTCATTCTTTAATAAATATTTTGTGGTGATGTTTGTGTTGCTTTCCAAAATATTATTTATTGGTTGCAGTCAAATGCAATAATATAGAGCATGCATCCAATCCTGCTATATATTCATTTTAGTGATTGCCATGTGGATAAACAAAGCAATAATTTCCACAGAATGAACAAAGTTCTAACTTAATGGACTGCAGAAATAAATTGTCATTCTGAATAAATTATTATTATTATAGTTGGTCATACCATAATTGGTTAACAAGATATTTAGACCGGATTTAGCATTTTTATCTATCTATCGAGTCCTTCCAAAGGACTTGGGTTAGGCAGATGTTGTGTTAAAGATATTGTTGCAAGATGTGAGCTTTTCCAAATAAAGCTGTTTTTTGTAATTGGCGGATGGTGATTCTGTCAATGTTGATGATGTTCAAGTTGTGCTTCAGATGTTTTGGGATTGCACCCAAAGTGCCTGTTACTGTTGACACTATCTGTTCTATTCATTTGTCACCAAGTACTGCAATGTCACTATCCAGGGTGTTATGTGGCCAGTGCTTGTTTGAATTATAAAGTCCCAGAGCACTTTAGCGTCTTCATTTTCCATTATTTTTTTGCTATTTTGCCATGCCTTTGTTTGTAATTGGTCTGTGCAATCTTCTTGCAACAACTAACAAGATGGGTTCACTGTTTCTTCAGCTTCTTTGCAGAGGCAACATTTGCTATTTTCTCAATTCTGGCTTTGTAAGCATTTGTTCTTAAGGCTTGGTCTTGTGCAATCAAAATTAGCCCTTCTATCTCTTTCTTCAATTTTCCTGCTCTTAGCTATTGTCAGGGGTTCTTGTTATCTGCTTTGCCTGCTTGATTTTTTGTGTGTATTGGTCATTCCCATGTCTCTTTTCTATACTTCATTTGATCTTGTAGGCCAGTTTGGTCACTCTAGTATTCAGTAAACCTTCATAATGTACTAGCTTCAGTGCATCTTCTTTATTATTCTTCAGATATTCTTTCAGTGCTCTGTTTTCTTCTTCAGTTGTCTGGTGTACATTCAATATTCCATGCCTGCCTATGCTCCTTGGTAAGTACAGTCTGTCAACATCACTATGTGGATGAAGGGTATGATTCATTGTCATTACTTTTCTGGTCTTCCTATCCAGGGCTTTTTGTTCTGCTTGAGTCCAATCCACTATTCCAGCTTTGTGTTTATTAACTGTGTTTGAACTTTACAATCTTCAACACTCTCATGATGTATTTACTATTAACCTTGTTCTTAATTTCAGTGTGCTTAATATTGTCAGCTCAAAAAATGCCCAGGTAGTTGTAGTGATCTTTTTCATCTAGATTCTTCATGTTATTTCCACAGGGCTTCTTGATCCCTTCTTGATCCCTTCATTTTACTATTTTCTCCCTGTTGATGGTAAGGGTGGCACATTTGTCCATTCCAAATTCCATTGCAATATCTTGCAATTCCATATCTTGACTTTATATATGGACAGTGTTGAGCAGCCATTCTGTTTCACTTGGTGTTGTTGTTTTTTATACAGCTTCAGATTGTCCATGTAAAGGGAGTGAGATAATCTGGCAGATGTTTTTGATGTTTGATACCCATGATCTGACATTTTCAGTAACATTGACAGAGGATGTCCCAAAGGTGCTTTTTCAAGAGGCAACTAGACTTTCTGGTTTTTCTTTGAAGACTTTTCACTTCTCATCCAAGAAACTTCTTCAGCTCTGACTGGATGGTGGGGAATGGAAGGATTTATACTCCTTGCAGACAGCTGTACATTTGCATTCTTTTAGCGAGTCAGTAAGGTCACCTGGAGATTTATCTGTGTCATCAGGGTCACCTGAGTGGTGCAAATTGGTGTGGGAGCCTTCTTGGAACTCTTGAAAGGACTGTGTTGTAGATTGGAGATAGATGATGTTGAATCCCTCCCCCTCTATTGAGAGAGGGCTGTTCAATTTTGACATAGATGGCCTCTTTAACCTCTCTTTCAAACCATCAGTCTTCTCTGTCCAAAATATGGACTTTGTTGTCTTCAAAAGAGTGGCCTTTGTCTTTTAAATGCAGATGGACTGCTGAATCTAGTCCTGATGTGTTTGTTCTCCTATGCTGTGCCATGCGCTTATGAAGTGGTTGTTTTTTTCCCCAATGTACAGATCTGCACATGGCTCACTGCATTGTACTGCATATACTACGTTGCTCAGTTTATGTCTGGGTGTTTTATCTTCGGGGTTGACAAGCTTCTGCCTTAGTGTATTCTTGGGTTTAAAGTATGCACGTATGTTATGTTGGCTGAAGATCCTCCTGAGCTTTTCCGATATGCCTGCAATGTACGGAATGACAATGTTGCTTCGTTTATTGTTTTT
Source organism: Pantherophis guttatus (assembly GCF_059756535.1). Lineage (NCBI taxonomy): Eukaryota > Metazoa > Chordata > Lepidosauria > Squamata > Colubridae > Pantherophis > Pantherophis guttatus. The sequence goes on from NC_142064.1 coordinate 208,458,146, forward strand.
TCCGTTATCTGTTGTGGAGGCACTCCTGTAGGATCTTTTCTGAGATTTGATGAAGGCCCACTTGGCATAGCCACACTTTCTGAGGGCTTCCTTGATGTGTTTTCATTCTTTTTCTTTCCCATCTTTGCTGGTAGGCAGGCCTTCAGTTCTGTGGTGTACGGTTCTAGTGACTCCCATTTTGTGCTCCAGTGAGTGGTGGGAATCAAAATGTAAATATTGGTCTGTGTGGGTGAGTTTTCTATAAACTTCAGTGTTAAGGCTTCTGTCTTCCTTAATGTGTACTGCTCAGTCCAGGAAGGCTAGACTATTTTCCTTAACATCTTCCCATGTGAGTTTGATGTATCTGTCCACAATGTTGATATGTTTGGTGAACGCTTCCAATTCCTGTGTTTTGATCTTCATCCAAATAGTTTTGTCCACATACCTCTATCAGTGAGTGGGTGGAATTCCTGTGATGGAGTCTAAGGCTTTGGTTTCTACCTCTTCTATGTAGAGATTGGCCACAATAGGGGACACAGGTGAACCCATGGTGCAGTCATGTTTCTGTCTGTAGAAACCTTCATTGTATTTAAAATAGGTAGTGGTCAAGCAGAGGTCCAGCATGGCACATATGTGATCTGGGCTGAGGTTGGTTCTGTCACCTAAGGTGCTGTTTTGTAGCAGTCGCTTTTTCACTACCATGAAGCTTCAGTAGTTGGAATGCAGGTGAAGAGAGTAGTCACATCATAGGAAACCATGGTCTCATATGGGTCCAATTTTAATTTGCATACCTTGCTAGCGAAGTCCTGTGAATTGTTGATGTAATGAGTGGTGTTGCCAACTAGAGGAGCTATTAAATTAAGCTATTAAGTTAAATGTTTTGCATTGACAGAGGAGTTAATACTGTGACAAACAGTGGTGATGACAGTGGGTCTTCTTGAGAGCTTCCTCTGTTATTATTATTTTAATATGGTCATTGTCAAACATTATTTTTGGATACAACCGTTCAGAATATATATTAGGCTATTTTTATTTATTGAGTGATTTGAGTCCAGATTACATTTTTATGACACTACAGCTATTAAAGTATTTGCAACAACAGTTTATCTTTCCCAAAACAAATTTGAGAAGATTTGACAGAAATGATCCCAGCAGCTATGTTCTGAAGCCTGTACTATATAATACAACTGATCAGTTGAGATGAGAATTAATATATATTCAAGGTTTTATGCTCTTCGTCATAATAATTAAAGCTGAAATATTATCTATATGAATGTGTGCAGGTGAAGAAATTGTAAAATAAATCTCTCAACTACTTATCTCTCAACAGTGATGGGGATATAATGAATGTTTCCATGATTTCAAAATATGAAATATGGAATGCATGCTAATGGTTATCGGTGCTGGATTTTTTAAAGCTGCGTGTTACGTTTATCTACAGTACCAGGTGCATTTTACTGGAGCATATACCAATACACATTTCCCTTGGGCAGTTTCCTATTCTCATTTAAGGTATAACCAAATTAAGATATGTTAAAGATTTGTCATAAATATTATTAGAATACATGATCATTCTCTGCACCTACACCCTCCAAAACCTGAGAACCAACTGGGTCTTATACTGATGATCCTCATTCACCAACCATGAGTGATCATGTATAATTCTGCAAAGTACTTTCCTCCTTTTAGATTTTCTGAACCTTGAATCTTCCACTGAGTGTTATCAGACCTTCACTGGAGTCCTGCTAATAAAAAGAGGAGTATTTATTGAAGTATACTTGTTTCATTTATTTCATAAACAAAGTTATCTAATAGGTCATGGGCCACTTTGAAAAAGTAACCACCTCCCGACTTCAGTCGATTAAACTAAATTTGCCATGGAGGAATGAGTCCTAATTCTTACAGGGTGACTTAAGAAACTGCTCACCAATTATAGGAAGCATTTATTTGGTTGTAATTATTTCAACTCTGGATAATGAAAACAACTATTGAATCTAAAGAGCAATTATACACACACACACACACACACACACACACACTTTATTATTTATGACTATTATTAATGAAATGAATAAACAAAGACCAAATTTAATATTATTGTTCAGAACACTCCGTTTGTGTGTGTGTGGATAGGATATAATAGAAGTTCTGATCATATTCTTTGACAAATGTATGCAAAAATTCAAACTTAAAAAAGGGGGGGTGAGTTTTTCACAGAGTTGTATCTTGCTATTCAGCATCTAAGATTTTGTTGTACATGTTAGAGACTATTTTAATCAGGCCAAATTTATTAAGTACTGTTATTTATAACTGCCCCAAAAGAACTGGGTATACATTTCATAACTGATATAGTCAGTACAACAACTGAATAATTAGGTCTATTAAAAGCCCAGTTGCAGAAAAATATCTGTTGTCCCTTTGTGAAAAACATCCTATCTTCCAAACATCAGTAAGTAAACATCTTAAGTCACCATTCCCTGGTAATAATGGCTAATGTCATTAGCCATTATGAAATTGATTAAAATATAGACATTATTTGGCCTTATGCTCTTGACTGTTGAGGGATGGTGCAATTATAGCAGAAAGGCTCCAAAGCATTTGCTCACACTAACAAAAACCTGACACATGTATAAAGAGCATAAATGGGATATCTGGGGGATAAAAACAATCTTGAGTCCATGTTCAGTGAACCTATCACTTAGCCATATGCTTATTCCCATGTGGAAAACCTCAGGTGTATATGGATTTTTGATGACATTCCTAAGAAACAGAACATCACATTATTTTCTTGATATCTGTTGTGAAGACAAATACGATTCTGAAGCAAGTTGATGGGACAGAATTCTGCAATGGAGGAGGCAAATGTAATCATTAAGATATAATAGGCTGTATTTTCCCTCTAATTAGATTTTCTTTTGATTAAGCAATAATTAAATATTGCAGAGTGAAAGAAATTTTATGACTGGCAGAAGCCACACTTTAAGATGTTTATGTAATGAGAAGGCAGCATCTACATGCCAATGACCCGTTGTGTATTAGAGCTTTCTGTGTTCATGAGTCAAATCTGACTATTTGTTTACTTGGATTCATATTTAAAATTGATTACCACTGAATTAGTTTGAAATACATTTAATTTGCAGTTTCTAAAGCTATTGTGAGTTCAGTTTCTTCATAGCAAATGTACTGGACTTAATCTGAATTTGATGAGTTCTGTCCTGGATGATGAATCAACTGGTTTATTCCTGGTGCAACTAATGAATTTTAATGATTTTCCCCCCTAGCTATTTATTTAAACCTATGCAATCTAGAAGAGGGGATACATTTGCATTGTGAAAATAGTTCTAAACTAATTTACATTTATGTAAAAACTGATGTGATACATCAAGTTTTTGATTCAAGTCCATATAGACTAGAATTCTATTCCGATGGTGATGGTTCCACTGAGCATTTGTTGAAAGGCAGATTTCCTTTATCCACAGAATTTCTCTCACACTGTTTTATCAAAGTCTCTCTGGTAAATTCATAACTGTAACCATATAGTTTTCTTGGCAACAATATGTTAATATGTACCAGGTATTTCAATATCCTCTAGCAATTAATTTCACAAGTTAGCTGTGGGGAAGCTGTGGCCCAGTGGATCAGTATTTTCCCTCTTCCATAAGCTTGGAGTAGAAGCTGACACAATACCTGCAACTTTGATAGAAATGACTCGATCAGGGATACTTTTCAATCTATAGCCACTTGCCCATCAGGCCTGTCTTCTCATTCTCAATCAAACTGTGAATGACATTGACTTATTATAAATAGATCTAATGCTCACTAGCATCAGCCTTAGGCCAAAGTTTCCAATAATCTTATTGCCTAGCTCCTGAACTAAGAATAATGGGGGAAGGAAGAATATTGGTCCCAATTTTCCAATTCTCCCCACCCCATCTCCTGGTATGCATCCCTCTCCCTGTCACTACTGTGACCTTCTCCTCTTCTGAATCTATTGCAGCATTAGGGACAACCCTGAGCTACCTTAGGGACAACTTGCTTGCATCAACATCACTTCATAGAATTTTCAATAAATATTCATTCCCTCTAACTCCATCTTCCAACATACTCTTTATTAATACTTCCTTTCAATCATTTTTTCTCCTTGTGGAAAGATGGATTCCCTTCTACCTTAGCCATTCATGTGCAGATCACCTATCCCCAATTCTCAATCACTTGCTAAACATTCCTCCATATTTCTACTTGCTACTCATATTGTCTTCCATCTAGTCCTGTTCTCCACATTTTGCAGCCAGCATCCATTTTGTATAACACACTGTCCTGTTTCAGTGTGCTATAAATAAGATGGCATTCAAGAGAAGGTAGTTTTCACTTTCAGCATTGTAATACCGTTTTCTGACATTGGCTGTCTGATGCATCCTGTTTTTCTTTGAGAAATCGTATGGTGTGGGGATTTCCTACGAACAAGTCAATATTTCCTGTGCCAAAGTTTTACTGGGGAGAAGGTGGCAGCATCTGATTCCTTATGGAAATGTTATTAGAACTGGAAAGGCTTGGCTTCAGATATTAAGTAAAATGATTTTCAGTATCACGAGGATTAAGAACATCTTGAAGCTGGAAGCCAAAAGAAAAAGATTGACTGTTTGTACAAATGACAGATTTATTGCCCTCAGAAATAGAGTTAAAGGGGAAAAAAAACATGCAATAAGAACATTTTTCAATTTGGCCTATAGGGAAAGAACAACTTTCAATTTAACAGAAAAGAGAAAGGGTTTTACATGGTGAAACATCAAAAGACAAGGAAATGTCACTTGGCACTAAGGAGCTAAATAGCCTTTTAAAACCGTTTCTGATCTATGAACACCCAAACACCTTGCAGGTTTCTTACTACGTGCATCCTTGGTTGCGTTTCATACCCTTTAGGCCATATAAGAAAATATGCTTGCTGCATGCTCCACTGTTCAAAGTTTGGATATTTTTTTCACAGTCCACCTTTAGATGTCTTCAACTACTTTGTTACTTGTGAGCCTGCTCCATAAACTGATTTTGATAGCTCCATAAACTGATTTTGATAGCTCATTTTGATAGCTCAAAGATAGCTCAATTGTAAGCATTTTGTAAGGACATTTATTCATACTCATATTCAAAAATATTTCATCATCATTCAACAAATTATTAGAGCTAACAGTCATAGTTACCGAGAGTATAGATTTTGTCTGTCAATTTTGTCAAATCAGTTTTGAGAATTGTGGGTAAGCAAATCATCATCACCCAATTTCCATCACAAATTTATGTAGAAGCTAAAATGCAGCTCCACATATCTTGGAGAATGAATGAGATTCCAGTGGAACTAATAATTAGGGTTAACAATTGTGAATTTAAATTAGGATGAATTGATGCTTCCAGATTTCTTTATTTTAAAATACTTTCCAACACAATACATGCCATATATTTTGAATTTCCCAAAAACCTTTCATGATGGAGTTATGTAAAACCATGGAAATACATATGTGTATATTTACCAATCTACTAACTTATCAAGAAGTATATGAATATCTGTAAAGAGAAACAGTTGAAGGTGATAGTAAATTCAGACTGATTGATTTGACGATAGTTCATTTGATAAGGCACTTGCTTTCTGTAATGATTTAAGGGTTGTTATTTCTTTAAAAGCTTGATATTTTGAATAAGGACAATCAGATGATAAGAGGGTTTTGGTCATAGCTAATGTTAAAAAGGAACTATTTTAAGACTATGTTATTGTAAGAAATAACATTAAAATTTAAACCTGCCTGCTAAACAGACATATCTGCATATGGTACCAGAAGAGAAAATTGTTGAGAATGACAACAATGAGAATGAATACTTATTTAGTAAAATGGAGTATCAGAACAGAGCTTGCCCTTCAATATTCTCACATCAAGCTGCTGAGGACTGCCTACTTTAGCTTAAGCAATATTTGCAGGCATTTCTGTTAGCCGGTCAATTGGTTGATCAATCAGCTGCTCAGAAAACAAATATTTTTAATGTGGAAAATCCTGATCTTCTGAAGCTTTATAATTCTATTGAGCTATCTGTTGAGTTCAGAAGCAATTATGAGGCATTAGTGTTTGAGAAGTACTATGTTCCTAAAAGTAGGGAGATAGTTCAACTTGCAAGTTTGAACAAATAAATAATTATATAGTTGAATAACAAATTACAGGTAGTTTTCAACTTACAACTGTTCTTTTAGTGACCATTCAATACTATTAAAAAGTCTTCATCTAACAATAGATGAATTCTTAAGATTGTATCAAATTAAAAAACTGAACTAGCGGAGTTTTCTGTGGGGATGTTTTGGGTGAATATTAAGATCTCGTTTGTTACAGAATGCAGGACACTGCTATAATTTATTTGAGTTACAGGAAGTTCCACTTAAATGTTAGAATATATTAAAAGCAGTTTGAGCCTTCAAGAGATGTTAAAAACAACAATGTAACAGCTCAGTCAAAAAATCAGGGCCACAGAAAATTAGGGGGAAATATATATGTGAAAAGATTATCATTAGATCTAAAAAAGAAATGCAAGATGAAAACATGAAGATTCATAACTTTGATTGTTCAGACCGAATTCAGAAAAAAAAGGCAATTGTCTTAATTTATGCACTGAATGATAACATTAAGTTTTATTAAAGACATTTCAACTACTTCTTAAAATTGCAGAAAGGTATCTTAATCCTTGGAGATATGAATATTTACATTTATTTAAATATGGTTAGATTTATTTCACCAAAAAGGAATAGCAATCGATTCCCTCAAAATGTTCTCGCAAACTATTATGTCTCTTGGACATGGAGGAACAAACATTTCACAGAGAGACATGCAATTTATTATTTTGATAGCTCCATTACTAACATTTAACATCCTTTAACATTCCTTTGTCTATTATTCCTGTTTTAGCTCTTTTTATAAGGTCTTTAAAATGTGTCAATGATAATGATTTTAGGTATTTATTGTTTTAGTTTTGTTATATGCCACCAGCGTGAGATAGGTGACTCCATAAAATAGGTAAATAAATAATAAATAAAAATTCTTCTGTTCATAAAACTTATTCAAGGATAGGCAAATGCTGGGTTTCTAATTCACGGTTAACCAATCTTTTAGATGTGGAAGTGACAGTAGGAAGTCATACTGATGATCATAAACAATAATTGTTAGAATATATAAAGGAAATTCCAAACTCAAAAGATGGAAACGCAGCGAATGTTTATTATTATAAGAAGATACTATACTCTAGTGTTATCAGGAACCAAACAGCTTCCTCCAAATCAATGTAATTTCTGATGTTTCTTTATCTACAGTATGGGATGCTAGCAAAGCATTTATGAGAGGTCTGTTTATCTCTCAGGCATTAAATAAAGAGAAAACCATACAGAAACAGAAAGATATACTGCTGAATTATCTGAAATAATTAGAACCAAGGCATATACTCCATCCAATTTTGGATTTAGAACAAAAGATAAAAACATTACAGAATGAACTAAATTTGATTCAAGTAAATGAAATTTATAAGAATTTAACACTTTGAAAAGGGCAACATGTTATTGATTTATCAATTGCATAAGGAAGAGGGCAAAATAACTATTGCTTCATTTTGACTTGTCACTAAATATGTTTCTGCAGTGAAGCAGATAATAGAGCAGTTTTAAGTATTATCCCAAATTATATGGTAAACAGTTATCTGATCTAGAAAATACTGAAGAATAACTGAATAAGAGATTATTTACAAAATTTACAGATCAACAAAAAGAAGCCCTTAGTTGTCAGCCCTTAAAGGTAGATCAGACTTGGGAACCAAAGTTATGAATGCTAATGCTTATTAAGAGATAACAGTAACAGAATCTTGCAAATCTGATGCTTCCTACTCCCTCTCTTTGAAAAGACAAGTCTGAGATGCTTTCTCAAAGTACATTTTTTGCCTTGTGCTCAAATTTCTTTTATCTGACCATTAGCTTGATTGCAGCTCTTCCTTCTATTCCTCAAGGTTATTTCTGATTCCCTTTACATTAGTCAACCCATAACTGAAAACCAAACTAAAAAATATAGTTAAAAAAAGTTTTTTAAAAAGGTTAAACTGAATTAAGCTGCAGAATGGGATGGGATGTCTGCAATATACCAGAAGATTTTCCAAGAAATTCTAGCTAAACAAGTAATGAATGAGATTTAGGAATGTGAAGAATGTTCTTTATCATGGGAATAAGCTTTTATCTTATTTATAAAAAAAGGCAAAGATTCTATTCACCCAGTCATTCAGACCTATTTTTATTGAAAGTAGATTATAAACTTTTCACACAAATATTCACAAAGAAAATAACTTTTCTTCACTAAAATGGTCAGATTGGATTTGATCTAAAGAGATATATGAGAGATAATGTATTAGATTTTGAAGATCATCAACAAGATACAGTACATAAAAATAAGTTGGCTATGGCTCTTCTTGATGCAGAAAAGTCTTCAACAATTCAGAAAAGTCTTTTATCCTTGCAGTTCTGAAAAAGATGAATTGGCATCCTTATTTTTTCACATAGAATCAGAGTACTTATAAAGGAAAAAAAGCCAAGTAAAGTGCTGTATATCACAACAATGCACTATACTGAAGGAGACAGGACAAGATTGCTTCTTTCCTTTCCTTTTGTCAGCCTCCGCCTTTATATTACTTGCTTGCTCGGCTACCATTGTAACAGGGGGAGGGGAGAGCTGACTGGATATTTGGGAGGGGAAGTGAGCTGGTGGAGTAAATTGGAGAAAGTTTTCCTCAATGTTTCTCTGCAGCTGGGAGGCGCACTGCTAGCCAGTCAAGGTCAACCGTCCTGGCATACCAGAAGGATGGAGCCATCGGAAGCTGCACTCACATGATCCCTTGGGGCAATGTAGATTGGATAATCCTGACTGGACCATTGGGGGCAGGGTTTTAAGGATGCTTTCTATATGTGATTTTCGCGCCTATTGCCTCAGACCTTGCTTTTCTTTGGTTGCATTCAGTTCATACTCAGTAAAAGTACCTTTCTCTATGAAAATGGAGTCGGGGTTTTTCTTTCTTGAGTACTGAAAGGAGGCACACCTGACACCTTTCTTTTTGAACTGGTGTTAGAACCATTGACAATGAAAATAAATAAATAAAATAAAATTCAGAAGTTGAACTAGTACTTTAAAAACAAACTGAAATTATATACTGATGATATTGTACTACTTCTTCTTCTTGTGCCATGTCCATCATTGGATGTTGGCGATCATGTTGGCGATCCTATTTTTATCAACATCTGCATGAAAAAGTGCTGTTGAGTTTTGTCCAAACCAATCCCTTAGATTTTGAAGCCATGATGTTCTTCTTCTGCCTGGATCTGGTTTACCTTCAATCTTTCCTTAAGGATTAAGTTACTCAACTGAAAGACTCCTTGGTATTGTTAATAGAATATATATATATACCCATAGAGCCTTGTTTCTGATTATTGGATTAATTTTTTAAAAAGCCAATTGGTGATAGTGAATCTGGCAGAGGAAGAACAGCAATATCTGGGTCAAGTAATGAAGTTTAATGCTACTTGGAAAAAACAGTTCAAATACTTAGAAATCTACTTGACAAAAAATAGTAACAGTAGGAATATAACATACCTGTTTTCCATTGCGCTGCTCCTCCAATCCATGGACGGGTAGCTTCTCCTAGTTGCTGGGCAGAACTGAGTGCTAAACCTTCCCATTGTCAGGCCACGCCCACCTCAACCAATCAGCTTTCAGTCTTTCTCACTCAGTTGCTGTGAGAACTTGGCAATTTGAGTGCTCTCTAATTAGAATTTACCTTCCCTACTTCTTACTTTATTATTTTATTTTATTATTTTCTCTTTCTCATATTTGATTATACTGAGGAGCTGCCACGAGGGAGAATCCTATCGCTGTGTGCCTGAGGTGTCCTTGGAGTTCCAAGCCGCCTGGCCTATCTCCCCGCCGTTCGGGGCTGCAGCGCGCCGGATTCCGACCCGGCTGGGCGGATCCGTGCTTCCTTTGCCGCTGGCGAGAGGCTAGCCTTCCGCTGAGGCGTTAGAGCTGCCCTCGCCTCAGCTCCGTCCTTAACGAGCGGCTCCGGAGTGCCTGCCCTGTCATCGGGCGGCCTCCGATGTTAGCGGATCAGCTGAGGAGCGCTTAAAGTGTGCAGCGCAAGCGGAGGCGAGCGCTGCCTGTCGGACACCTTCAGCGCCGTTTCCGGGCTGCATTGAGGCGCCCATTAGCCAGATCTCTGTGGTTCGTCTTCGGAGGTGCCTTTCCTGGGAGATCAAGCTCCAACGCCTCAGCAAGTATTTCTGTGTTGTGATGGCCGCCATTTTGTTTCGGGACCCTGTCAGCGTGGCGGCCGCCATTTTGGAGAGGCAAGATTAAAAAAAAAAAAAAGACAAACAAGAGACTGTTGCCGGCTAGTGGTGGGTGTTTTGTGCATTATTAACCACCCTTAATGACTTGTAGCCCTGTGTCCTGACCAAGGCCTGTCAACTTTACAACTCCCTTGCCTGATTGACTTGGCTGTCTTATTTGGGGATTTGAGCTCAGCAGCTTCTGAGCCTAATTTTACCCCTGCTCTCTTGGAACTGCACTGTGGGCATTTTCCTGGTGGGAAGCCTCGGGCAGATATCTGTTGGACTTGGTTTGTGGCCTGCCCTCCTCTGCCTCATTCAACATGGCAGACATTGCCTTATCTTCTGATTCAGAGGGCGCCTGTGAATACCCTGCCACTCAACATAAGTCAGGCAGTAAGAAAACTAAATCCAAGTCTCGCAAGTCCAAGTCATCCTCTAAGTCTTCCAACAAGGCGGAGCAGAGGCGCCATGAAGCCTTAGAGAAGCAATTTGAGAAGGCCCAGCTCCAACAAGCGAATCTGTCCAAACAATTTGCCACATCTCAGGACTGGGCTGCTCCTTCTGGAATTTTGCAAGCAGAATCTGCCTCATCATCTACCAGGCTCGCTGCTTCCAACTTACAGTGCTCCAAAGGAGTGTCAAGGTCATTGCCAGATGTTTCCAGCCAATCAGATGCGCCATTGGCCAGCAAACGGGTGCCGGAGGCTACTTTTACTCCTACTGCGGCGGGGCTCCGCCCGGAGGTTCCTGACGCACCTGTGAGTTTTCAGTCTATGTTATCTGATGCGCTGGCAAAGATCTTGGCTGCTGGCATACAACAGGAGGTGGCTCGGCCAGTCAACACCTCTCAATCTTCTTCTGCTCCGGCCCCAGCTAATGAAGCAGTTCCGAGCACTAGTAGGCAACGCCCTGTTGAATCTTCCTCTGAAGAATCTGAGGAAGGGGAAATTTGTCCAGAAGATGTTGAATTCTCGGAGGATGAGGATCTCCCTCCCGAGAAGCCCACATTCACAAATTAGTTCCGGCCTTCTGTCTTCAAATCCTTGCTTCATAAAGCCAAGGTCGCTACAAAATTTGGCATTGCAGAAGGGACCGCTGAAAAGTCTTCTGATTCTCAACACCCACACGAAGCTCTATTTCACGTTTCTAAACAAGATCAGGACGTGATTCCCTGTTCTCCCTTGTTTTCCAATGTCATTACATCTGCCTTTGGCCAACCAGGTTCCCTGACTGCCCCGAGTGGCCTGGACAAACGTCTTTACTCTGCTGAGTCACATCTGGAGGAACTTCTGACTGTCCCTTCCGTTGACGCCCCGGTCGCTGCTTTGTCTACCTCTTCAATGCTGACTTCAGATGTGGTGGATGGTCTCAAGGCGGAGGACCGCAGAATGGAAATGGGGTTCCGTAAAGTGCACCAAGCTGTGGCCTGGGCTATCAAGGCAGCCACGGCCACGTCTTTTTTCAACAGGGCTTCTCTGATCTGGCTCCGCCAGCTGCAAGAGAGATTGCCCCCCACCGATACCAGGCTGCACCAGGACATTAATAAACTTGTAGCAGCAACGGAATACTCCGCAGATGCCTCTTTGACGGCGACAAAATTTGCTTCTCGAGCCATGGCAGCAACAGTGACCAACAGGCGTCTTTTCTGGCTACGAAATTGGCGTGCAGACAACAAAGCTAAATGGAAGTTGGCTTCGGCTCCGTTTACGGCCCCATCACTCTTCGGTCCTTGTCTGGAGCCAATCTTGATAGAAGATAAAGACAAGCGCAAGGTGCTACCATCCTCCTTTCGCCGTGCAGAGCGGAGATATACGCCTTATACACAGTGCCAGTCCTTTCGTTCGTCCTCGGCAGCGAGCGGTCCATACTACCAACGCTCTTATTCCCAGATGTCTGACCGAACATCAGACAGACAGCCATTTCGTGACAGATCTAGGAACCAATCCCAAGGGAAGCGACCCTTCAGAGGCTCCTCTTACCGCCCTCCACGCAGAGGAAAGTGACTCGTCGATTCCGGGTCCTATCAGAGGTCGACTCCAGCAATTCTACCTTCAGTGGGACCTCTCGACAACCGACACTTGGATACGCAAGACCATCCAACAGGGGCTTCGCCTCGAGTTCCACACTCTTCCACCCAACACCTTTCGCCGCTGCCCCATCCCTCGGTGCAAGGTCCAGAGAGAACTCATGGAAGCAGAGATCTCACACCTCCTCTCCATCAACGCCGTGGAGCCAGTGCCACAGGGTCAGGAGAGAACTGGATTCTACGCTACCTTATTTCTGGTGCCCAAGTCATCAGGGGGCCACAGGGGCATCTTGAACCTAAAGCGCCTCAATCAATACATTCTGTATCGCAGGTTCAAGATGCACTCCCTCAGGACAGTTTTGGCATCTATCAGACAAGGGGACTATCTTCAATCGGTAGATCTCCGCAAAACATACCTGCATGTCCCTATCCACCCATTGCATCGGCGCTACCTTCGCTTCGAATACAACAACATGCATTTTCAATACCGGGCGATGCCTTTCGGCCTGTCCTCAGCCCCCAGGACCTTCATGAAATTGGTGACGGTAGTTGCGGCTTCAATCCGATCTCGCTCTGTACGTCTCAGCTGCTACCTCGACGATTTGCTGGTAATGTCAACGTCCCCGTCGCAGGCGAGGAAAGACATGGAGGTGGTCCTCCAGGCGTTCCAGAACCACGGCTTCTCTATCAACTGGCAAAAGAGCCATCTGACGCCTACGACACGGCTCCAACACCTGGGGGCTGTGATCGATTCCCACCTGGGGAAGGTCTTTCTCTCCCCAGATCGAGTTTGCGACATCAGATCTATGGTGCGGCAAGTTCAGTCCCTGAAGAAGGTGTCTCTGCTCCTGTTGAATCAATTGTTGGGGAAGTTAATATCCTGCATCCATGTCGTTCTGTGGGCACGCAGACATTCCCGCCCCCTTCAGTGGCTGTTGCTTCCCTTCCAGAGAACGAACCGCAGCTCATCATCCCATCGGATTGTCTTGACCCCACAAGCTTGACTGTCACTCACGTGGTGGAGGTCCCCCGCACTGCAAAAAGGTTGTGTCTTTCTCGAACCGGACCGAGTGGTTCTGGTTACCGACGCCAGCCTGTCGGGCTGGGGAGCCCATCTGCAGAATGCAGTGATTCAAGGTCAGTGGTCTCCGGCGGAGCGGACGAACAGCATCAATTTGCTGGAGTTGAGGGCTGTTCGTCTCGCTTTGCGCCATTTTGTTCACACCTTGGAGGGTCAACATGTGCTGGTCCAGACGGACAACGTCACCACCAAGGCACACATAAATCGGGAGGGAGGCACACGCTCCAGATCCCTGATGATGGAGTCGGAGAGCCTGTTGGCTTGGGCGGAAAAGCACACGGCATCTCTGGTGGCAGACCACATTTTGGGGCAGGACAACATCATGGCAGACTGGCTCAGCAGGGAGCACCTGGACCCTGCAGAGTGGTCTCTCAAGCCTGCCCTCTTCGATCAGATAGTGGGGCAATTTGGCCGCCCTCAGGTGGACCTCTTCGCCATGCCCCAGAACGCCCAACTACCGAGGTTCTACACACGTTACCCGACCAGCGGTGCAGAGGGTTATGACACTCTACGCTGTCAGTGGCCCCCAGGGCTTCTCTATGCCTTCCCTCCCTTGCCGCTGATTCCAAAACTGATTCGGAAGGTGTTGTTAGAGAGAGCCGAGTTGATTCTAATAGCTCCTCAGTGGCCTCGCCGGCCCTGGTATGCAGACCTAGTGGGACTGTCCGCTTCTCCTCCGTGGGTAATACCACTGGAGGAGGAGATGCTCAGCCAGGGGGCCATCGTCCACCCCGATCCAGGGTGGCTCCGATTGGCCGCTTGGCGCTTGAGCGGCTCCAGCTACAGAAGGACAAACTGTCTTCCGATGTCATAAAGGTGATCCAAGCTGCCAGGCGCCCTTCCACTACTAGAATTTACGACTCTACGTGGCGTACATTTACTGCCTGGTGTGTGGCCCATTACGTGGACCCGACCTCTGCAGATATCCTGGACATTCTGAACTTCTTACATAGTGGTCTAGCAAAAGGTCTTGCTCCTGCCACACTTCGACGCCAGGTTGCCGCCTTATCCACAGTCATTCGGTGCGAGGAACACCGTATTCTTTCCCATAATCCTAGGATTAAGAGTTTCCTGCATGGGGCCTCCAACATCTCACCTCCGGTGATACATAGGTACCCATCCTGGGATCTTCCGTTAGTCCTTCAAGCGCTTACAACATCGCCATTTGAGCCCTTGGCTTCAGTATCTCTGAAATTTCTGACGCTCAAAGTCACCTTTCTTTTAGCCATCACGTCAGCTCGACGCATATCGGAGCTCACGGCGCTTTCCGTCCACAAGGACCTTTGTATCTTCCATAGTGACAGAGTGATCCTGCGCTTGGATCCATCTTTCTTACCTAAGATAAATTCACGATTCCACCGCACTCAAGAGTTGGTTCTACCTAACTTTTGTCCGAATCCTCATCATCAGACTGAGTCCTTATGGCATACCTTGGACGTTAGGCGTGCTCTTCGGCGTTATATCAAACGTACTGAGTCCTTTCGGCAGACTGAATCCTTGTTGGTGTCTTTCACCCCTTCCTCGATGGGGAAGAAGGTGTCATCTACTACAATTGCCAGGTGGATTAAAGCTTGCATCACTACGGCCTACGACATACGAAAACGCCCCCGTCCGGCTAAGATCTACGCACATTCAACACGCAGTGCGGCCGCATCTGCAGCTTGGTCTACGAATGCCTCAGTTTCCGAAATCTGTAGAGCAGCCTCATGGGCTTCTGACACTTCCTTTATCCGGCACTACAAAATTGATCAGTACGCCTCGTCCGATGCTGCATTTGGACGTAGAGTTTTACAACAAGTGGCCACGCCTCAGGCTGAGGTCTCCAGTCAGCCTCCCGCCCTGAGCTCCTGAACTTGGGTATATCCCCGTCCATGGATTGGAGGAGCAGCGCAATGGAAAAAGGACGTTGTGTCCCTGAACGTCCATTTTCGGGGCGCTGCGACTCCAATCCATACCCACCCATTCGGCTTCCTGTTTCTGTTGTTTTCTCTTGATTAAAGTTGTTATGTTTTTTCATAGTTGGCCTGGTTCCTGCGCCTTCGTGAGGAAAGACTGAAAGCTGATTGGTTGAGGTGGGCGTGGCCTGACAATGGGAAGGTTTAGCACTCAGTTCTGCCCAGCAACTAGGAGAAGCTACCCGTCCATGGATTGGAGTAGCAGCGCCCCGAAAATGGACGTTCAGGGACACAACGTCCTTTTTGTGTATTTAGGTTTTGAATACATATATTTTTCTCTTCCCCCTGTTCCCAATTCCTTTGAATGCCTGTTAGTGTGCTTACAAAGGTTGGGGGATATAGTATTGGATTGTCCTAATTAACACATATATATAAATGTTACCACTATCCTACAGTCTGATGCTAGTACAAATTATAATTATGAAGTATTGAACTAACTTTTTCTTTCTCTGAATTCACTGAATATCAGACTCCTCCATGAAATCTTATTCATCTATTTCAATTACAGAGTGTTTAGAATTCATGGCAAGACTGGTCTTGAGTTAAAATACTCTACTGTACTATATGCTATAAATACTATGTAGAATATGAATTATCAAGTAACTATTTTCTATTCTTTCTATTTTATTTAGGAGATGTAATACAAGGTTTCTAGCCTATTCTACTGAACTTTTTAAACTTAACTTTGTTGAGTTCTACTGCTGTAGAAGCTGATAAACCTGTCTTGTATTAGGATTTTTATTTTCATTCCTGGTTAGAAAAATTCAGGAAGGGTTTGTTAATAGTTTGTTAATACTACCAACCTGCCTTCCACTGAGGACCTGTATGCTGCACGAGTCAAAAAGAGGGCTGTAAAAATATTTACAGACCCCTTGCATCCTGGACATAAACTGTTTCAACTCCTACCCTCAAAATGATGCTATAGAGCACTGCACACCAGAACAACTAGACACAAGAACAGTTTTTTTCCCAAATGCCATCACTCTGCTAAACAAATAATTCCCTCAGCACTGTCAAACTAGTTACTAAGTCTGCATTACTATTAATCTTCTCATCGTTCCTATCACCCATCTCCATCCACTTATGACTGTATGACTGTAATCTTGTTGCTGGTATCCTTACGATTTATATTGATTGTTTCCTAACATGATTTGATTGCTTATTTGTTCCCTATGACTATCATTAAGTGTTGTACCTTATGATTCTTGATGAATGTATCTTTTCTTTTATGTACACTGGGAGCATATGAACCAAGACAAATTCCTTGTGTGTCCAATCACACTTAGCCAATAAAGAATTCTAATCTAAATCCAATCTAATAGAAATTTGGATTGGATTTTGGGTCAAGCCAAATTTTTGGGAAGGTGCAAGTTCTTACACAAGTTCTTATACAGTACTTGAGTTTAATAGCTGTCTGTTAAACAAGTTGTAAAACTCTGCAGAAATCCATAGCAGGAGAAATTTGCCTGAGAGGAGCAGTATTGTAGTGCTCCATAGACCATTAATGCTGAGAGCATATTTATCAAGATTATGAGGGGGGTCAGGCCCAATAGATTATAACATTTTGTGTGGGAATTTGTTTTATGAAGAAAAGCTTTTTAATAGGGAGGTAATTTTGTACTCTTTGTGTGTGAAATGTGGAAACTGCTGTATTTATTGCTACAGGTGAACATTAGCCTTTACAAGAAAATACAGCAAGCCTCATTTGCTGCTCTCACCTGCTTATGATCTAAATTAAATCAGCCAATACAGACTATGTTTTTCAATCCAAAGACGACAGTGTACTGGACCAATATAGAAAATACAATAAAAACTATTGAGGCACATTAAAAACACTCACAAATTTATAGTCTGACACAAATTTTCGAAGGCTCACATTATCCAAGTCATTGTATTTATATTTCTTGTGACAAAACGTGGCACAAAACAAACAATTTATGTAGCTATTAAGCTGGAAATATATTTCAATTAACATCAGATATATTGATTAAATATGTACATTCAGATAACCTTTCTCCATTATTAAAATATGGTTGCTGTAATATTAAACAAATGAATTTGTCATGATACCCATGGTCTCACTCCCCCAATACACTCTCAGTACAGAGGTGCCTATAATAGCAAGTGTGCTTCACACTTCCACCATTCACTCCCATTAGCTGCTATTTTCAGGGATATTTTAAGATATCCATTGTTAAGTTGTGAACAAGCTGCAACTTCCAGCTTCCATAACCTTATATCTAGTCATCTACATAGTATTGAGATTCCTGTGGAGTTGCAGTGTCCTTTTCCTATCTCTGATCAGGGCTTGTTTCAGAGAAGCCATAATTCTGAATTCCACATATGCCATTTGTAGTACCTCAGCCATTTTTCTTCCCTTGTCTGCTTGACCAGCTTATTTCTGATGTAGCTTAGCTACTGTGGAGAGAAAGAAACAAACTCAGCCTTCCATACCATTGCATTATCAAACTGAAGACATTGTAGTCATTCATCCAATACTGTATTATGAAAAGGTAGAAAAGCTTCAGAGGACAAAGATGGGAGCCCTAAAGAGGCACAGCTGTCTTTCCAATAGTCACTGCTGCTTCTATAGGCCTCGTTTATAATTTGCATTCTTCTGGAAACAGAGGAACAGAATTTTCTTTATGCACTTTGAATGGCATTCTGATTGCTTAGACATTGAGACTCATGAGAAATGTGAATCTGAAGGTCTAAACATGTTTTGAAGTGTGTCTGGATACATGTCAGAAACACCTTAAATCAGCTTCTGCTTTTCTGGAGATCAGGTAGGTGCCCTCAACAGTTGTCGCACAATTTACAGAAAGATTATGCTCCCATCACATCTCCAGTTAGGTATGACTTGAATCACATTTTCCCCTTCAAGTGCAGAGATCCGCACAGCTCTAGTAGACCTTTATTTCTCCTGGACAAGTCCAGATGACCACTAAGTATCAACAAAGAATTCTGATAATTTTTTTTCTGTATCTTTTTGCTGCCATATAATTGTCCCTCGGTTTTTTGAAGCCCTGATACGGTATGCGTGATACGACAAAATGTAAAAAAGAGACGTGTAATGGGCAACAGCTACAACACAGATGGTTTATTAACTATTCATTTAACATTTTTGAATGATATACCCAAGAAATCACTAGCTTCCCTTTAAAACAGGGCTGTGAAACTCCCGGCCCATGGGCTAGATGCGTCATGTGCTGGCCCCGCCCATGCCCAGTTTAGCAAAGGGGGGGAAAGTCCCAATACATCACATGACACTGCTGTGATAACATGAGTTTGACACCCCTGCTTTAAAACATCCGATTCAGCTGAGAAATAATTGGTCTGAATGAAGCTTATTAATAGTTTGCTAGAGGTTGCCTCAAAGAGCTTTTTTAGAAAAGAGCTGAAGACAACCACTGGACTGGAGGAAAAAGTCAGAAAGTGCATTGAAAAAATATGTATCTACCACTGCTTCATTGGAATGCTCTCTGCAGTTGTGTTTGTTGTATAAGAATGTTAAGCATTTTTATACTTTTTTCATAATCCACATGGTCAAAAAAAATATAGCCCTTTGGCATCCAAAGGGCTATATTTGGTGAAACGTCTGAGGTGGCTCGGGAGTTCATGGCTTCCATGACGGCCAAGGACCTGATCCAGTTAGTTCATGGCCCTACTCACAGGGGAGGTCACACTCTGGACCTGATTTTTGTCTCTGGCCAGTGGTTGAGTGGTCTTGTTATTGGGGATATAGACATGGAACCCTTGTCATGGACAGACCACTCACTTCGCCTGGATCTTCGAACCGCTGCCCCCCGCCGCAGGGAGGCGGATCCAATTAGATGGATCCGCCCCAGGCGCCTGATGGATCCTGAGAGGTTCCAGATGGAGCTTGGGCCATTTCCTGAGGTTCTAGCACATGACTTGGCCGAGGACCTGGTAGTCGCCTGGGATCGGGCGGCTGGTGGGGCCTTGGACCGAGTCGTGCCTTTGCGGCCTCTGACCCGATGCCGATCCCGAGCGGCTCCTTGGTTCACTGAGGAGCTGAGGGAAATGAAGCGCCGGAAAAGACGCCTGGAGAGCAGTTGGAGGGCCAGTCTCACTGAATCTGATCGAACACTGGTAAGGTCGCATATTAAGGCCTACCTAGTGGCGATAAAGACGGCAAAGTTTAATTACTTTTCCGCCTCTATTGCGTCATCAGGGAATCGTCCGGCCGCCCTGTTTAGGGTGACCCGCTCCCTGCTCCATCCGGGAGTGCGGGAGGATCCCTTGGAAGGCACGGCAGAGGATTTTGGACAATACCTGTATGACAAAATCGCTCAGATCCAGGGGGATTTGGACTCTGACTGGGTAGATCAGGGCAGGGTGACAAGGAATAGTCTTGAGAATGTTATCTGGGAGGAGTTTGATGCTGTGACTCCCGATGATGTGGACAGGATTTTGGGGAGACTTAGTGCGGCCACATGTTTACTGGACCCGTGTCCCTCCTGGTTGGTACTGGCTTCCCGGGAGGTTACACGAGGCTGGCTCCAGGGTGTTATCAACGCTTCGCTGAGTGAGGGCCACTTCCCCGCTGCCTTGAAAGAGGCGGTGGTGAGGCCTCTCCTCAAGAAGCCGTCCCTGGATCCGGCAATATTGGCCAACTACCGTCCTGTCTCCAACCTTCGCTTCATGGTGAAGATTGTTGAGAGTGTGGTCGCGCGACAGTTCCCACAATTCCTGGAGGAAACATCTTATCCAGATCCGTTCCAGTCGGGTTTCAGGTCTGGGCACAGCACGGAAACAGCATTGGTCGCGTTGGTTGATGATCTCTGGAGGGCTCAAGACAGGGGTTGTTCCTCTGTTCTGGTCCTGTTAGATCTCTCAGCGGCTTTTGATACCATCGACCATGGTATCATGCTGCACCGGCTGGAAGAGTTGGGGGTGGGAGGCACCATGTTGCGGTGGTTCTCCTCCTTTCTCTCCGACTGGTTGCAGTTCGTGATGACAGGGGGGCAGAGGTCGACCTCGAGGCCTCTCATCTGTGGAGTGCCACAGGGATCGGTCCTCTCGCCCCTTCTGTTCAACATTTATGTGAAGCCGCTGGGCGAGATCATCCATGGCTTCGGGGTGAGATACCACCAGTACGCTGATGACACCCAGCTGTATATCTCCACCCCAGGCCACCCCAATGATGCCCTTGAAGTGATGTCCCAGTGCCTGGAGGCTGTGCGGATCTGGATGAGGAGGAACAGGCTTAAGCTCAACCCTTCCAAGACTGAGTGGCTGTGGCTCCCGGCACCCCGATATAGTCAGTTGACTCCATCACTGACTATTGGGGGCGAGTCTTTGGCCCCCACAGAAAGGGCTCGCAATCTGGGAGTCCTCCTGGATATTCAGCTGTCCTTGGAGGAACATCTGACAGCTGTAACCAGGGGGACCTTTTGTCAGGTTCGCCTGATTCGCTAGTTGCGGCCCTTTCTTTTTTTTTTTTTTTTTTTTTATTGAAAAGGTTTTCAAATACAAATTTTTCCCCCTTTTTCCCCCCCCTCCCCCCCTCCCTAACCCCCCCTCCCCACCCTTCCCCCCCTGTGACTTCTTCGTAACAAAAAAAAACCCTAATTCATAACAGATTACTTACTCCCTCCTCAAAATACTGACCTTTACTTACTAAAAGTATTATAAATCCCCCTTTATCCATACATTTCAGAAAAGAAGAAGAGAAAAAAAAAACAAAAAAAAACAAACACATTATACTATAACTATTATAAAATAACTTCTAATTTAGCATAATAGTGTTTTATATCTATGCATTATTGCAACAATTCAAAACCACCTTCCACTTTAAAACTATACGATAAGTCCTACTTTAATAACATTTCAAAGCGGGCTCCCCATAAAATCTAATTTAACATTTATTCCACTCTATCCATTTCCTCCACTCCCCTAAATGTAACACTTAAAAATCCCTTTTCTTAAACTAATCAGTCTGTAGCTAGCTTATTCACCCACTGTCTTACAAATTTACCATACACAACAATTCTTGATATCTTTAATTCACTGCCCACACTACTTAAAAATATATATATATATATATTCCATTATATCTAAATAAAAAAAGAAAAGACAATAACTTTAAATTTATAGTCCATATAATATCTTCTTGAAGTCTTTCCACTGGATTGTTAAAACCAACATCCATAATAGGGTGACATAGCTTGCGGATGCAACAGTTTATTCAAGATCTCCAATCATATCTGCCCCCATCAGTAGTAAACATCTTCTTATATATATAAAAGTAAAAACAACCACCCGAGTGACATTATAATTGTATTCCATATAATAATAATTGTGGGTTTCATCAGGATTATTAATTTCCATCATCGTATTGGGTAACAACCCGATCTTCTGCATGTCCCAATGTGATTCTCTTGCCTTATAATTCAAGATAATTATAATATATTTATCAACACAAAAAGAAGTTTCAAAGTAGATAATTCAAAACCATCAATTTGAGGCTCTTTCCATGTCCCAAAATTACGGCAATGCAGAGATCTGCCACTATCCTCAGGATGATATTGACCAATATGTCGCCTCCTCTATGTTTTCACATAATCATTCATATTTTAAAATCACTGGCTTCACTGTTGCTTGAGTTAGAAATTTCTATTTTTGTACAACCTATTTCTTTTTTTGTTTTCTTTTTGTGGGTTTGACCTCCATCCTAATTTTTTGTGTCTCGCATTTCTTTTTTATCCCTTGTATATCCTCTAATTGGTTTCCATGCTTGTCCTTGCCTTGATAAGTCATCACATTAAAATCAGATGGCACTTCTCTCAAATTTGTAGATAATCCAGCTGGGGTATCCGATAAATCCAAAGGCAATTTATCTGGTACAGTCTCTGTCTTTAGTTCCAGCTCCTTCTGCTTATCCTGTATTATATCTGAAGACGTTAAATTCATTTTCAACCTATTTTGATAAAATTCTTCCGCTCTTTCAACAGTATTTAACTGGTATCTTTCTCCTTGATATCTCAATATAATACCAACTGGGACGTCCCACCGGAATTGAATATTTCTCCTTTTTAACTCAGACACCAGAAAGCCAAATTTCTTCCTTTCCATTAATATCTTAGGTGGGAGTTCCTTGTAAATCCAAATCTTTCTTCCATACAATTGCAAATTAGAATTGAAGGAATTTTGCACAATTTTATTCCTAATTTCTTTATCTGAAAAATAGATTACCACATCTCTAGGCAATTGCCTTTGCTTGGCAGTCCAGGAGTTTATTCGATAAGCTCTGTCAATCCTACAAAACACTTCCTCAGGTTGAATCTTTAAAATCCCAGCTAGAAATTCAGAAGATATTTTCCTTAAGTCATCTCTGTTATTTTCCTGCAAACCTCTAAGTCTTATTGCATATTCTGTGAAATTATATTGTATCTTTAGAACCTCTTTTTGAATCCTCTGTTGCAGATATTCTACATTACCAGACTTTTGGTCAGCATCCATTTTAAATTTTTCTTCTGAACTATAATCCTGAATATTTAACAAATCATTTTCAATTTTTTGAATTCTATTGTCCAATTTATCTTGAATTTCATCCATTTTTGACTCTAGTAAATTAGTATTTGTATCCAACCGAATCATGAATTCTGACACTTTTAAAATTTTTTGCTGCAAAAAGTCAAACTTGGATTTCACCAATTCCTTAGTTTCCTGCTTAAATTTTTCAAGTTGCTGATTCACAATCTCATCCCTTCTTTCAATCTCCTCTAAGAGAAATTCTATTATATTAAAATCAGGTTTCTGGGACTGAAGAGTTAAAACTTGTTCCTTTAAATTCTTAGTGGGGGAATCCCCCCCACCTATTTGTTTGTCTGACTTCACAAGCCTCAGTGCCATGTTTCCGCCTAAGCAGGCTTTGTTAGAAGAAAAAAAAAAAAAAAAAACAAGACAAAAGACTTCCAGCCAGCAACAATGCCTCCAGGGAAAAAAGAGAAAAACAAAAACAGGAGCGGAGTTTTGTCTACAAATGTAGCCAGTGGTATTTATTCCGCTACATTGTAATAATAAAAAACGGAAGAACTTTCCCTCTCAAACTCTTCTCCAGCCGCGGCAGACGCCATTTTAAAAAGAAACTTTTTTCCTCTTTCTCTTCCTCTATTCTCTTAAGTAATTTTTAAAAGATAAGTAAAATACTTGCGCTTCAGTATTACAGGTCCAGCTCACATTTTCTTTGAGTAATCTGTCAAATTCGCAGGCTTGCTTTTGACGCCTGGCTCTGCATTAGCAGAGGTCTCCCAAAGCCCGGAGCAGCGGCTGGGGATATGGGGCATCTCATCCGCTCCATCCCAAAAGTAAAAGAAAAACTTTTGGGACTCTGCAGAGAGTTCTACCCACCCCTGCCGGCTCTATCTCCGTTTCCTCATGGGAACGGAGTTTTTTCGAGCCGCCGTTCCGTTGTGAAGGCGGCTCTGACAGGCAGTGGAAGCTGACGATCCCAAAGGAACGTCTGGCGGCGGCCAGCAGCAAACAGGAAGTCCAGTTGCGGCCCTTTCTTGATCGGGATTCCCTGTGCACAGTCACTCATGCCCTCGTCACCTTTCGCCTTGACTACTGCAACGCTCTCTACATGGGGCTCCCCTTGAAGAGCACCCGGAGGCTCCAACTAGTCCAGAATGCAGCAGCGCGGGTAGTGACGGGAGCAGCATGGCGCTCCCATGTAACACCGCTCCTGCGCGAGCTGCACTGGCTCCCAGTGGTCTTCCGGGTGCGCTTCAAGGTGTTGGTTATCACCTTTAAAGCGCTCCATGGCATCGGGCCTAGCTAACTTCGAGACCGCCTGCTGCTACCGACGACCTCCCATCGTCCCGTGCGCTCCCACAGAGAGGGCCTCCTCAGGGTGTCATCAGCCAATCAATGTAGGCTGGTGACCCCCCAGGGGGAGGGCCTTCTCTGTGGGGGCACCTACCCTCTGGAATCAGTTGCCCCCAGGGATCAGGAGAATCCAAGACCTTAGTGCCTTCCGCCGTGCCCTTAAAACCCACTTTTTCCAGCAAGCCGGGCTGGCTTAAGAAGAAATTTTAAATGTTTTAACTGGTTTGTATTTTTAATTTTGGGCCAAATTTATATTTATTTTAATTGTTTTTTAATATTTGTATTTCATGTTTTTTTAAACTCTGGCTGTACACCGCTCTGAGTCCTCAGGGAGAAGGGCGGTATATAAATTTAAAAATAAAATAAATCCCAATCCTTTGGATGTGAACCTTTTTTCCTGTATAGAGGTATATACTGAGCACGTTGGAGATATGATCTGCTCCATTTTTGGAATCGCTTCCTTTTTGTGACTGCTAATAAACACAGTGCTGGAAACACCTTGTGACATTTATTTACACATGTTTATGTTATCTTTACCCTTCAAAGCTGGTACGGTATGTGTTTAGCAGCTGTGAGCTAAGTCATTTTCCCATTGCAATGTAGCTTTAAACAGGTGTCTCCTCTTCTATCCAGCAATAGAAATAAAGTCTTTATTGCCTTAATTTTGGATGGCATTTCCTCCACTCCTGTCACATCAACTACTCTTCAGGGAGCAAATCTACTTAGCAAATAAAATGCCAAATACTCATGGCTTTCCAATAGCCATACTGGGCTTCAGCTTCATCCTGCGAGTAGAAAAACTTTATTATTTGTAGGTCAAGTAGCTTAGAGACCAAAACATAATTTAAAGCCACCTTCATGAATAATGCTAACCAAAATGTGGTTTAGTTGTGACCTATTACAATGTGTGAAACAATTCCAACAAACAATGCCTGGTTACTAAATTAAAATAGATAGCTTTATACTGCATTTATTTATACAGCTGATAGGTGATTCTAAACAAACAAAAAACAATAATGGAAAAGCATTACGCAAAAAACACTTCAAAGAGTTGTCTTGAACTACATGTTTTGTTTCCTGATATTAATTTAACCTATTCTGGTATATGGTTGCCTATCTCCACATCCAAAGTGGTTTTTTCATTGCATTACAATATATATGACACTAAGTTCTTTTCAGGATTTATTCTAGGGAGAGGTTAGGCTGGAATTTGTTGGTAGATCTTTGAGTGATTATCAGTGGATCACTTGATTCCCAACTCCAATTCTTTAAGAGTAAGCACATTTATCTATAGTATGGTTTGTTTGGATTTGCCTGAAAGATGAATTTATTCAAAATAAATAAGTGGCGTAGCAGACTAATGCTACTTTTAAAGGTAGTATTTAGCTTCCAGCTGCCTACAATTACTGCAAGTTCAATTCTCACCAGGCTCAAGGTTGACTCAGCCTTCCATCCTTTCTAAGGTAGGTAAAATGAGGACCTGGTTTGTGGGGGCAATAAGCTGACTTTGTATAAAATATACAATAGTATGAAGGCTATTGCTTAATGCACTGTAAGCCGCCCTGAGTCTCCGGAGAAAGGCGGCATATAAATAAATAAATAAAAAATCAATTATTTATTTTTAAAAGTTGTTTTATGATTAATGTTATTTTCCTTCATGTTTTATGGAAGTGATCACATTATAATTAAAAATGAGTGGTAAATGCACAATAAATTCATTGATTTATTGAGCAACCATAGGAAATACTCTGCAGCAAAAGACTATTTTGAAAAGAGGACTTTTTTTATCCATTATGACCTCACATAATGGTGCCTTAATAGTGCCTTTGTAACTCAGGTTTATTTTTTCATCCATATTTTACTGTAGAGTGGTAATAGTCCATCAGATAAAGCCATGGTAAAATCAACTGAAAGTTCATGATACACAAACTTAAGGTTCACAATAACTATTATGAAACCTTAGACTATATTTTTACATAACACTAGATGAAAGGACATGCTAAAAAGATATTTAGCTATCCTAAATTTTTGTTACCTTTTCTTTCTGTAATTTAAAGATCTTCAGTTTTATTTAACTTTCAAATGCAAAAACAATGTAGGAATGTTTTAAAGCATGGTTATTTTTAATCACTCTATTAATATTTTTAGAAATACGTATGAAATCATCAGATCCATATGGTATTTCTTTCCCCAAAAGGAAGGATAAATAAAATCAACTACTGCTATTTAATTTAGGTTATACTTGCATCAACAGTAATGAACAACATTCACTAACTCACAGGATTAGTTTTATGTAAGATAGTGTGCTTTTTTTTCATACCACTACACATATAGGAAAAGACTGCCCAGATAATTAAGACACTAGTACAAAAGGGTAGAGTTTGCACTGTGACTTCACAATACATATTTTATCACTCTGGTGGCAAGATCTTTATATTTTCATGGGTGATATTTGGGTAGATATTTTAGAACAGTCATTTTTGAGAAGTATCTATTTTTTATTTCTGCAGCATATGCTTATTTTCTGTCTATAGGATGCATTTTGTTTTATGTAGTAGTCGCTAGTAGTACTAAATTAAAAAGGTCCTATGGCAGGTTTTGAAATTACGCAAATCGTATCTACTAGGTGTGGAAAACATTTTATTACATATCAGGGAAACAGAAGGATTAAGTAAAGTATGGAGACATTTTGCATCTTCTTTCTTAAATTGGTAATTCTACAGGTACAATATTGGGGGCATTATATTCCATTTTTTATTCTTCTCAAACCCACAGAATGATAGAAAGAAATTATGTTAAATTGTTCAGGACTTTGCCCCTTTGACTATTAGTAAGACAAGTCTCCAAAAACTGAACAGGACCAAATTTTGAAAGAGCAAAGAAACCAACATAAGAAACCAGCATTTTTCCAAGTTGGAAAATGCAATGGATCAAGCTAAGGGCAGTACAGAAAAACATCTTGGAAAAAAATTTCTCAGTACATCAATTCTTTAAAAGGAACATGGGTAGTGGCTTGGAATGAAACATCTGCAAAAAAACAACCAAGTTCAACGAGCACCAAGGACTCCACTGAAAGCATGTTCTTTTGTAGTTGGAAGAATAAATATATATAAAGTAAACTTTCATCATAATGGAGATCATTTTGAAAAAAAAATCTCTTCCTGTTACTCATTCTAGTGAAGCACTGTCACTTGATCAGGATGCTTATATTTAATGGTATCCTGAAAACGGAGTAAGAAATAATCTTTTTCAGGTCAACCTACACATTCTCAAATGTTTCTAGCTTTAGAATTTAATTAAAGAGGAAGCGAGTGGACAAAGGCTTCTATTTTTATTTCTAACTGGCGCACCTCTATTATCTTCACTTGGTCTTTCCTCAATACAGTAGAGAGCTTGATGCTCAACTGAATAGCAGCTTTTGAAAATAAATAATACTAAGAATTTCAACTAGAAAGTTTGTCAATATAGTGAAATCACATATGAGTTAACTTCTGCTATCATAGTAATAATAAACAGAATCCTGATTTGGAGGTTGTTGGTATCTAAAACTAAACAAATCAAATTGGCTTAGAATGTTTGCAAGTGAAATATAGGTTCTAATCCAGAGGTTTCATGGGGATGACTGAAGCTAATGTAGCAGGTTAGCTGTCTTTATGGATTGGTAATGTGAGGATAGGTTCACAGTGTAAGAGGAATGAGGTGTTCTGAGCAGGCTAAAGCAGGGCCGTCAAACTCGTGGGTCGTGGGCCAGATGCATCATGTGCTGGTCACGCCCAGTTTAGCGAAGGGGGGAAAAGTCCCGATACATCACGTGAGAACGCCGTGACAACGCAAGTTTGACACCCCTGGGCTAAAGCAACACAATGAACTTAGAATAAAACCAGCAAAAGCTTATAAACACTGGAAGTATATCTTTGGATTTATTTATAACAGTGAGAATGAATGGGTTGGCTCAGGAACGTAAGTCTTACAGTCTGATATCAAACAATTTATCATCCTAACAGTACAGATGATGTTTATAAAATCGAGCAGCAGATTTTACCTTAGTCACTTCCCATCATCAGTTGCTCGTAAGTAAGTTTTGTTCTCGCCAAATGTAGTTTGGTGTTAAGAGTCTGACATAATCAGAATATACCTGATTCAAAACTTACCTCATGATTTTACAAACCCTTTTTTTCTTTTTGAGCCTAAACTTCCTCCTCAGGTTGCAATATAAAAATAAGAGGCTTAATTGTAACGAATAGAAATCATACTGCAAAACCTAATTAGCACCATATCTAGTAATTTACTTAATTTTCTTTAGCATGATAACAGTGTTAATTAAATTGTAAGTTTTGTTGGCGTAATAAGGACTGGTCATATTTCTTTCTTTAAAAATTACAAATACTGTATTGTATAAAATCTGGGTTGTGGATCTCTGCATGTACCTTTTGTTAAGAATGACCCATGAACAGACATATCTAAATACACTATTCATGTAACATCTGCGCTAATGATTATTACTTATAGATGAGTCTGTCCTATTGATTTGCTCTGACTGCTTCTGCTTCAGATGTTCTTTTATTACCATCTGAAAAGGTTACCAGAAAAGTCTTCCAGAGATACATTGCCATATGTGCGACCTATCCTTTTCAGAAAGAGTAGCTTAGGAACACTTTGATATTCTTGAATGAGAACCTGAAAAGTAGTAAGTTATCATACTTTTCTTTTTTTATTGAAGCTTTTAAAAAAGAAGATTAAAAACTAATATAAACTAATATGTAAGGAAGAAAAAGAAAGAAAACAAAAGAAAAGAAAAATGTGCAAGAAAAGTTAAAGAAAAATAGAAAATAGAAAAGAAAGAAAAAAGATATAAAGAAATGGTTTCCAATATTCATCACAACAGTTATAAGTACAATTATATTTAACTCCTCTCTCTAAAGTTACATTATAATTCTATAATCTATCCCAGGGTGTCAAACTGGCGTAATTATGGCGGCGTCACATAACATATTGGGACTTTTTCCCCCTTTGTTAAACTGGGCATGGGCGTGGCCCATGGGCCGCAAGTTTGACAGCCCTGATCTATCCTGTCTCATCATGAAAGCCATAAATCACAAGTTCATTTTTTTTCTTTTCACCCAAAGAGATTTCCAGTCACCAATAAATGTAGATAGCCTCTTTTCTCTAATCAAAGTTGGTTTATCGGTCTCAACCATAGCTATTAGTTTCACCAAACATTCCTCCATAATGGATAGTGTCAAATAGTTATTATTTCTTTCTGTGAAAGAAATACCTGTACCTAACAGTTCCATGTACAATGTACCTCTTCTTATTTTGTGTTCCTCATCATATTTGTCATAACATCAGAGATGTTCTTGGTATGCTGGTTTCTAGGCAATATTAACTAGTAGGAAAACCCATGGGGTTGTACTGTAAATCGGTAACGCCTGGAATCTCAGGAAACTGCTAAGTTGCATGGTCCATGGTATATTAGCTTACAATGGCTTTTTGGCTTTCATTGAGAATCAATGCATTTTCTTTTATGCTTCACTTAGAAAATTAGGAAAGACAGGATGTGTTTATATCTTGCTTACGTTTTTGGATTCATGTACAATAAAATTAGTCATGCGAATGAATCAAGTCTGAGAACCAACAATTTACCACATACAGTGCCTAATAGGAAGTATGTGGATGTGTTACAGTGGTTTCAACAGGTGTTGAGGAAGGATAGAAGTTCATACATTGTGTAACTACAGAAATGGTACAGAGCTAATTTCATGAAATGTAGCTTTTCATTCCACTGCCTGTCCATCTCAGCATTTTTATTTTTCCAGTCACCATGGTAACTCTCTTTATTTCAATGGGCTATTTTTATTCTGAATTCCCATAGTACCATCCGTCTCCCTGAGGATTAGCACTTGCTTCTTCTCTCCAGGAGAAGGCTATAATCACGATAACAAACCTCACCACACAGCAGGGACTAATGGATCTCCTGCAAAAAAGAGTCATCAACAGCATTAATTGTTCCGTTACCTGAAGCACAATTGAATGAATGTGCCTTGAAATCACCAGGGAGTAGAGTACTAAATAAATGCATAAATAAGTTTAGTGGATTCCAACTGGGAATTGTCATATGGTCAGCATTTTTGGACTCTGGGGGAAAGGAGGCTATGGACTTAACTGACTCCACCAGTGTTTCAGCAGCTGTGAGATCTGTGCTTTAAACAGAGCCCGGTGAAGTTACCAAAAAGCCAGAGTAACACACAAATTAAAGGAGAACACGTGTGAAAATAATATAGGATTTTCAAAGGGAAAGGTGAACTAGCCAGAAATAGTGTAATCTTCCTTAATAATGCTATTATTATGTTTGAATTTTGGCCCATATAGGGCTTCCATTTCTTCCTCAAGTAGACCTTCCATCAATCTATGTCATTTAGACTAAAGAAATCAGAGAAACATTCATGCATAAAAATAGTACCAGTATCTGAAGAGAGGCCTCTTTCAGGACATTCGTGTCTGGAATGTTTCCCAGATATCCAGGTATCATCTTTGAAGGCCTGCTCTGGATGCCTCCTATGCGAAAGTGTGGTGAAGAAGTCTTACCACCCAAATCACCTTTGCTTTCTCTTTTCTTAGCCATAAGAAGTAGGCTATAGAGGAAAAAAATAAACAAGGCTGAAGGGATGAAGTTCCATATGCACTTCTGTTCAGGGATGAAATCTACTTACCTTCCCTACTGGTTCAGAAGTGCGTGCTCCGTCCTTTGGATTTGAGACCTTTTAATATAAGCTGCTGTACCAGTGGTGAAATCCAAATTTTTTTACTACTGGTTCTGTGGGCATGGCTTGGTGGACATGGTGTGGCTTGGTGGGCGTGGCAGGGAAAGGATACTGCAAAATCTCCATTCCCACCCCACTCCAGGGGAAGGATAGTGCAAAATCTCCATTCCATCCCACTCTGGGGCCAGCCAGAAGTGGTATTTGCCGTTTCTCCGAACTACTCAAAATTTCTGCTACCGGTTCTCCAGAACCTGTCAGAACCTGCTGGATTTCACCCCTGTGCTGTACTGATAGATCTCTTCAACAATATATCCCTCCTCCCATACTTTGCTGCATTGGGACATTTGAGCTGGATATTAGCACTGACCTGAAACAAGGGAAGCAGCCAGTTACTTTAATTATAATCCCTTAAGAGAGTGAATACAGCAGGATTTTCAGAATAATTGTCCTGTCATTTTAACTCAACATTACCTTCCTGCACAACAGAACTGAGGCAGAAAAAGGGTTGCTTTGTGTTCTCAATAGTTCTCCTCAGAATCTCCGGGATGTCAAAGCATGCATTCAACCATATCCTTTATAGGTGTAAAGTTATTTAAAATGTTAAGCGCACAATTTTAGTCAGAAAAATAATTTCTACAGTATACTAGAATAGCAGGCAGAATACTGAGAAATGAAAAGACAGAATTTACTGTATTGCATACTCAAAAAGAAACAAGCTTGAATGGCCTCCAATCCATTATAAATACTGAAAGGCCCAGCAACTTCTCTGTAGAAGCAAAAAAGCTGCATAGATCAATACTGAAGGGAAAGGCAGACACAAAGAGAGTATCTGTATTGGATCAGTATATTCATGCTTATCTTGATAAGAAACCTCCCTGTTTGAATTGTGAATATAACTTTGCTTCTGTACTTGCATTCATTGTTCCAGAAATACACTGTACAAATCTAAAACCAATGAAGGGGATTATTGATCCAAGTAAACAGGTAAAATATAATATTTCTTTCACTGCTTTGCCCTCTTCTCGGTTTCATTACTTTTCAAGCCATGATACTATGCTAATGGAAAATATTACAAGTAGAAATACATTCCACCTAAGCAACTATCCTGTCCGAACTATCCTGTATGAAGCAGACTGGGGCTAAGTCCAAGCAATGTTTCCTTCCTGCAGAACTGGAATGGTCAAGATTTTTGTTTCAGTGAATATCATCCCTTTTGCAGTTGTGATATATTTTTTTTTAATTAGATTTATATGCCGCCTGTTGCAATATTTTCAGGATCAGACTCAATAAGATTAGTAAGAGTTAAAGGTTTAAATATATTTCCTTTTATTTACAATAGGCATTCTATATTCACTGAATATTCACAGATAGAAGCAAGGAAAAGGGTGCATGTAGCTCCTTATATATACAATGGGTGGAGCTATATGTGGGAGTGGTGAATTATGAATACATTAAGAAGTGGAGAATAAGTTAACCCCTGATACCCCGTTCATATACTATTTACACATTAGAGAATAAGGCATTTACATCTGACAAATCCCCCTCTAAATGCCGATTCGTTATGCAACACCAATTACATTCAGATTCAGGACAATACAAAACATACAACTTAGAAGTTAAATATTTATGTTGCTTAGAAGGTAAAGGCTTTGTCAATATGTCAGCTAATTGTTCTGAAGTATCACAATGCACTGCTTTGATAAATCCATCCTGAGATAATTGTCTCACATGTTTAAATTTTATATCTATGTGTCTGGACCTTTGTCCAATAGCATCAGATCTAGATATTTCAATGGCTGCTTTATTGTCTTCATGCATAACAAAAGGCAAAGCAGGTTTTTTCCAAACATCTGAAATTAAATCATTAAACCATACAAGGTTATTTGCAGCTTTGGATAAACAAACATATTCCGCTTCTGTCGTTGAAGTGGCCACTAGTTCCTGTTTACCAGTGTACCAGTAAACTGGACAGTCATTTAAGAGGAAAATATAACCAGATGTACTTTTTCTACATGAGGTGTCTCCAGCCCAGTCCGCATCTGCGTAACATGTAAGCTTTGGTTCTTTATTGTCATTAGGTTCTAACATTAAACAAAAGTCTAGTGTACTTTTCAGATATCTTAAAATTCTTTTAACAGCTTCCCAGTGATACATTGTTGGTTTGCTGACATGTCTGGATAATAAATTGAGTGGTAAGGCGATATCTGGTCTTGTCCAATTAGATATATAAAGAAGTGAACCTATGATTGATCTATAAAATGTGTTATCCTTGAATTCGGGGGAAGATTCATCAGTATTTCTTAGAAAATCAGTTTGCATAGGAGTATCACAAGGTTTGGCATTGTTTAAATTGCATTTATTTAAAAGTTCTATGATCTTATCTCTCTGAGTAAGTTTGAATCCCCTTCTAGTCTTATTAATTTGAACACCAAGATATTTGTTTACTTTGCCTAGGGATTTTAACGAGAAATGTTCATTTAGCTTAGTTACAAAAGTTTCTCTTCTCTCTTTATGTTTTCCTATGTATAAAATGTCATCCACATAAATCAATACAAATTCAATGTAATCATCACCCTTTTTGACAAAGAAACAGTTATCAGCAGTGGTAGCGTTGAAGTCCATGGTTTTAAGTACTTTTACTAAACAATCATACCATCGTTTACCAGATTGTTTTAACCCGTATAAACTCTTGTTTAACAACCAAATCTCATTTTTGTTTGTGTATTGACTGTGAGGTGCTCTTACGTATATTTCCTTATCTAGTTTTGCGTGTAGATACGCAGTCTGTATGTCATATTGAAATACATCAAGATTGAGTGCTGATGCTACCACTAGAGCTGTTTTGACACTCTCTGTTCTTACTGTGGGGGAATACGTGTCAGTATAGTCCTCCGGATATTTCTGTGCATAACCTTGTGCAACTAGTCTGGCTTTGTATAGAGTATTGCCTCCCTCTAAGTTCTTAATTTTATATATCCACCTGGTACCAATAATTGTTTTATCTTTAGGTGCAATTGCAGGTGTAAATACATTTAATCCTTGTAAACTTTCCATCTCCTTTTTCATCGCTAATTCCCATTTTTCTTTTTCTTCACGAGGGAGTTTTAACACTTCCTCATATGTATTAGGTGTTGTTGGCTCACCATCCATGTGCATTATATAATCCTTGTATTTATTTGGCATTTGATTTCTGGTGTTTCTAATAGTTTTTTCAGGTTTACTATCGTTATCATGCAAATATCTTGCTTCCTTTTTTGTTAGTGTGTCTGTCTTTATTTTGTGTTGGCTATTTGTCCAAGTTTTGTTTTTGTTTTTATATTTGTTGATATTTTGCTTTTCTATGGTCCCTTTCTCATGAGATTTTGTATCTTTGTATTTATTTGGAAATATTTCATTAAGATGTAATTTAGACCAGTTGGCCTGTTCATGGAACACAGCTGTTCTGGAGACTATAAATTTGTTATTATTATCAATGAATCTGTACCCTTTGGTGCCAGTCTCATATCCCATAAATCTGAGTCTTCTGGATACGTTTTCTCCCTTTCTTCTTAATTGCTTAGGTATGTGTACGTCTGCAGTGACTCCGAATATGTGCATGTGTGCTAATTTTGGTTTCCTATTATACATCACTTCATATGGTGTCTTATTTACAATGCTGGACCAGGTTCTATTTTGTGTGTAATTTGAATAATGTAAGGCTTCTGACCAGAATTGTTTGCTTAAGCCAGCATCTTCCAATGTGCATCTAATCATGGTTTGTAATGTTGAATTCTTCCTCTCTGCAATCCCGTTCTGGAACGCAGAAAATGGACTAGATGTGTAATGTAACATTCCTTTGTCTTTTAACCATTGGGAGAATTCTTTAGACATGAATTCACATCCCCTATCTGTCATGATTTGTTTTATTTTGATATTGTGTTGTGTTTCTATGCGTTTGTAAAATTCTTTAAATTTTTGAAAGGTTTCATCTTTGTGTTTTAATGTATAAACAAATCCATAGCGGCTATAATCGTCTACTATTGTCAAGAAGTAACGTTTTCTATAAGTGATTGATGGAGTTAATGGACCAACTAAGTCCATGTGTACTAAATCAAAAATTTTGTTAGTTGATCTAGTAGATTTTCTTGGCCTGGGACTAGTTTTTAGTTTTGTAGATTTACATACTGAGCATTCCAAATAGTTTTCACAATTTTTTATTTTAACACCTTCTGCGTGTTCAGTCATTTTTTGTACTACAGGAAAACTGGCATGTCCTAACTTCCTATGTAAGATGTGAGCACACTCATCATGAATTGGCTTACCTATTTTTGGGTTTTTTTCATTGTGTGCATCTATGTGATCATGAGATATTTTACATTCATCATTATCACTGTTTCTAATATTTTCATCATCTACTTCAATACAATCTCCCATATTTGAATCAATGTTATGCAGCCATTTTTCCTTTGTTATCAGATAAGGTAGGCCTCCTTTAATCATCACAGTGCCTATATTTATTTTATTCTTCTCTAAAGTCGCTTTTCCTTTTGAAAAAACAATGTTAATGTCAGAATCTCTACTTAGTTTTATGGCACTTAGTATGTTATGAGGTATTTCAGGTATTAGCAATACCCCCTCTATTTTTCCTAGACCATGCAGGGTTACATTCCCTCTACCTAATACTTGAACCTTTTCTTGATTAGCTACCTTTATTACAAATTTATCTTCTGTAAATGAAGACAATATATTTTTGTTATTAGTGGTGTGATTAGTTGCTCCAGAATCAATAAGCCAATTATTGTTCTCATTTTGCTGTATGTTAGTGTTGTCTTGTTTATTTAACCCATTCAGTGAGCCAGATTTTCTATCCTTTGAATTATCTCTGCCCCCTCTATTCTCTTTGTAATTTGGTGGGCTTCTATATCTATGTCTATCTATGGAAGACTGTCTATAATTGTATTTGTTCCTATATTCTGACCTATGTCTTTCCTTTGAAATCTTGGGGCAATCTCTTCTATTGTGTTCCCTGGATCCACAATTGTGACATTTAAATGTTTCATTATATTTTTCTTGGAAAGCTACTTTCCTATATGGTTTGTGTTCTGTGTGATTGTTAGAACAATTTCTTCTTGAATTGTCTTCTGCTATCAATTTATTGGATAGACTTTCTATGGATAAGTATCCTAGATTGATTGTGTCTAAATGTGACATAAAATTGTCCCATGATGGATCAAGTGAGTTGATAATAACACTTTTCATTGTTTGGTCTGAAATCACCTCCCCCCTCAAATGCAGCTCAGCTCTTATTTTGTTTAAAGATATTAAATGCTCACTTATGGAAACCCCTGGTTTTATCCTAGATGAAAAGAAATCTTTAGACATCCTTGTGGTGGTAGCTACACTATCACTGTGAAACAAATTAAACATGCATTGAATAACAGTCAGATTTGGCTTAATGCTGTGATACATTGCAGGAGACACACTAGATATTATTAAGAAAAATGCTCTATGGTGTAAACAATCTATTTTTAGAGTCCAAGGTCTTTTTGGGGGACTAGTGATAAAAAATAGTAAGCTTTCCTTCATAAAGACAACCTGGAGCTGTTGATACCATTCTTGCAAGTTAATGCCATCAACCCTTAGCTTCGGGAAGTCACTGGGTAAATTTCCGACATTATTGGGTCCATTACTTACAACCTGAGGTAGTCCGTGGTCTCGTAAATGCAGAAAATTGCAAAACGGCGTGGGGATGCTCGCAACGAGTCTGCGCGGTCTTCTCGTCAGTTCATGTCTTCCCGGGCCGTCTGCGTAGTCTTGCGCATGCGCGTTGTCCATTTCTTCTTTGGAGTCGTCGTGGAAGGTTCTCCCCATTGCGGCTCGCTCGTTCTGCTCCTCCTCGGACGAATCGGTCTCTGGTTCGATTTTGGGAGTCCTGACGACGGCGGCTGTTCTTCCTCTTCTTTTGAGGGCGTTGGTGCTTGCTTCGGTCTGTGGCGTAGGGCGGTATCGGCAGGGCTCTCTGGGTTCGGGCGTCAGCGCTCTCGTAGTCAGGATGGGAGCGGGCAGGTCTTGAGGCATTGGCTTGCTCGCTCGCTTCTTCGTTAGCTTTTTAGTAATTTTTAGTTTTGGCCCAAATGCGGCAAAAAGCGTTTTCATTGCTGATTTTATTTGGTAGTTTGTTGAATCATCTTCACTTTCTGATTCTGATCCTTCTGAGGTGTTTGAATCTTCTTTTTCATTTTCGTTGTCTGGTAATGTTTTTCGCGCCAGAAATTTTGAATTGAGCTTTTTGATTGGCTCTGCTTCGCTCATCTTGGAGGCCTGTTGAAACCAAGATGGCTGCCATTCAAAATTTCGCGCGGGATCACCGTTTTTCTTCTTCGCAATTATTTTCTCTGCAGTCATATCACTCACTATTTTTGGGTCTTTAGACTTTTCATTAGTGATGTTTTTCTCTCTCGCTGCTCCGCTGTTCTTCAGCATATCTTGGAGGTTCGCGATGAGGCTTTCATCATTCTTCTGGCTCTTTAATAATTTTAATATCTCTGACCTGAGTTCGTTATTCTCTATCTCGATTTCCTCCTGGTCATCATTTTCATCTATTATTTCTTCGTCTTCAGTGGTGTATTCTTCGGATTCTCTCGAAATTGCGTTTGTGGATTCGTTGATTATTTCTTGTTCTGTTTCCATTTCTTTGCTGTAGGCCCTGGTGTTGGGCCTATCTTTCTTAGACATTTTTAAGTTTTTATTGAGTCAATTAACCATCCTCTGCTACCAGCTTGTTGCAATATTTTCAGGATCAGACTCAATAAGATTAGTAAGAGTTAAAGGTTTAAATATATTTCCTTTTATTTACAATAGGCATTCTATATTCACTGAATATTCACAGATAGAAGCAAGGAAAAGGGTGCATGTAGCTCCTTATATATACAATGGGTGGAGCTATATGTGGGAGTGGTGAATTATGAATACATTAAGAAGTGGAGAATAAGTTAACCCCTGATACCCCGTTCATATACTATTTACACATTAGAGAATAAGGCATTTACATCTGACACCGCCCTTCTCCGGAGACTCAGGGCGGCTTACAATGCATTAAGCAATAGCCTTCATATTTTTGTATATTTTATACAAAGTCAGCTTATTGCCCTCACAACTGGGTCCTCAATTTACCTACCTTAGAAAGGATGGAAGGCTTGAGCCTGGGGAGATTCGAACATGCAATAATTGCAGACAGCTGAATGTTAATAACAGGCTTTTAGTCTGTTAAGCTATCCAGGCTCCTGGAGACCTACTCTACTGTACAGCTTCAGTCATAATTGTGATAGAATTTTCCAACATTCAAGAACTACAATAAGAACTAAGATGTACAGGTTGTGATTAAAAAGAGATGCTTTGGCATGCTAAAGAGCATGAACATAACTCCTCTCAGTAGCTTATTAAAGCAGCTGTCATGTTTCCCAGGATTGTGTGACTTTGTGCTGTGATCTCTGTACAACAGCTACAGTAGAGATCATTTTGGGCATTAGAAGTGGTTCTTTAATTAAATCTAAATAGATTTCCTGGGTGTTCCAAAGCACATTCTAAATCAATTCTAAATCTAAATCCAATTCTAAATTCTAAATCAAATCCAAAATATTGCACAGTCCTAATATAAGCATAAGAATAATTCTGCTGCCTCAAGCCAGGCAACCTCTCATGAAATAGACTTTCTTACAGTGACCAATTAGGAACCTTTCAAAAATGCACACAGGACAAGACAGGGCTGGTTTGCAGAACTGGGGTTTTATAAATGTTAGACTCCAGTCCCCACTGGTTCAGCCAGGAATATCTCATAATCACAGCTTCTCTACTCTTATTTAGCAGGTTTAAATATGAAGATCATATCAGTGTAGACTGCTCCTAATAGATAATTCTCTTAAAATAAATGGTAAAGAACATGTTATTAATTTATATTCATATCCCACTGATCTTTGAAAAGGTCAGAGCAGTTTATATTATATTTGCATGCAGATATCTATTACTCAAGTATTTCTACACCAAGTGAGTCAGGGCTACAATTCCCAGAATTCCCAGCTATTTTGGAAATGAAATCCCAACCCATTTGAAGCCTACCAGATTGGAAAAAATGCATTTTTGTTTTGTTCTGTTTAATTGAGAGTTTTGTTCAACCTAGTAGACATCAAGACAAGATAAAGAAATAGACATAAATCAGATTATTGTGGAATAGCACAAAGCTGACCGTGTTAGGGTTGATAAGTAGAGTTAAACATTTTTAGGATTTGAATAGGAGGCCACTAATGGATACCAACACCGTAGGCTTGACTGGGAAGTCAAAAACATCCAAAAAGTCAGAGGAAAATCTCAAACGATATAGCAATAGCATTTAGACTTATATACCACTTCACAATGCTTTATAGCCCCCTCTAAGCGGTTTTCAGAGTCAACATATTGCCCCCAACAATCTGGGTCCTCATTTTACCAACTTTGGAAGGATGGAAGGTTGAGTCAACCTTGAATTCCAGGCTGTGGGCAGAGTTAGCCTGCAATACTACATTCGAACCACTGCACCACCACAGCTCTATACTATAAAAAGTTTCATTACTGTAACCTTTAACTGGGTGAAACAGTGCATCAATATCTTAAATGGGCTAACGTACAGCTACTGCTGTTCAGTGTCCCACTGCATTGCTGCAGTCACATGGTCTTCATTTACAACTGATACCTTCCAACAAGTCAGTGGGGAAGTTTGGGAAGCTTGCAAGGAAAAAGTCAATGGGGATCATGTGACCACGGTTGATGGCATGTATGCACTGGCAGGTTTGGACTTTCAACTTCCTTCCTGGGAAACATGTAGAAGAAGGTCAATGGGGAACTTTTCTGGGAAGGTCACAAGTTGCTCAGATAAATCTCTCAGTCTTGCCCAATCTCCACCAGTCCCTCTGCGCTCACAAATATACCTGAAAGGATGACCCAACAGGTCACTGGTTGTCTAATCAATGCTAAAAAGACATGGAGACAAATAGACAGACTGACATATCCATGAAATCAACAACAGCAAAGCTCAGCTCAGAGGAGACTTTACCATTCAGAGGGCTAAACGCCATTAGCAACTGGATAAATTTAAGGCACATGGAAACAGTACAAAATTATAGTCTGAGAAGCTGATCAAATGCCAAATGTGGGGAGGTGTGCAACAAAGCAGCAAGCTTCATTGTTCCAGCATTAGTTTATTCCCAAAGTCTTTAATAACTATCTCCAGAATCTATGCTCATCACTAGCAGCTGCTCCTCAACAAGGACTATCTAGCCAGAAGGGATACTGAGGAGCAAGACCTTGTTGCAACTGAGCATTTTATGACTGTCAAACATAGGTTTGGGATGCTGGACCATCTTCATAGTGCGGAGTCTTTATCCCAGGTGAGACATGACTGCTGGGAATTATGCAGGGCTGGTCCTAACATATCCTCCCTTCAGGTCCTGAGTTCAGGGATTCTTGAAACTCCATCTGTTCCTCACACTCTTCCAGGGAAGAGATGGCAGCTGGCTTAGTTCATGTGAATATAGATTAATAGTGCTAC
The DNA here is from genome assembly GCF_059756535.1 of Pantherophis guttatus. NCBI lineage: Eukaryota > Metazoa > Chordata > Lepidosauria > Squamata > Colubridae > Pantherophis > Pantherophis guttatus. The sequence goes on from NC_142064.1 coordinate 208,498,741, forward strand.
AGCATTGGTTTTCTCAGATGCTTCACTGTCGGCTCTTCTATTGCCTGATGGTTCTATGCTTGCTACTAAACTGATAGAAAAGAGGGGTGAGAGAAGGTGAACAGAGCTTTATTTTTAAATTTTCTGGGATGTGTAGAAAAAAGAAAGTGGCGTTAAATGCACTTGAAACGGACCCAAATTTATAGAAGTCTCATAGATTAAAAAATGAATCCCACTACCACCAATCTGACCCCATGTCAACATGTTTCACTTAGTGTTTCATTTATCATCTGCCTGCCAGCATGAAATGACTTCAGTGTTTCATAAGCACATAGCTGCTTATTCAAAAATGTATAATAAAAATTAATTGAAATATGCCAGCAAGAATAGGCTTTCTTTTCATATTCAGAAATTCTGAAAAGTACTTAAGGAGCACTTAAGTAGTTGAAGCAAAGTAGTTGTTATCCATGAGAAAGCAAAGATGTAGCATGATCAATTTTGACCATACATGCATAATTTTTTTACATACATCCCAGTGTATTATATATACAAAGAATTGATTAACATTTTACTTTCAGAATGTTTTTAACCCTACCAGTTCTAGTCCATTTTAGGCATGAAAGTCTAAGGGATGAAAAAATGAAACTGAATCCAGAAGACATAGGTGTTCACTGTAGAGAAGCATAATTGCTTTTATTAAAAAATAATTCTTCTTGATAATTTTAATTACAATAGTAAAAGCAAATATAAACTAAACTCAATGAGGAAAAGAGAGATAGAAATAAGAATAAAAAGTGCAAGGAACAAAAAAGAAATAAAGTGGAAAGTAATACGAAAAATAAATATTTAAGGAAGTGACTTCCAATCTTTATAACAAGTATAAGCAAACTTAATAACTCTTTATTCCATATGAGGTTACAAACAAATATCTCTTCTTCCTATAACTTGTCCTTTATCCATATGCAAATCCATAAATCATCATTTTTTTAACTCTGATATCAGGAAAAGGTCCATAAAGGAACTTAGAATATGTCTTATTTTAGCCTCGGTCAAACAAACCAACTTTATATTTCTTCCTTTTACTTCTAACAGTTTGGTGTTTAATTCATGCAACTGTCACTGATCTTTGTTCATTTTTCCCCATCCCAAATACTTCTTCAAAGCTTTAGCAAAGCTCTTTTGTAAATGAATGAATGAATTTAAAATTCTTTATCCATGTTTTTCTCTTGGTTTATCATTTATATTTCCACTTTAGTTGTCCTCTCTGTCTTAAAATCCACACTTTTTAAATTCTCCAATATTTCTGGTTATAATATTTCTACACCAGGCAAAATTTGTTTTAGGTCAGTCATGCCTTCTTTAACATCTTTTGGACATAATTCACCCATACTAACTGGCATCATTGTCAACATTGTAATTCTGGCTCCATTCTTTAAAATCTCCTGGAGTATTTGAAATATCATAACATTTTGTATTATTTTATAAATTTCAAAAACAAAAGACAAGCAATCACATTTTTCCCTTTTTGTTTTCTGCCTCGAAATGTTAATCCAATTTTTAAAATCTTAAAGTCTCAGATCTTATTATGACTTAGAATAAATAAAACAATTTAGATCCTATAAAAGGCTGCTTATTGATATAATTTATTTTTAATTATTGCCAAAATATTATAGCAAAGATCCTAATGTTTCACTTTTCTCTGGTCCCTTAATTCATTTATAACTTTCTTGGATAAAAATCTTATTTAGCATTTTGGTATTTATTTCCAATTCTTTAAATTCTTAGCCTTACAATTAATATTTCTTTTGTTGAAGAATTAAGGTAAACTCTCCATGTAGCTTCTCAGACTCATCATTCTGAAGATCTCTAATTAAGATAGTTAAATGGCAGTTTCTGAAAATGATTAGAAAGTGAGGTTAACAAATTCTGTATCCTTAAAATGTTCTGTCTTGGTTGTGAGCATGATGGCTGAATCCTTCTTCTTCTAACTCTCAGAGCTGCAGGAAACCACTATCCTGTGGACTTCTCATGAGGAGCATCTATCTGGAACACATGTGGGTACTCTCTCATCCTTTCCTTATCTGGAGAGATTCCATAAAACCAGTCTTCTTGCCACAGTTGATGTCTCTACCTTTTTGGAGATGTGCTAGTTCACCAGACTTCCCCTGGAAGTCCTAAACAGCTATTAATCCAAAAGTCTGCTCCGATAGGAGGAATGCACTCTCCCAGAAGAAGCAAATATATAAATGGAGTGTTTCTGGATCTGATTGTTTTCGGTTTCTCAGATTAAAGTAACAAACGGAAGTAGTTTTCAGTTTTGGATGTTCATCACCTGGGTCCCTATCTAAAAAAAATCTTAAAATTGTGGTTCATTAGTGTAAACTCCACGCTTAATTACTATATTGCACTTTATATGGGGCTAATCCAGAAAACTCAATAGTACAAAAGTTGACAGCACAGTTGTTTGTGGGAAGAGTACAGAGGAATAATATTACATGTGTTAAAAGCACTGAAATGGCTGCAATTAATCTCTGGGCAAAATACAGAGTAGTCAATACCTTTAAAGGCCTATGTTCAGGCTATTTGGATCTGAGCCATGCTTACTGAGATCATTTGATGAGGGTATTTGAGAAGATTGTATTTGGGCCTACAGAGTTGAGGGTTTAACATCTGTATTAATGGTTAAATCCTTTAAAACACATCTTTTTGAACTGGCTTTTATTGAATACTTGTTAATTTGTTTTATTTGTTACTTGAACTGTTTTAAGGTGTCGATTTGTTCATTTCTTTTATTGTAAATCACAAAGCAGCTTCTGTAGTTGGAGCTTCTGTATTAAATTAAATTAAACAACATTTTCTGCAGTAGCTGTTTTGTGCTAAAACTATTTGAATTGCTTTTGAAAAGAATAATTAAATGGTTGTCCTTTATAGGCACGTTATTTGGAAATTAAAAACCCATCACATGCCATTACTAGTGAACTAAGACTGAAACAAAGACACTTTTATAAGATCCAAATAGGTAAGATTTAAGAATCAAGCTGGAAAGAAGGGCTGTAGTTCAGTAGTAAGAATGCAGGATTTGTATCAGTACCAACATTCTCTTCTTTAAAAAACTGAATAATCAGCATTTAACACCACATTGAAGGACTTGCTGTAGAGTATACTCTGTCTTATTGCTAGATAAGCCTGTATTTGTAAGGCTTGGTTAACAGTAAGCTCTTATGAACAGAATCAATGGAATGTTATGTTTAGATAAATACATTTGTACCATAACCTTGGTTTATGAAGAGAAGAGTACCAATAAAGGAGAATATTTGTAGGTCAGGGTTGAAATGAGGGGTCCTTGGTGCTCTCTGAGCTTGCTTGTTTTCCTGCAGATGTTTCATTACCCTAACTAGGTAGCATCATCAGTAGTAAGGAGTGCTGTTTGCTGTCAGTTTATATTCTACTGTTTTGCCTATCTGTGTAGGTGGGGATGGTCTTAGAGATTCTTTGGTTGGGCTATTTACTGATGGCTCTTTGGCAGTTTCTTGATTGGAATATTGTTTACTTGATTGTTAGTCTGAAGTTAATCTTGAAGTTAATCTATGCTGAGCTGGATGCTGATTACTGTTGAAGAGGTGCTGGAGTTTTTTTGTTCTCTTTTGGGTGGATTGATTATCTCTTTTGCATAGTCTATAGATGTTGTTAATGTCATTTGTGTCTATTGATGGCGGATTTGTCAGAGTGCCAAGCTTCTAGAAATTCCTGGCATTATTTTATTTGGCCTGTTCTAGAATTGTCACATTTTTCCAATTGAAATTATGGTTAAATCTGTCTATGTGTTTATTTATTTATTTATTTATTTCATGTATTTATATGCCGCCCTTCTTCAGAAGGACTCAGGGCGGTGAACATAAGTTAAAAACGTGTACAACAAAATCCCATTTTAAACCAAATTAACTAATAAATAATAAATAATAAAACTCGGAATCAGAGTCAGCCTATTTGCTTGAACAGCCAAGTCTTCAGGTCCCGACGGAAGGAGTGGAGATCAGGAGCCGTCCGGAGCTCAGTAGGCAACTCATTCCAGAGGGTGGGAGCACCCACAGAGAACGCCCTACCCCTGGGCTCCGCCAGACGACATTGGTTCACCGTCAGAACCCTGAGGAGAGCAGCCCTATGTGAGCGAACAGGACGGTGAGAGGCAGGCAGGAGAACGTCCTGCAAATATCCCAGACCTAAGTCATGTAGGGCCTTATAGGTGAAAACCAGCACCTTGAAGCGGACCCGGAGAACCACTGGTAACCAGTGCAGCTCACGCAGGAGAGGTGTTATATGGGAGTAACGAGGTGCTCCCGTAATAACCTCTGCGGCTGCATTCTGGATCAGCTGGAGTCTCTGGGTGCATCTCAGGGGCAGGCCCATGTAGAGGGAATTGTAGTAATCCAAGCGGGAAGTAACCAGGGCATGAGTGACAGTGCGAAGGTCATCTCGGTCCAGAAAAGGGCACAACTGGGGCACCAGGCGAACCTGTGTGAAGGCCTCCCTGGTCACAGCCATCAGGTGGTCTTCTAGGGACAGCCGAGCATCCAGGAGGACACCCAAGTTGCGAGCCCTATCAACGGGGGCAAGTTTTTCCTCACCCATCAAAACTGATGGAGTCTCTGAAACCCAAGATGCCGGCATCCACAGCCACTCAGTCTTGGAGGGGTTGAGTCTGAGTCTTTCTACTCATCCAGGCCCGCACCACCTCCAGGCAACGGGACATCACGGAAAGGGCATCTCTGGGGTGGTCTGGGGTGGAGATATATAACTGGGTATCATCAGCATATTGATGATATCTCACCCCGAAGCCATGAATGATCTCACCCAGCGGCTTCATATAGATGTTAAAGAGCAGGGGGAAGAGAACCAACCCCTGAGGCACCGCACAATTTAGGGGCCTCGTGGTGGACCTCTGCCCCCCGGCCCATACAAACTGCAAGCGACCTGAGAGGTAGGAGGAGAACCACTGTAAAACAGTGCCTCCCACCCCAACCCCACAAGTCGCTGCAGTAGGATACCATGGTCGATGGTATCAAAAGCTGCTGAGAGGTCAAGTAGGACCAGGAGGGAGGAACAACCACCATCCCGAGCCCGCCAGAGATCATTCACCCAGAGCTACCAATGCCGTTTCCGTGCTGTGCCCGCGTCAGAAGCCCGATTGGTACGAGTCTAGGTATTCCATTTCCTCCAGGAACTGTGGGAGCTGTTGCGCCACTACAGTCTCAACAACCTTCGCAATGAAGCGAAGGTTGGAGACGGGATGATAGTTATTAAGTGAGTCTGGATCCAGGGAAGGCTTTTTGAGGAGAGGTCGAACCACCGCCTCCTTAAGAGAGGCGGGGAAGACCCCCTCCTTCACTGAAGCATTGACAATTGCCTGGATCCAGTCTCTAGTCATCTCCCTGGCAGCCGAAACCAACCAGGAAGGACAAGGATCCAATAAGAAAGTGGAGGAACCAAGCTTACCCATAATCCTGTCCACTTCCTTGACAGAAACAGGGTCAAACTCAACCCAGATATTACTCTCAAGACCTACCCTAGTCTCCCCATTGGACTCTGCTCAGAGTCCAATCCGATCCGGATCTGAGCGATTTTGTCATGCAGAAACTGTACAAAATCCTCAGCTCTGCCCTGTAAAGGGTCTTCCCTCGCTCCCTGATTGAGGAGGTAGCGGGTCACACGAAACAGGGCCACTGGGCGGTTTTCTGCAGATGCAATGAGGGCGGCGAAGTAATCTTGCTTCGCCGCTTCCATCACCACTAGATAAGACCTAATATGGGTTCTTAACTGTGTTCGATCAGATTCAGACCGGGAGGACCTCCAACTCTCCTCTAGGCATCTTTTCCGACGTTTCATTTCCCGTAGCTCCATGGAAAACCAAGGAGCGACCTGGGATTTGCGTCGGGTCAGAGGCCGCAAAGGTGCAATTCGGTGCAAGGCGTCGGCAGCCGCCCGTTCCCAGGATGCCACCAGAGCATTTCTGGTGTTGTGAAATTAAAGAATTTTTGTCATATCTTCTGACTGCCAGTTGGTGTTCATGGATGCGTTCTGCCAATCTTCTGCCTGTTTGTTCTTACATTGTATGTTGTAGATGACTCCTGTTTTTTCTTCTGGGGCTGCTGGGTCTTTTGGTTTGCTTAGGATGTTTTGAGGGGCTTTAGCAGCTAGCTTGTGTGCTACCCTGATTCCATGTGGTTGTAGTAGTCTGTTGGTGGTTTCTGATATATTCTTGATATGTGGCAGTGTAATTCTTTTTACGGTTTGTGTTGATTGTGCTGTATTGAGTTGAGTGGTCAGGGACTTTTTGATAAAGTTGTGTGGTATCCATTTTTTTGGAATGCGTTGTATAGATGCTCCATTTCCTTTTCCTGCTGTTCTGGGTTGCTGCAGTGTGTTTGGGCTCGTTTAAATAAAGTCCTTACACAGCTTTTCTTGTGGGAGATTGGATTGTTGCTGGTTAGTATGGGTGGTTTTTTTGTAAACTTGCCATTGTGGTCTCCGCTGATCAGGATGTCAAGGAAGAGTAGCAAGTTGTTTTTTTGTTTATTTCTTCTCTAGTAAGAGAAGAGTTTATACTGGTTTCCATAGAAGAGACAACTTTGATCCTTGAATGAAATATTATTCATTGTTGATTGAATAACTGTTTCAATCAAAGCAATCGGATATTATAAGTTTTTCCTTCTTTTTCCAGAAAAACGAATGGCTGTGTTTGAACTGCCAAACTCAGAGGCTACTAGAAGGAAGCCTAGGAGATCCTGCTCCAATGCCACTACCCACTTCAAAACAACAGCCAACTGGATCCCCCCGGCACCAAGCTGGAGGTCAACAACAGAAAGGAGCCCAGCAGCATGAACCATCAATTGCTAAAGACAGGCATCCTGCACATTTCAGGACTTCAGAACAAAGCAAATTACCAATTGCCACAGTCAAAAAAAAAATGCCTGCTGCTCCATCTGAAGAAAAGCCACTGCCCAAATTAGCTGAAGAGCCTCCAAAACCTTCTGAAAGTCCATTGTCAAAAGGGAAAATTACAGCTTCAAAACCAGAAAGAGATATCAAAGACAGCACAGTTGTATCTGAATCTCAGAAAACAAGAGAGCAAGAGGTAAGCACTTTTTCACTCAGCAATGTACAAACAGTAGATGGCAGTGTGAGGTGTGTTGGAAGATGTTTAGCCTAAGACAGTGTTTCTTAATAATCTCAGCAACTTTAAGAAGTGTGACTGGCCTGAAGAATTCTGGGAATTGAAATTCACACATCTTTAAGATGCTAAGATTGAGAAACCCTGAACTTGAACTAGTAAGGAATTTTAAGGCAAGTTATGCGTCAGATAGACTGTATTCTATTATGTGGATCATAGAATTCATCATGGGTTACAGCCTACATGAGTTCTTTTTAAATATACACATATAAAGGAGATAAGTTTTTTGTTTTTCCTTGCTGGGTTTTTAATCACCCTTAACTTTCAGAACATTTTCAGCATCTCAAGATATTCTTGTTATCTCCCTGAGAAATATCCCTTCCAACACATTCTGTTTGCAAATGTGCTAATCTTGGAAATATATACTGTATAATTTGTTTTCAAGTCTCTTCTGATCTGATGAATAAAGAAAGCGTGACAATATAGTTTACAGTTGGTAGGACATATTTACTATACATCATTTTGTGATAAAGCATTCAGAATCTAAATGCAAGATTTGCTGGATCTGAGCACAGCTTTATCATTTTGTATAAACATTGGCTAGTCGGTTGTTTCTGGAAATTTCTCTCTTTCTCTCTAGCGCCACACTTGTATATTGTATGTCCAAGGAGAATGCTTGCTAATGGTTAGTGATTCACACCAGCTTTCCTCAACTCTGATGCACATTTCCAAATGCACATCTGTAAAGTACCTCCTTTACTGGAGATCTGGTCGTTCTACGACATCTTTATTTCTATCCCAATTGTAATTCTAGTATACATATAGGGATAGGCAAAGCCACTACATTTTCAGAAAGCTTTGTGTGTGCTTGGTTGCTCGTTGAGGTAATTTCTCAGGGAAATATTCATGTGGTATCTAGATAGAATACAATTTACACCCGTGAAATCAGTATCAGATTCTTTCTGCTATTGGGTTATGATAGGAATTATCAAAAATTATCCAAGTTTAGTTGTAGACAGTGGAGAATCAAAGGAGTCAGAGTGTTAGGTATTAGTACACAGCAGGAGGCTAATTATGAGACTTCCAGAAAGAAAAACAAATTGGAGTACCTAAGGGAAAAACCATTAGTTGTTGCTAGTGAAAGAATGAAGGTGAATAGGAACAAGCCCTGTTAGATTAAGACATCACAATAGACCTCTTCCAATCTCCATCTGGAGTGATTAATAAAGACCAGGATATTCCATGGATGTTACATAGCATAGCAGACAATACCCTTCGGGTAGAAGTTGACTGTAGACCTGACCGTCTACTTAGTTTTCTGTACTTAACATGACAGGTTTTCTTTGAAATGGACATTAATTCATTTCCCTTTCCGGTAAATGTAGAGCCTTCATTTCTCCCGAGTTGCAAGCTGAGAATAGATATTAGTACAAACAGTAACTTTTTTGTAATGGGTTCTGTGGAATTTCCAATTATACAGCTGCCAATATTTTGATTGGAATATTGATTAAATGAGAAAATTTTAATCAAGGTAGTCTGATCAGCACCCTTATCTTTCCTTCTTGGGTTTTCTCCACAAAATGCCAATTGAGCACCAAGTATGGTTTTTCTGCCTTCGGGGATTCTGATGATTGGCCTTTTGCCTCACCGTTACTTTATTCCCAGGACTGACATCTGAATTTTGTGAGGAAAATATGTGGTTGGGATTCTTACCTTTTGAAACCTGAAGAAAAATTTGCTTCTTGGCTTTAAATTCCAGTTTCTGAAGTTGTATGTGAAGATGTAAAATGTTTTAATTCTGCACATGAGATCAACACCGCATCGACATTATTGGAATCCTGGGAATAAATTTAGCACTTAGCTGAATTTCAGTAACATTTCTAAAGTGCCTTTTAGGGGTCAGTTTTTGCTTGAAGGAATTTGTAGGCAAGAATGGAGATGGAGTTCAGTTTCCAGCAGGACAATGCCTTCTTTATTAAACCAAGAAAAATGCCTGTCAGGATTTGCATGGACAAAGCACATGTGGGGCCAGATAAGAAAGCATCCAAGGGGTAAGTACAGTTAGGAATCTAAAACGGGGGGGGGGGGGGAATCCTCCCTCCAGCCCTATTTATAGTCTGGCAGCCTTCAGGAAGTTGCTGAATTATTGGGGCAGAAGTTATATTACATTCTAAACCTCCACAAAAGGCTCTGACAGACAGAGAGCAAAGGTAAGTGAGATGAAAGAAGAAACCATCATCCTTAATGATGGATGTCATTTGTTTTCAAGAAGGGTTATTTTCCAAATCTCTGGCCAAGTTTTTTTTTGGGGGGTCGTATTGAGAAAGATGCGTCAGATCACAACTGCTATATCAGATCACAACTGCCCGAGCTTTTTCTCAGATCTATGATATTCTAATTCTGTATCATATAATGAGGCATCGTGGGAGAGGGCAGGAAGATAAGTACTGCACTCCCAAATTATTTTATCTAGGAAAGGTTTAGATCTCTTGCAGTTCAATGGGGTTTGCAAACCCAAACAAGGAGAGGGCTTTGATTGTAACAGTTAGGGCCTATCTCATTGCCATCATTATCCCACGATTAAATGTGGACTAACAAGATTGTGTCTAATAGATTTTCAACTAATTATACAGTTATACCCAAATTAGGATCATAAATGCTTCTGCACTGTCCTAAAGGAATGAATCCAGCGAGAATGCTGACTTCACAAATTCCTATCCGAATAGCTGTGGTTTTTGCAATGGAGCCAGGTTGGGCCTCAGTCCAGCCTCCAGCAATTGCAGGCCCTGATTGGTTGTTTCTCTGCTTTTTGCCTTTCCCATCTTTATAGGGAAGTCAAGTCTGACTGGATGGATGTTTGAGTGACCCTCAGTATTTGTCTTTTTCCTTCAGGGGTAGCCTCCATTCTTTGCTTTTCCAGATGTTTATATGCATGAATACCTTTGCAACCCCTTTCAACATTCTCTCGTTTAACACAAACCCTTGCTTCTCTGAACATATAGGCTTGTACCTCTATTGTTTTATGTTGTTCCCTAATTCTGCTGTAGGTCCATAGAAACTTGATAGCAATGAAGACCTGATGGTTCAGGTTCACAGGAACAAAGATGTGGCAATTGAAGCTGGGTAGCATTTTTGCAATCTGCCTATTCTGCAACTTAAATAGGAATAGAGAGAGAGAGGGAGGGAGGAGCTTTGCAGTGTGCGATGAATAGAATAGAATAGAATAGAATAGAATAGAATAGAATAGAATAGAATAGAATAGAATAGAATAGAATAGAATAGAAAGCAATGCAATGCAATGCAATGCAATGCAATGCAATGCAATGCAATGCAATGCAATGCAATACAATACAATACAATACAATACAATACAATACAATACAATACAATACAATACAATAGTTGGAAGGGACCTTGGAGGTCTTCTAGTCCAACCCCCTGCTCAGGCAGGAAACCCTATACCAGTGATGGTGAACCTATGGCATGCGAACCGTCGCCCCAATTCAGCTCTTCCCTGCATGCGTGCGTGCCTCCCACCAGCCAAATGGTCTTCAGGTCTCTGTCACGGGCAGCAGGGGGCATGCACGCACTTGGGGCATGTGCGGGGGGCACGTGCACATGCATCAGGGCAGGGCACATGTGCTGGGGCCGCGCGTGCATTGCATTTTGGTGGTTCAGGCGCGCTTTGGGCACTCAGTCCGGAAAAGGTTAGCCATCATTGCCTTATACCATTTCAGACCTTACCATTTCAGATAAAGTTTTGAAAGAAGCAAGCATGCAAGCTAGATTAGGCAGAAGCCAAGACATGCTCAGCGGAAAATATAAGGATAGATGGGCTTGCAGAAGAGGCAAGAATGACATTAAGCAGGACTGGAATTTCAGTGAGGGAACCACCAGGCATGGCTCTTAGACTGTTGCATGTTAAAGCAACATGGACAGTACCACAGCACAGATTCATTCAGGTAAGGATATGTTAGGTAAGCAGCAAGATTTAAGCTAACATAGTTTTCTGGCATCTCTGGGGTGGGAAGGGGGCATGGCAAAACAGCTGTTCAGGCATCAGCATGATATGGCTTCAAAAAAAAGGCGAATGCAATTTTAGATTGCCTCAGACTATACAAAAGCATAGTTTTTAAATCACAAGAAATGCTGACTCTATTTTGTTCTGCTCTGCTGAGATCCTGCATTGAATCTCCTGTCTAGATTTAAGAAAGATATAGAGAAATTGGAAGAAGAGGGCATACAAGGGTAATAAGAATAATTAGGAAACTCAAAAAGAAGTTGTATCAAGAAAGATTGAAGGCACTGGGCATAACTGGGCATCGATAAACTTGAAAATATTGAGGGAAAGTATGGTAGCACTTTTCAAATACCAGAAATAATGTCATACAGAAGAAAGTCAAGATCGTTATCTTTCATTCCAGAGTGTGGGATGTGGAATAACAGATTTAAGTTAGAGAGGACTTCTGTTGAATGTTAGAAAAATGTCATAAAAGAAAGAGCAGTTCAGCAGGGAACAAATTACTCAAAATGCAGGTGTTCTGCCTTTCATTGGGTGCATTCAGATAGATGCTAGATAACCTGGCCAGGGGGCTTAAATTTGGAATTTTGCACTGAGCTGAGAGCTGGACTTGATAAGTTTATGAGGTGATGCCTCAAGTAGACATTCTGAAGCTTACTCAAAGCTAAGCTGGAAAAAAAAATGTATCATTCAAATAATGATCTTTGTATGTGCCTCTAACATTAAAAACATAAATCTGTGTTTGTGTGTGTGTGAGTTGAGAGTTAATGTATTATTCAAAAAGGCATGGGAAATTGTTTTAAACAATCGAGTAACACATTAAGCAACTTTTGTGGAAACTAAGATAGAGATCTCCAGTGCATTCTTTTGCAAAGTAGGAGTCAAGGGTGCTGATGCTTCTTTTTGCAAAAGCAACAATTGTATGTCTGGTCTTGACTTTAAAATTGTTCAGCCTTGGGTAAACTTGATTTTAAAAAAAAAATGGAAGGACAGGGCCAATAAGGTATGTAAACCTGAGTTCCTGGCTTGAGGGCAGAGAATGTAGGTTTATAACATTTCAGAGCTATCTGCTTGGGTTTGACACATACTTTTCATTGTTCTAAAAAGCTTGTTTAAAGTAGACCTGTCATCCACAGTTGGATGGAGACTTATAAGTATCACAATTCATAATGACACTGCTAAAACATAATTTAGGTTAAAAAAACACCAGTTGCATATAATGGGATAAAGTTTTTAAAATAACTAGTTATCATCAGTGATCGGGCAAATAATTCTGATTTGACAAAACAAAATTGGGTATACTTATATTTTTCTAAAAACAAAATGTTTCATACTAGTGCTGGAAAATTGCAATATACCTCAAAACAAAATCTTCCCTGTGGGATGACATTTACAGCAAAACAGTATGAGCTGTTCGTTTATTAAACTACAAATAGATGGTCTGAAAAGACCTTGTTCTTTTTTGTTGTTGTTGTTGATTTGAATCTAGCAGGGAGATCTCTTTTATTAACTACATATATTCGTGTTATACATTTGTGTCATATTACAAGGGTGTATATCTGTGAAATAAACCCCAGACTTATGTTTTGACTTCTGAGTGTAGGTTGGGGTAGGAAAAAAACACAAAAGAATTACTTCCTTGGGCTCCTCATATTAGGAATCAGTCTTGCATGCACTTTTAAATTATTAAAAGGTAGAGAGGATCTGGTCTACCAATCAAAAGGCATTGCACACAAATTCTGTCTTTCTGCCATAAATAACTTTCTGGATTAAAAAGAGCAACGAAAACAGTGGAAAAATACTGAGACCCAAATGGAGTATGTCATCAGACCCCTGAAAATTCTAAAAAAGAGAACAGAGTGATTGGACAATAATTACTCTACCAGCAAGCACCAAAGATAAGGATGCTGCTCTCATTTCTTAGCATATTATGGTTGCTGTTTTTGAATGTTAGAGTCCAGGTTAATTGCAGCTATAAATTGCTGTAAAGCTGAATAATAACATGAATTGTGTTTACAGTCAGTTATAATGAAATGTTAATGGATTTTCATTTCCTTTGTAGGAATCCAGCAAGCCTTATCCTTCAGACCTGCAGTCGCGCAGCCCCCAAAGCTTGAGTGACACGGGCTACTCATCTGATGGGATCTCTAGTTCCCAGAGTGAAATCACAGGCTTAGTGCAGCAAGAAGAAGAACAGCTAAACGAAACAGGAATTGTAGAACCAAGTCCTCCCAGTCCTTCTGAACTTACTAAGTTGGAAACCAGCATGCGCCCTTTACTGGAGTCGAAAAGCTTGTCCCATCCATCAACTGACCGTGGGAAGACATACCATGAATTACGGGAGGAGCAGAGGCAGAGGCAGAGGCCACGGTCACTTTCTATCACTCCAGAAGCCTTTGATTCCGATGAGGAGCTAGAAGACATAATGGAAGAAGATGAAGACTCTGTGGAATGGGATAATCAAAGGGAGAAGAAGGACAGTGTGGAGTCTTCAGATGATTTTGGCAGCAAGCTACGCCATGACTATGTGACAGATAGTAGTGAAGCAGGATTCTCCCCATTACCAACTAAACAGAAAGGCAAAGAGCCTGTAATGACAGATGAAGAATTCATGAGGAGGCAAATCTTGGAGATGAGTGCAGAAGAAGACAATCTTGAGGAGGGAGAAGAATATGATCGTGCAAAATACCGTACAAAAAATGGACACAAGCCTGATTCTGAGAAAAGCAGAGAGCCTACTGCGTCCAAGAGACGCCTGCCTCACAGCTCGAGCAGCATATATGAGGAGGAACAAAAAGAATTGGAAAGCGCCGAGAATGATGATATGGCTGCATCTCAGGGAGGTCTGCGTCGTTTCAAGACCATTGAGTTAAACAGCACTAACAACTATGGCAGAGACATAGAGTTGAGCCAGGAGGCAGACATCAACCTGGACAGAGAACCTGAACTGGAGATGGAGAGTCTCACAGGCTCCCCAGAAGATAGATCAAGAGGTGACTATTCCTCCACCTTGCCACCAACCACACCCAGTTACACCTCGGGCACATCCCCAACCTCGGTCTCTTCTCTGGAGGAAGACAGTGACAGCAGCCCAAGCCGCAGACAGAGATTAGAAGAGGTTAAACAACAGAGGAAAGCCCGGCATCGCTCTCATGGCCCTCTACTGCCAACCATTGAAGATTCCTCAGAGGAAGAAGAGCTGCGTGAGGAAGAGGAGCTCTTGAGAGAACAAGAAAAAATGCGAGAGGTGGAGCAGCAGCGGATCCGAAGCACGGCACGCAAAGCAAAAAGAGATAAAGAAGAGCTGAGGGCACAGAGGAGGAGAGAGAGGTCTAAAACTCCGCCCAGTAATTTGTCACCTATTGAAGATGCTTCGCCCACTGAGGAACTGCGTCAGGCAGCAGAGATGGAGGAGCTGCACAGGTCTTCCTGTTCAGAATATTCACCCTCTATTGACTCGGAGGCTGAAGGATTTGATGTCATTGCCTCCAAACTGTACAAATCTGGCAGTGAGTACAATCTGCCAACCTTCATGTCCCTTTATTCTCCAACAGAAAAAATGGCTAGCTCTAGTTACCCATCCAACAAGCCCCTCAAAAGTGCAGAAGAAGCCTATGAAGAGATGATGAGGAAGGCAGAAATGTTCCAAAAACAACAGCCTTTCCAACAAAGTATTTCATACAACAACACCTTTCAAGAAGTAAGTTATCGTGGTTCGGAAGACCAAAGTAATTTTGAATATCAGTACATAGATGACTATGGTTATGACAGTCGGAGTATGGATTCCTCACAAACTGACTATCAGAATGAGCTTTCCAAATCTGGGGCACTATATGAAGAAATCCTTCAAACATCACAGAATATCTCCAGAATGCATCAATCTTCTTCTCTGGATTTGACACTTGAGCAAGAAATGAAGAAAAAAGGGAGAGAAGATCCCTATCCAGAGAAGCAGTTTTTGAATGCGGAGAGTGCTTATGAAAGTGGCCCACTCACTCCGGGAACAAGTCCTACCCAACTCTCTGCTCCCGTCTCCTTTTCACAGACTGAAAGCAGTGCAGGCAGAATAATCCCCGATGTTAGAGTCACTCAGCACTTTGAAAAAGAGAGTAATGAGCAAACAAAGTTTCATAGTTCCTCAGTTACAGCTAGCTCAGTTCCAAAGAGTGTAGCTATGCCTTACTCATATAGTAAAGGAACTAGCCCAGTCACTACCATTGTTTCTAGTCCAGCTAGCGCAAGCCGAATTTACAGCTCTCCAACTTCAAGTGGCTCTGATGTATCACCTGTGTCCACCATTAGCCAAAGTCAGACAAAAGTAACTGCAAGTTATGGCTCTCAAACAGAAAACATTCCCAGGGTCAGTGGGCCATCAGTAAGAGATAAACATCAAGGTGTGACTGATGGCAAGACGAACGTACCCATGACAACCCCCAGAATGTATTCTTTTTTCAAAAGTTCCAGCCCACCCCTTTCCCCTTCTTCTCCAACTCAAAGTCCTACTTATTCTGTTCCGAGAACTGGGATGCCATCTAGTTCTGGGGTAGGAACTAAATCAACAGCTGAGTTTTCGACTCAAACACACAGCACAATTATTTCATACGACATTGCAACTACTGGGGCATCAACAGCTTCTTCAATGATAGCTCAAGGAACACAAACTCCTCAGCGAGCCAGCTCCCCACGCCTGGCTAGGCAACAGTCATCACAAGAAGCCCCCTTTATGGTCATCACCTTAGCGTCTGATGCAGCTATTCAAACCAGGCCAATTGGTGTAAGTTCCTCCATTTCACCACCTTCATCTCCAACTCAGCAAGGCCACCAGCAAACAGTGCATAGTTACAGCCAAACAGCAATCAGTGCGGTGCAATTCCAGTCACAGCAGGTCCAGACTACTCACACCAAGGCACAGCCAATGCCTGAAAAAGCCTCTCCTTATACTCCAGTGCAGAAAGTGCAGAGCACTGCTACTGACCCTATGCCTGGTGTGTACAGCTGGGGCACCCTACCTGCAGAGAATATTTCTTTGTGTAGGATATCCTCAGTCCCTGGGACGTCTAGAGTAGAACCTGGACCTAGAGCATCTGGTAATAATATTGTCGATTTGAGGACAGCAATAAAGTCTGTTCCAATCATTGTAACAGACCAGGGAATGGATCTCACGTCTGCTGAGAGCAGAAAATATTGCCTCACCATGGACCAGTCACCAAGTCGGCAATCCACAGCCATCCAACCTTTAATCATTAACCTCAATGCCCAGGAACAACCACATGCTATTATCAGCAGTGCCACCACTGTCAGCATAACAGTTGCGTCTACCATGCTTATGTCCCAATCAAAGCAACCAGTTGTCTATGGGGACCCTTTCCAGAACAGAATTGACTTTGGTCAAGAGACAGGAAGTCCAGTCTGTCTGACGCAAATTAAACAGGTGGAGCAAGCCGTTCAGACTGGTCCCTTCAGAGGACCCATGAGTGGAGCTGGCCCATCTGCTTCTATGGGCCATCCAGAAGCAGCAGGTCCACAGCAAACAAAATTTGCAAGATACAATTTGCCCAACCAAATGACATCCATGATAAAAAAAGATACACTAATTACTCAGACTAGCAATGCCCAAAATATTGTGAGTGCCATTCCCAGGCCGTTTCCTCAGGATCAAAGCTCAGAGATATATAGAGGGATCCCAGTGGAATTGAAAAGTCAGACTCCTTCAGTTGCTCTTGGAAGTAAGAAGTCCCAAGTGATGATGGTGCAGATGGATGACATAGCAGCAGGGTCTGTCACAAAACTCATCAAAGAAGAACCTCCTCCTAATGCTCTGGACCTCACGGGAATGAAGCCTGAGAGCCAAGTAGCATGCTGTGATGTAGTCTATAGATTTCCATTTGGAAGCAGCTGCACTGGGGCTTTTAATCCTTCTCCTAAGGTGCCAGAAAAACATATTGGAGAAGCAGCTCCCCTTGCCAAAGCTAGTGGCCAGTATTATGGAACCAGAGAACAGGAAATGCCGGAGGCATACCCTTACAGAGAACAGCCGGCACCGGTCCCTCATCCATACGAAGAGCACCGATTCCATCCGCATGGCATGTTTGGGAGATTATATTCCTCAATGTCGGATACAAATCTTTCTGAAATGGGGTTGAACTATTACTCAGTTAAAGGAGAGCAGCCCTTTCCTTCCCCTGGAGCTGGAGATTCCGCTGTGGACTTGACAACTATGAAGCATCCCTACAGCCACAGTTTTACGGAGGGAGGACACCTAGGGCATGGGCTGCAATATGGCTCTTTCACTGACCTCCGTCAACCCACTGAATTATTAAGTCATTCATATCCCATGCGAAGGTACAGCTCAGCCTCCAATATCTACTCCGATTATAGATATTCATCAAGAGGAGACTTGGCCAATTTCCAGGAAGCTAGCCTAGCTCATTACAGTGCTACCACTGCTCGTGAAATCAGCCGAATGTGTGCAGCCCTTAACTCCATGGACCAGTATGGGGGCAGGCATGCGAACAGCCAAGATCTTCTACAATATGGACATAGTGCTCTTGGTGCTGCACCAGGAGGGACTGGAAACATTATGGCTCAACAGGGTGCCATGAAATCAAACATGATGTACAATCCAAATTTCCCAGAGTCTCGTTCTGGCTTTGGAAACTTAGCCCAATATAATCTCTCAAGGTTTGGATCTGTCAGACAGGTACTCCCTTCCACAGCTACTGTACGAGCTGCCGATGGCATGATTTATTCAACCATTAATACACCAATAGCATCAACCCTTCCCATCACCACCCAGCCAGTTTCGGTGCTACGACCCATGCTCCGAGGCCTGTACAGGCACTATGCTCCAGGCAGTATCACAGCTGTTCCTCTGGCTAGCCTCACCAGAGTACCCCTAGTTACTCCTAGGATCCCCCTTGCATCTCAAGGTCTTTATCGCTATTCT
The DNA here is from genome assembly GCF_059756535.1 of Pantherophis guttatus. Lineage (NCBI taxonomy): Eukaryota > Metazoa > Chordata > Lepidosauria > Squamata > Colubridae > Pantherophis > Pantherophis guttatus. The sequence goes on from NC_142064.1 coordinate 208,516,855, forward strand.
GTGCCCAGCAGGATTCCTGCAGTTCCTTCCGCATCTGTAATGGAAACACCCATGTATTTAGGAAAACCACTTAGCACCTCTGTAGCCAGCACTGCTGCCAGCACAGTAAACATAGCACCTGCTACTAAGTCCCCTGCTCCAAGCACAGTCAGCTTCCAAAGACCTGAGCAGACAGGGGTTGGGCCACGCGAGGAGGTGCCCATGTCAACCTCAGAGGTTCAGGGTTCTGCCAGGGACACCAGCCAGACACAACAGGAGCTCCCTCCCCGACTGCCGGCCCAAAAGCCTCAGATAGAAGCCCCACAGGCCAGCACTGCTAGCAAAGGAGCTCTGGAAAGAGAGGAAAAGGAGGAAGAACGGCAGAGGAAGCAACATGAGCACATCCTCCAGTTTGAAAGGGAAAGAGTAGAACTGGAAAAACTGAGGCAGATGAGGCTTCACGAGGAACTGGAAAGGGAACGGGTGGAGTTACAGAGACACAGAGAGAAGGAGCAGCTCTTGATGCACAGGGAAATCCAGGAGTTGCAATCCATAAAGCACCAGGTCCTCCAGCAGCAGCAAGAGGAGCGACAGGCCCAGTTTGCCATGCAGCGGGAGCAGCTCGCCCAGCAGCGCTTCCAATTAGAACAAATCCAGCACTTGCAGCAGCAATTGCAACAGCAGCTGGAAGAGCAGAAGAGGCAGAAGAGTACCTTTCCTCCAGTATGTGACCCAACTGGCCGGATTCCTCCTCAGGTTACCCCTGAGGTAACGATAGAAATGCAAAGGACCTTGGCTCAAAATGGACAATACTGGCCACCCCTAAACCAAGCCTTTATTGCTACGGCAGCCCCGGGGCAAGACGGACAAACACAGCCCCGCTATCCGGGACTCCAAAGGCCTCTTACAAACTCGGCCTCTGAAATGTCCCTGCAGACTGAAGAACAGTGGGAAGCCAGTCGGGGGATAAAGAAACGGAACTCGATGCCTCGTCTTCGGGACGCCTATGATAAGGAGCCCAGCCATGAACCATACTTGGTGAAAAAGATCACAGACAGCAGTGTGCAGACTGATGAAGAAGATGGCGAGGAACGTTTCTATGCATCCCGCCGGCGCCGTTCCCGGCGCAGCACTGATTGCAGTGTTCAGACAGATGAGGAAGACGATGCTGAGTGGGAACAGCCGGTGCGTCGCAGACGTTCCCGCTTCTCCCGCCACTCTGATTCTAGTGCAGAGAGTAAAGCCGATTCTTCAGCAAAAGGCATGGCCAGCATAGCCATCCAAACCATCAGTGACTGTTCTGTGCAAACCGAACCCGACCAGTTGCTCCGAGTGTCCCCTTCCATCCACATCACTTCCCCTGACCCCAAGGTGGAGATCGTGAAGTACATCTCTGCCCCTGAGAAGACCCAGAGAGGGGAGAGTTTGGCTTGCCAGACAGAACCCGAAGTGCAACCCCAGCCAGGCATTGCAATCCCTCAGCTCACAGTGCCCACCTCAATCCCTCCTTACTCCTCCAACATCCAGATGGTCAGCTCTGGGCCTCTGGATCCTCATTCAGTCCGACAGCAAGCACTAGCCAAGAAGAAGCCTGTTCCTCTTGAAATCGGCTACCAATCCCACTTGCCCACAGACTCCTTGTCTCAGCTTGTGTCCCGACAGCCACCCAAATCCCCTCAGGTCCTCTATTCCCCAGTGTCTCCTCTTTCCCCTCATCGGTTGCTAGAGTCATCCTTTGCATCCAGTGAAAGGCTCAACAAGGCCCACGTGACTCCACAGAAGCACTTCATGGCCGAGTCCACCCAACGCCAGCAGACCCTGCCTCGTCCCATCAAAACCATCCAAAGGTCTTTATCTGATCCAAAGCCCATCAGTCCCACCTCAGAGGAGTCTGCAAAGGACAGGTTTTCCTTGTATCAGCACACCTTCCTGCCCGGCAGCCAGGTAAGATCACTTGGTCTATGAAAATTGAGTGGGGTCTGATCATCTTTAGGCCTGGAAAGAAGGGGAATGTTTTCAGCTTCAGATGAAGACTAACATTTCACTCTTCATGTCCATAGCAGGTTCTGCATTTACAGTGTGAGCTGAATTTTGTAATTTGTTTTACATGTCTACTTCCCTGCAGATCCACCACTGGATCTGTTCTTATTCGTGCTTCTTTCTACTTGCCCTGGGCAGATTGGAGCCTTTTTTTAAGCCCCAAAGCTTTATTTTAAAAAGTATGGGGTTGTTTTTTTAAATTAAATTGATTATTGAGAATAAGCAATAAGCAATAAGCCTACACTACAGCCAGCTTTTTATTTGACATGCTTAAAATTTATAGCACCAGTTTTTCAGAACACTTTCCAAGATAGTGAACTATATATGCATAGTTAAAATGTTGTATTTGTCTTCATTCAATCTACTCAGCATGTCTTCCAATATGACATTAAGTGCTAAGAAACCTACAGGAATAATATAGAGGTTGGAATATCTCCCTGTCTCTCTCACATAAATTAATAATGGTATCAACCACCTTGAATGTGTTTGTTCCATCATAGTGTGGTTAAATTACTAAATATGTGTATTATCATGATGCATTTATCATATAAAAATCTTTTTTAATTTCCTTTTCCCTTAAAATATATTCCTGATACTGTGCAGTCTGTACACACTCAGATACTAAAACAGTTAAGTTCAAAACAGAGGGTGATCTATTTTTTGCGTTTAAGAAACACGTGGTAATATGGAAGTAAATGGCTTGTCTGTCTGCCATCTAATGGTGGTAAAAGGAAATACCATTTTCTGCCTTGCATAAAAATATTTCTTACTGACATACACAGAACTGTGATCTTTTCCTTCATATGTTAAAAGACATCCTGTATCCCCCAAAATATCCTCCTTGGTTAGCTCTCTTTTACAAGAGCTAAAGAAAATAAACCAACTGTCGTAGCATCCTGCATGAAGAAATACCATAATGTCTCATAGCTGTTATCAATCAAGACAAAAGAGGCAAGACGTTATAACTGGCAGGGAGACAGTCGTTTTTTATTTTGGCCTCCACCATAGCTGAAAAATAGGGAATGAACCCTGTCTTCCTGAAAATACCGAAAAGGGGACTGGCTGGAATGCATACATGTATATTTGCCTGGAGATAAAGAGGATAATGTACTTGCCACAATTTTTTCTAGTCCCCCTTCCTCCCCCCCCACACACTTTTTTTTCCCCCGGTGAGAAATAAGTTAGAAAGGAGAAGGCAGGAATTAGGAATTGGATAGCAGCATAAGGAAAGGGTGCCCTCATCCTTTCCTGCTTCTCTGGAAAACCTTTCAATTATCTGTACCAAGAAAACAATTCCCCCAGTTGGCACTTAGCCTTAAATATAGCAAATAATGTATGGATGCATTTTCATAAGGATACTGCAGTGGGAAAGTAGGGTGAAATACCCCATGGAATAGAGGGCCCTGATGCTCCATCCACACACACACCCAAAAAAAACCCCAAGCCCATCATAAATAGCTACTGTATTGGAGGTATTATTATCTCAAACAGACTTGAGATCTGGCAGATTCTTGGGAAATAGCACTGACAGTTTACATTGTGGACCAATGAAGCCAAAAACCACAGCCTGTCCAAAAGCTATTAATATGTAAAGAGACACAGAGCTTCTTTTGATTACAATGTAAACATATTTGCCAGATCCTTCCTTCCTTCCTTTCTTTCTTCCTTCCATCCATCCATCCATCCATTTCACAGAGAGCTATCTCGTCTTTTCTCTTGCTATTAAAAACAAAATTATAGTGCTAAAGCATCTTGCTGAAGAGGGGTGTGTGTGTGTGTGTGTGTGTGTGTGTGTGTGTGTGTGTAGGGAATAGGGAGGTTTGCTCTAACCTGCTGTGTGTGCAGTTTTTCCAGCTGTTTCACATGATGAATAGCAATTGAATCTATAGCAGATTTCTCCTGTTCCAGTTCTTTGTTTATTCACTTATATGTCATGTGGGGAAACCTACAGCTTCAGATTGCTTCTTGTTTGCTACAGCCTTGAAAGCATCACTCTTCCAGGGTTTTCCAGATGAATTAGGTAGACTAAGGGCTTTTACAAAAAATTGCACTGTTCCTAAAATGAACATTGTCAGTATAATGCTTATAGACGTGCATTTTTCATGCTTTCAGCCTCTGCAGGTGTCAGAACCTAGTAGACTTTTGCTCATCTGTAAAGTTAAATAGGGTTACTGTTACTGCTATATTTGGATAGGAATTACAGGGCTGCCAGCTAGACTAGAAAGAAAAATAAATCATGCAAGAAGATAGTGGCAAGTAATTTTTAATAACGTTTCTAACAATAAGAAAACTGTACGGATCTAATCACCAGGAGCCAATCTTTACTTGAGGAATACTTTAGCTTTTTAACCCTTTATTTTGTTTCCTTACCACTAATCAAGACTGATGCAAGATGCAATTTGCAAATGACCTTCAACCATTACTTTTAGAATAAGTGATTGGAAACAAACACGTTCGGCAACTTGACTCCTGTGCTAAAATAGCAAGCCCCATTAAAAATATTCTCTGTGTGAAAGGAAAACACAGAGAAATATTCTCTGTGTGAAAGAAAAACACAAAGAACTAGATGTAGGTATGTATGAGACCATGACTGAGAGATCTGAAAACACATCTCAGCAATGCTTGTGGGGTGCAGGTAATGATGTAATGTTTTCAACTCTGAGGCTGAAAAAGATTTTGGATTTTTGACACAATTGCCAAAAGGCAATTACAAATCTGCACCATTAGAAAAGTAGCCTCTACATTCGTGAAAAGTAATATTTATATTATATTCTGTATTGGCAAGTTCCAGCCTCAACTTCTGTTTTGGATCCCACTGTTTAAGAAGTTGTCAGGCAAATTAGAGCAGGAGCAAAAAAAAAGAAGAAGAAGAAGAAGAAGAAGGGTAACATGGATGAAGGAAGTCCTGTGAGAAGAGATGGAAAAAATATACTTGTTTATCATTGATAGAAAGATTCTGTGAGGGGATGAAATCCACAATTGCCTGTGAGAATCACAGCCAGAAGTAGTTCACAAAACCACTAAAGGATAAAGGGGAAAAAATCTTAATGATAAAAGTAGTTTGATGATGAAATGAAGGCTCTAGGAAGGTGGTCGGTTCTCCGTTCTAGACATCTTCAAATAAAGCCTTGGTACAGTCATGGTACAGTATTTAGAATATTTATCATGACAACTGAACACTTACCTGAAGTGATACTTTATAATAAAAAATATATGAACCTTCTTCACTTTGGAACTAAATATCTTTACTTACATCCACTATTTCACACCATGGAACGTTCTTTCTGTGGGACAATGTCCCCAGCAGTACACCAAAATATTTCAATTTGATTAATTGTAAAGTAATGTATATTTTAAAAGACTGCCTTCAAATTACAACTGCATTCTGGCAAATTACAATTGCATTCTTATTCAAACTGAATTTCATAGCGTATATAATGTTAGTACCGGTATCTGCAGTGTCTTGATATAATAGGCAGGACTAATTTGGAATTGTGCCAAAGAAATGTCACATTTATATTTTTCTGCTTCCTGTTTGCTCCCAACCACTTCTTTCTTTTTTGCATCCTCAGAATCCTAAAATTGTTTTAGGTTTTATTGTTTAATGCAGTTTTAATAATAGTTATGAAATTGATCACATAATAAGAACGTTCTGAATTAACCAGGGCCCATCCAGTGGTGAAATGTAAAATTTGTTACTACCGGTTCTATGGGTGTGGCTTGGGGGGGGTAATATGACTGGGTGGGTGTGGCCAACTTTTTTTTTTTTACTTTTTTAAAGCATTTTTTTACAACCTATTCGGGCGAATAGGTTGTTAAAAAATTCTTTTAAAAGGTTAAAAAAAAGGCTCTGATGATCACAGCTGTGGCGTGTGATCGTCAGAGCCTTTTTTTTTTTACCTTTTAAAAGCAGGAAGTAATGACACCCGGGCAGGTGGGTGGAGCCTTGTGCTGCCATCACTACTGGTTCTCCGAATCACCTGCCACAATCGCTACAGGATTGCCCGATCCGGTCCGAACCGGGAGCATTTCACCCCTGGGCCCATCTAATTCCTGTAGCCCATTACCAACATGAAAGGCCAGATGCCTCTTGGTGAAATATACAAGCAAACTGCCCATTCTTTCTCTTTTTAACTAGAGATTACTAAATATTCAGTAATTAGGGCTAATGATCCTAGCCTGTCTTCCCCATGAATTTCTGGAATTCTCTTCTTTAAAAAAAAAAAAATCCATGCCTGCTCATAATCTTTTCCCACTCCTTCCATTGGAGTTCAGCACTCCATGATATGCTATAATAGATCATATGTACACACAAAATAGAGATGACACATTTTACAAACGATGCAGGCTCAAATTCTTGGCAGATTCATTTGACTTCTCAATATCACAACTTATCCTGGGCCATTGTGGACGTTCTGCTTTAAACGTACAACATCTTTGCTTCTGATTGATATCTGACACAAGACATCTGAATTAACAATCTTGCGTTTAGCTTAAGGACAGCTTGTTGGAATTTTTAGACACTATAGGTTGGCCTAAAGTTGCATATTGAGAACAAAAAATGCTAACACGATTGGAATGCTGTACCCCATTCAAGCCTTATTCAGTTCCTAGTTATCCAGTTATTGTAACAGATCCAGGAATTATGGCAGTTTCTCCTCCTTTCTGTTGTGGGTCTGGGTACAATGCATCTACACAATGAGGGACATTCCTAAAGCCAGGAGATAAATAGGGACTTTTGTCATTTATAGGGAGGCAAAAACGCTGTTATTGTTATCTATTTTTCATTCTGAATGGTACAGTGACTGAAGTTATTGTCCCAGAAAGCTCAGGTCCTTTTACCTGGTATTCAGGCCCAATGAACAACACAAAATAGGTAAGCAAGGACTAAGACTTTTATTTACAAATAAAAGGTTATCCAGAAGCAAGTTCCAGAATGGGCACAACCCTGCTCAGAGTTAACACCCTTTCATACAGTTTTGAAAAGAGTACATTGCCATGAACCAATCATGGGAACATACATCACTACAAACCAATCACTAAAAGCAAATGTATGCATAACATTTCTGTAGACAGAGTAACAAATAAACTATTGCCATATGCTAAATAATGAATACATGTGTTAAAGTATCTTAAAATGGCTTGTTCCAACAATGACTAAAACATGGGAGAAAGGTTGAAACTGACCTGTGCCATGGAAATTTATTCAGTGACTTAAGATCAGTCCTGCTTTCTCCCCATTGCCTATCATATGGGGTTTTTTGTTGTGGGGATGAAATCTCCACCTAAGTTTTGTTGTCCATCTTCAAGAGTGAAGACAAATGCCAGAAACGTGGCAGGTAGTTTGAGAGAGAGTGTGTGGATCTGCATGTGTGTGTGTGCTCTCTGAGGAGCCACCGGTACATCAGGAGCGTTGTAGGGTTTGCAAATTTAATGTCCTTTAAAAGTCTCCACCACGGTTGCGAGCAAAATGGCTAATCCGGTTGTCTCCTGGTGCTCGAACCTGCTCTCCTGAAATCCCCACATGAAAAGCAGCCATCTGAGGCACATGTCGGTGATCTCCCATCCTCTGCAAAGTATTAACCACCTTGCTCGCAACCATGGTGGAGACTTTCAAAGGATACCAAGTTTGGAAATCTCACTTTCTAATCACTTTCATTCAATCCTGAATGAAAGAACATTTTAATCATAATCATAAGAATTTTTTTCAGGTTTCTGCATCAGTCTCAAAGAGGTGCTAAGCAGAAGCACATTGTCTAAATCAGGGCCCCCCAACCTTTTGGCACCAGAGTCGTGGTTTCGTGGAAGACAAATTTTCCATGGACCGGGTTGATGATGGCTTCGGTTTCACTCACTCACCCACCACTCACCTCCAATGTGCGGCCCGGTCCTTAACAGATCAAGACCGGTACCAACCCATGGCCCAGGGGTTGGGGACTCCTAGTCTAAATCATTTTCAAAGCATGTAGAGCCAAACTAGAGAATAATACTTGCTAATAGATACTTCTGATGAGATCATCACATTCATACTTTCTTTTCCTCAATAATTACTCCTGTGTTTTACCCTTTCTTTCTCACTCCTCATCTTGATTTATGAAGCTGACTTATTATTCTATACCTTGAGGGAATCCAGTGTTCAATAATAAGAAGTATAAACAACTCAAATTGAAAATATCAAAATTAATGTATTATTTCTCTTCAGCAAATAATTATCATGTCAGACTGATGGCATTTGTCCTCTAAATTGAGACATTTTGCCTGGCCTAGAGGAAATCTGAAGGCACCCTAGCTCTTCAGGATCAATCTAATATGCTGAATTGGAACAACTGCTATTGCCATCGTCAGGATCATATGATAGTTTCTCTTTTGATTATTGATCCTAAGTATTTATTTAAATATGCATGTTATTTGCATGATTTCATTTAGTCTTGCGTGGCCTTTTTCTTGGGAGGGTGGGGGAGTGACCTGTCTTGCAAGATTCAGTGAGAAGCAACATTTTTTAAAAAAATACCTATGTGAAATTATTAGCCATTATGATATTAGGGACCCTTTAGGGACTATACTTCACTTGTGGATTTTGCATAGCATTTCACCCTAATTGCCAAAATAACAAAGAAACAAAAATTTGAAACCCTACAACAATCTGAGTCGCACAAACAGTGAATTTTAATTTCTTCAGACCCCAGCCAGACTACCTAAGATATATAGATGTTTCATCTGCAAAGCAGAAATATTCTCTCCCCACCCCACCCCACCCCCAAGATATACAGATTTGACTTATTTAAATCTGTGAATCATACTAGATTAATTTTGTATGGGTGCGTTAGGAAAAAATAGTTTGACTTCTGCCTCTTCCCATTTTTTTCTCAGTGTCAGTAACTATGCCTGTTGATAGAGCAGATGTTTGCCAGCAACATTATTATTCATTCAAGATGTTTTAGTATCAAGAAATACTTGTCTCCCACATTAGGAATTATTTTTATAAAGTGCATTTTGTTCATATATTTCACTCCAAAGAAGCTACCAACAGCCTTTATAAACTGGTCATATTAGAGCCTTATCAGATAGTGCTTAAGTCCACTAAGTGCTAGTGTTTTAGAAAAAAAATGTTAAAACATCAAAATATTAATATTAAAAGCATTTAAAATATTAATATCTAGAATTAATCTTTTACATCTGCCCTTGGGAAAAAGTGCAGACCAGAGTTATCAACTGCCCCTCCTAGTAAGTGAAAAATCTTCCATCGTGCCTCTGAATTTAACCAGAACTTCCATTGCTTTTTAGATTTCAACCTTGCAATCAAACACCCTCATTCGGAAAGTGAAGCGGACCCTGCCTAGCCCCCCACCAGAAGAAGCTCAGCTTCCTCTGACCAGCCAAGCCCACTCACAGATGTACATGCCTGGCTTCATGCCAAAGGGTATTGGTGGGCAGCCCATCCAAGTGACCAAAGCCAGCCTCCTTAGAGAACTCGACCGGGACTTGAAGCTGGTAGAGCACGAATCCACAAAACTGAGAAAGAAACAAGCCGAGCTGGATGAAGAAGAGAAAGAGATTGATGCCAAGCTGAAGTACCTGGAATTGGGGATCAACCAGAGAAAAGAATCTTTGCTGAAGGATCGGAATGTTGGCGATTATCGATATTTAAGATGCTTGGGAGAGAATCGAGATTATATGTCCGACAGCGAACTAAATAACCTTCGCCTCTCTGGTTATGAGAGTGGAAGTCTCCTGACAAGGCCCATCGCCACCCCTTCTAACCAATATGCAGAATTTTCCAGCACCCAGTATACTTCAGCAACTTCCTACACCCCGTACCAGTACTCCTCAGTTCAGACCGCTGCACCAGGCCCAGCTACATTCCAGCAAACAAGATTTCAACCTCCATACTATCCTCCAGCAAGCAGCGGTCCTACTCAAAATGATTTCCAGCCAAGCCAGATGCCTGCTTACCCTTCCCAAACTACATACCAGGCACATAGCTTCACCCCAAGTACTGGGTATCAGTCTGAACTGGGCCTACAGAGCCACCAAGGCTTCTGCCCACCTTACCAAGTTCAGACCGCTTATCCCAGTCAGACACCCTTGCAACCTGCCCAGGGTGCTCTTCTTCAGACTCATGCAGACACCCACACAACCTCCCAGAAGCCGAGACAGACCACACTGGCTGACTTAGAGCAGAAGATCCTGACCAATTATGAAGTCATTAGCAATCCCACTGTGGTGATCTCTGCTGCAACTCCAGAAGTGATCTACAGCACCGCAACAGTGACCAGCAGTTACGATCAACACAAAGCCCCAGAAGGGAGGCCAGGAGATAGGAGCAGTGTTGCACAAAGTCCCTCTAAGGGCTATTCCTCGGACTCTCTATACACCAATCTAGAGCAAAATATTCCTCGGAACTATGTGATGATTGATGATATCAGTGAATTAACCAAAGAGAGCAGCACAGGAGAGGGTCAGAAAGGGGATTTGCCATCACACAGCAGCAATGGACTGCCTATCAAAGAAAAGAGGGAGGTTGCAGATGTAGATGTGTCTGGCAGGCCTTGTTGCTATTCAAAAGGAGAAGAGGAGTCTGAAGAGGATATTTATGATCATCATGGTCCTGACCATCGGGGGAAAAGCTATCCTAAAAGCACAGAGAGCAATGGGAGAGTATCAGGTAGTTCGTATTACTATGGAGACAGTGATTATAGGCCATCTTCTCGTCCAGACAAGCATGGAGCAAGTATGGGAGTACAAAAACACTCTTCAAAAAATCTGGCCCCTGCTGTCATCTCTTCCAAGCGCAGCAAGCATAGGAAACAAGGTATGGAGCAGAAGATCTCCAAATTCTCCCCTATAGAAGAAGCCAAAGATGTAGAATCAGATCTGGCCTCCTATACAGCGACTACATCAGTCAGTAGCAGCAGTGTAGCATCCAGAGCAAGGAAAATGCAAGATGATATCACTTATGGCCTAAAGAAAAATGTATATGAACAGCAGAAATATTATAGTGTATCCAACAGAGATGGGATGGAAGAAGATGATAGAGCATATAGTGGTGGGCGATCAAGATCCTCTGGATATGTGTCAGAAAAACTGTCAAGTCGTGAAATTAGAAGCAGATCTTATGAAAGAGAGAGCATGGAGAGGCCTCAGAAAGGAAGCTCCAAGCCTTCCTCCCTTAGTATGAGTCAGAGTCGTGGGCGACCTCCAATTCGCACGCAAACCTCAGAAGAAGAAAGTCCTATCAGTCCCTTAGGGAAATCCATGGGCGTATCACGATCCTCAGGTGGACCTCTTCCTCAGTCTGCTGGAGATACTTGCTCCCAGTTTTGCTCTAGTCACTCATTGCCTGATGTACAAGAACATATTAAAGATGTGCCAAGAACCCACTCTTACAAACACGAAGAAGGCTACATCATGGACGATTCACACTGTGTTGTTTCAGACAGTGAAGGTAATAACTACCTGTAGTGACTTATCTCCAAGCATGCCCAAGCGGGTCATATTTGCAAAGAAAATGCCACAAATTCCATTTGCTTGCCATGTGCCTTTATCATGATTTCACTTTCTGTTTTATGTTAGCATGTTGCACATTGCATGTCCTAATGTTGTTCACTGCTTGTTCAGTGTGTTTCTGTGCTGAGGTTTCTGTTTTTATATTTCCTGAGTGGCTGCCATGACATACCCTGTATTCCTGTGATAAGCTTCTTCTCTATTTCATTGCATGGCTTCCATCAGAATACATTCCTAGCTTTGGATCAGGAGATTCACTGTGATCTTTTTTGGTTTCTGAAGCCTACCACTTGGGCCAAGAGGAGACGGACTGGTTTGACAAACCAAGAGAACCTCGTTCAGAGAGGATGAGGCATTACGGTGGCCATTCCTCATCCTCTCAGAAGAGAGGTCCAGTTAAACACACCTATCATGATTATGATGAGCCCCCAGATGAAGACTTGTGGCATCATGATGACTATTCCCACCCACGTCACTCTTCCTCCAAAGATCACAGGCACCATGGAGATTATGGGCGACATTCATCTTCCTCCCGCCACTCCACTGATGATCTACCCAAGAGATCATCCAGGCAACACCCAAGAGAACCAAGCCGCCATGAGTCACATGGACGTGGACATGGGCAGCCCATTTCCCAGAAGAAGGCTCAGCAACCAGATACAAGAACACAGCAAGGTTATCCTCCCAGCTCCTCGGAGTATCCTCAACAGTCCCGACAGTCGTCTGGCTATCATCATACCTCAGAGCCCCAAAAATCCCAGAGGCAGATGCAACATGGGCTGCCATCTCAGCAGCCAAAATCTGAGCCTCTGTCTCACCAACAGCAGCAGCAGCAGCAGCAGCAAAAGCAGCAGCAGCAGCCGCAGCAGCAGCAGCAGCAGCCGCAGCAGCAGCAGCAGCAGCAGCCCAGGCAACAGCAAGTTGGGCAGCAGCAACCATCATCTCGGCAGCAGCAACCACCAGGCAGACAACCTCAGCAGCAGCATCAAGCAGGTCCTTCTCATCAACAGCCACAGCAGGTTCGGATGCAGCAGCAACAACCACAACAACAGCAACAGCCACCACTGGGAACCCAAGCCCAACCATCCTTACGGCCAGCCCAACAGCAGCCTGGTCAGCCTCAGCCATCAGGCAAACCGCAGCCAACTGCCCAAGCACAACCTAGCGCTCACCAAGCAGGACCAGTGAGTACCACTTCAATTTTCTTGAAGGAGCGATGGTTGATCATTCCATCATTGCTAACTGCCTGTTGTCTCGCCCTTCATTAAGGTGTGAATGATCTGTTCTAGGGTAGCAAATGTGTTCATTCATCTCACTATCCCACACACAAAAACCAAATGGAATAAATATGTATTCATGGAACACATGAATCATTCTACAGTCTAGATGAATATATTATATGCAGGTAAGTTGTCTTGGTGGATGGATTGCAAGAGTTAATCATGGTATCAGAGGTTATAGAGGAAACATTCTGTTCAGCAACATGTTGGAGAGAAGTAAAAAAAAAATTAAATGGGGGGGAATAGAATAATTATGGGGGTAGGCCAGCTCCCTAGATTTCTGAAGGAGGCTTAATTTGTAGTCAAAGGTCAGGAGATGTAAGGGACTGAGAGAATAAACATGGGAGATAGGAAGAAGAGCTGGGGCAATAGTCAGACAAGCTCTATCCACAGAAGGAATGGGGATGGACAAAGTATCTCAGAAGGGATCCTCCATTATTCTCTGGGAAGTAAGGACAAGGGAGGGGAAAGATTCTGTTACCTTAACCTTATAATAAAGGTATTATTACGGTGGTAATGATTGTTTTGGTTTCCTGCCTGGATTACCTCAGAGGGCTGACAGGACAGTAGAGCCCACAGCCACAGGGCAGCTTTCAGCAATTCCAAGTTTGGGGGTTGAGTCCCCAAAGGACGCCAAAGATTTAATTTTTAATTTGACAGGTTAGAATATTTAAATACACAGAGGATGATCATATTTAATTATATTCAGCTAAGTAATTTTAATATTTACATCGTATTTATTTCTTGACCCAGACTTGTTTGATCCTGCCCTCCGCTATTTTGAAATGTGGTTTCTAGTTTGCCACCCGTTGGTCTAAAATGAGCCCCATCTGAAAACAGTTACTCTTTTCTGTCATTGAGTCTAGAATTAAAGAAATTTAGAAACATTGGAGAGAAGGGGATCTATGGAGAATTAGAATGAGTAAAGGGCCAATTAGAAATAACAAAGATGAGTCAGCTTTTTAAAATTATGGCATCAAAGCTGCTAGGTATGTTTTCAGCAGATGGGTTTTATATTAAGATAAGTTTTCTCTAACATGCATTGCTATCCCCCAAATCAGAGACGGGGGGGGGGAGTCTTTCTTAAACCAACAAATGAAACTTCTGTTTCCCATTATAGGCTAAAGCAGAACAGCCAGATGTATCCAAGCCTACCACAAAAGTGCCACAGGTGGGGAAAGCACCCCAGACACAACCGCAGGGGACAACTGGAGGTCAGTAAGCAGCTTCTCAACTAGGCAGCTGTTTTTAGCACCTAGTATTGTGTGCATTTCACTAGGACAGGGGTCTGCAACCTTAAACACTCAAAGAACCATTTGGACCTGTTTCCTACAGAAAAGAAAACACCGGGAGCCACAAAACCCTTCCCGTGCCTGACTATTTCTTGAGCGGCCACAAAACTAGCATATATAGTTGAATTAAACGTTCTGTTTTCTTCTGAAACTTTTCTTTTCTTGGATTTATCCATGGTTGATTTACCGGGGGTTGAAAAGCTCAATAAATCGCGTCCCGGCAGGTTTCGCACATTGGCAGTTGTGACGCAAATTTTGAGTGACGGAGCCGCAGCAGAGGAGTGAAAGCGCCACATGCGGCTCCAGAGCCGCAGGTTGCTGAACCCTGCACTAGGGAATGCTAGCGGAGTTAATTTTCCAAGGAAAGATTCCACTTGCTTTTTCAAAATGAGTTCCAAAATGATCACATGACACCCTAGGCAAGATCAAGAAGAGAAAAGCTTGGCCACGGTTGGCCTCAAAATATGTGCCAATTAGTATAGAATTAATTCACAGGAGACTAGAATTGTGTAAATCATGGTAAAGGTGTCACAAGTAGAATACCTAAAAGAAGCCTTCTTAGTGTCTTCTTCCTGTGAACAAAGAGGCTGGAGCATCTCAACCTGATTAAAATCTGATAATAAATTGCTTGCTCTTTACTTAGCTCAGCTTAAAATACTACTTAATTGAGAAATGCATATCGATAACTTCCAGTTACTTTATGTGCCTGAAAAAAATGGCCCTTCCTACAGAGGGTCAGTAATTGGGCAGATAAGACATAAGTTTCTTTTGACTTGTCCTCATACTTTGCAACCCATTTCATTGAGAATTCAGATTGGAACTTATATTTTTATTTTCAGAAAGGCTATCAAGGTGCATATATTCATGTTAGCCTTTTTTATTTTATTTATCAAATTTATTGATCACCCAAAATAACTCTGGGCGGCTTTTGAACTGCTTAAATCAGGGATGTCCAACATTGGCAACTGTAAGACATGGCTGGCTGGGGAATACTGGAAGTTGAAATCCACAGGTCTTAAAATTTGAAAAATTGGAAACCTCTGATTTACTGAATATTTAGCTGTTATGTTTTTCTATTATGTTAAATTTATTTTAGTTGGGCATTAGGTTCTTTTGTATTTTCTTTTATTTCTGGTCACTGAGACAGAGGTGGGTTTCAGCAAATTCTGACCAGTTCTGGAGAACCGGTAGCAGAAATTTTGAGTAGTTCAGAGAAATTTTGAATAAATTTTGAGTAAAAATTCTGACTGGCCCCGCCCCCATCTATTCTCTGCCTCTCGAATCCCAGCTGATCAGGAGGAAATGGGGATTTTACAGTATCCTTTCCCTGGATTGGGGTGGGAATGGAGATTTTACAGTATCCTTCCCCTGCCACACCCACCAAGCCACGCCCACCAAGCCACACCAGGCCCACCAAGCCACACCCACAGAACCGGTAGTAAAAATTTTTGAAACCCACCACTGCACTGAGAGTACCATTTTCTGTATGGAAAGATTGGATATAAACATTCTAAACAAATGAATGCTTGCCACTACATTTTTTTTTCTTGCAAGACTGGTTATATTTCATTAGTGAGTAAAGATAATTAATTTTTTTATGAACTGCTTCCTGGTGGTATTGTAGGACATACATTTCATTGAATTCATACATATTAATTTATTTCATCATCACTTTCTCTCATAGGCATTAAATTGGGCCCCAAACCAACAGGCGCATCCTTATCTACAGGAGCAGCAGCTGGACAGCCAGGAACAGAGGGTGAAAGTGTCTTATCCAAAATCCTGCCAGGAGGGGCAGCAGAACAAGCAGGCAAATTGACAGAAGGTGGGAATTCTGAGTCACAATATTTTCAAGTGTTCACTTTTCAGATAATTGTCAGATGATTGTGATTCAAATGATCTGTCCTGCTGCTCTGTCTGTTAGCAGTCAAAATGGTTATAACCTCAGAAACCATACACCAAGGGTCTTCAAACTATAGCCCACGGGCTGCATACAGCCCACCGAAACCATTAATCCGGCTCGTGCAGGACTATGAGGCTGCCCCACCCACATCGCCCCACCCATCCATCGGCCCCCACCCTTCAGCCAAGCACAGGACTTACCTTCGCGAGCCCCGCAGGCTGGAACTGGAAGGTAAGGCCAACATCTTTCGCCAGCAGAGTGCTTCTGGAGGCGGGGGAGGTGAAAAACGGGCCGTGTGGACGCCGCGGGAGGCCAAAAACGGGCCCATTTTTGGCCTCCCCGGTCTCCAGTAGCACTCTGCAGGCCAAAAAGGGGTGCATGGAGGCCTCCCGAGGCATCCGCGTGCCCTGTTTTTTACCTCCCCCGCCTCCAAAAGAGAGAGAGAGAGAGATAGACACAGAGAGAAAGAGAGACAGAAAGGTAGATAGACACAGAGAGAGAGAGAGACAAGACACAGAGAGAGTCAGAGAGAGAGAGAGAGAGAGAAGACACACAGAAAGAGAGAGAGAGAAAGAGAGACAAGACACAGAGAGAGACAGAGAGAGAAAGAAGAGACACAAAGAGAGTGGGGGAGGGAGAGAGGGAGAGAGACCTGTTGATTGTAAGCTCCTCGGGGCTGAGAAGAATTGCTGCAAAACTGAGTTTCCTGAAGTGGACCACTAGACTCCTAAACAACTGAAAAAACGATCTAGTAAAAAGAAAAGTCAACCAAAAGAGCAACATGCAAACAAAAGCAAATAAAACACCCTCAGGAGCAAAACAAATTAAAGTTTAATTTATGTGCCTTGTTTAAAGGACTGCTAAATTGGCCACGTCCACTTAGTCACATGACCACATAGCCACGCCCACCCAGCCAGCTCAGCCCCCCCAACAGACTGAGACTATGAATTGGCCCCCTGCCGTGAATTGAGGACCCCTTCCATACATTGTTTGGGGACAGGATTTTAGGACCAGAACAGGACCATCACTTACCTTTTTTTGGGGAAATCTTACTCAGTGGCCAATCACCAAGAATGGTCTATCACTCTCTGTTACAAATGCTAGTGACTTCTGGGTAGCAACACCTTGTTGTTTAATTCTCCCCCAAAAGTGTATCATTTGTGTCATTTATTTTGTTTGTACAACCTTTTATGTCCTATTTTCTTAGTCTTGTGGTGCTTCCAATCAAACAAAGTAAGTACAATTCAAAGAAAGCACCTTAAAAGATATGGAAAAAGAATCACTCCAGCCCAACATTCCTGGCTAACTAAAGGAAGCTCTTTTATCCACCATAATACTGGCACTTCCTGCAAAATAACTACCCTTTCAGAGCTTTCCTGGAGGCCCAGAGGAAACAAGGCACTTCAGAGCATGGAGATTGCTACTGAGAAGGAGCATCACGTGAGCTTGAGAAGAGCTATTTCCATTCAACAGGCTAATTCCACCAGAATTTTTGTTTCATTAATTGTTTTTACTGAGTGTTGAATCTATTATATTTTTATTGCACTGATATTACTATAAACTGCCCTTCCTGTGCTTTATGAATGCCAACAGGTCATGCATAAATATTTTAGAGAAAAAAAAACCCTGAAGATCTGGTTAAAAGAATATAGAGCTTCAGACTCAACCTTATACTGTATCAGATGGTTTTACGCACTGATTTGTCTTTCCTTTACTCCAACAGCCGTATCAGCTTTTGGCAAGAAATTCACATCGTTTTGGTGAGAGTACAATATTCGGTGAGTCATACTGGGTCCTCCATGCACCATCCTCAATGTCCTTATCCGTAACTACCAGGGCCATGTCAACGTGCTGAAATGCCAGAACCCAGAAATTTCTTATTTATTACTTGAAATAATTCTGTTCCCATCAGGGACCTTAAATTGACATGAGACCTGAAGCAGGTCATCCTATTGCTGCTTAATCTGAGTATCCCTTTATTTTCCTTTCTGTTTTCCTTTCTTTCTTTTTTTTAAGTTCCTTTCTGTTTACCAACAGCTGTTTCTTTTTCTTGTTCGTCTCATCATTGATTCAACAGGCATTTGGGGAAATAAGTGAAATCTCATCCTTGCACTGGAAAAATCTATGAAGAATCCATTGGAATTCATTTGCCGCTCTGAACTCTGGGTATAATAGTGAGTATCATCTGTTTGCCTCCATTTCCACATCTGCCACGATGTATCAGGAGTAGAAATGTGATCAATAGTTGACTTTCATCAAAAGTGACTGAGAGACAATTCCTAGGAGATAAAATCCTGAAGGTTGGTGGTGGTGGTTTTTAACCCAATGATATGATTTCCATCTTAGATGAAGGTAACAGGTAACAGTAACAGAGTTGGAAGCGACCTTGGAGGTCATCTAGTCCAACCCCTGCTCACGCAGGAGACTATACTAGGGATTCGAATTGCTGAACTGCCGACCTTTCTGATCGACAAGCTCAGTGTCTTAGCTACTGAGCCATCTAGCCAGGCTAATTTGCCTGTGTTAAATAGGTTAATTGGGTGCTGCACAACATTAACAGAAATGACCACAGAACTCTAATAGTACATATCAGGTCTGTGCAGATTTTATTGTGTGTATTGAGCCCTAGAATCAGATTGTATGAAATGGAAGGGGCCTTATCTCTGCCACAGCACCTGCCCTCTGGGACAACATCCAAAGTTCATATTGCCCTGTCCTTCCTGCCTTTAAATGAGCCTTGGCTTTCCCCCCAGGCCTTGGCTTGGTTCATTGTTGGGCTTCTTTAGGTTGGAAGACAGTTCTTATTGTTCCTCTGGGAAACAATTATTCTTGCCTGATTCTGTAATATTTCTTGCCTTTTTTAATTTGTGAGATACCAAGCGTCATTCTGGAGTTAGGCATCTCAAGAAAGGTGTTTTACAAATACATAAAAGAAATAAATCAAGAGTTTTTCTACATTGCAGCTTTAAGGTATTGACAAGCTGGAAATGAAGCCAGTTCAAGAAATCTCTCAGATGTCCACCCCTTCCTCCTTTCTGTCTACTCAGTTGACTTGCAATTCTGTCTGGACCAATTCCTGATTGGTCAGTTCCCCTGCTCCTCTTGCAATTTCCTGAAAGGAAAAGGAAATGGTTTTGTACGTTGCTGAATTGAGTTCTACCAAGAAAGCAACATGGAAATCTAATAAACTATTCTTATTTTGAAAAACTAGGAAGATACATGACCAACGATGATCACAGAGGTAGTTCTCGCTTAACAACCACAATTGGAACCAGTATTTCTATTGCTAAGCGTTAAGTATTATATCACTTGACCATACTAACTTATGACATCAGTTCTGGCTGTGGTCATTAAGTGAATCACTGCTAGTTGTTAAGCACAACATCCCATGACTGCAACTTGCAGCTTCCTGATGGCTTCCCCGTTGATTTGCTTATCAGAATCTCTCTGTGAAGGTTGAAAATGATTATAGTGGGACTATGGGATGTTGTGACCATCGTAAGTGCATGCCGATTGCCAAGCACCCGAATTGCAATCACATGACTGCAGAGATGCTACAATGGCTAACATTGTAGATCACATTGTAGGAGTCTGGTTTTTGTCTGTTTGAAACAGCTCACTAAAAGGACTACACATATTTAATTGGGGAGGGGAGAACGAATTTATCCCTGTTGATAATAGCTTTTTTACACTTCTTGCTTCAGTATACAGAATGAAATATGAACTGACTATACATCCAGGTTGGAGCAAAGAGGTGAGATGGAAAAGATGTGGTCTCTTTGGGAAAACATGCTTTCATGTATATTGTCCTGGGTGCTCCAGTATATGAAAGGATTGCATCTCAAATAGAAGCAACTAATTTAATTAGTACTCAATTGTTCAGTTTTGACTGATTACCATTTCTAGCTGTTTCAACCTTTACCTTCACTTTGTACAACCACAACATTCCACGACAACATGATACAATGTATTCGTACTTCTGCAATTAATGTCCCAGATATTGTCCAATAGCTCTGGAGGGTACGAAGATGCGGAAGATTGGATGAGCTCCTCCACTGATTGGGTTATTATTCACTCGTCATTACATATAAAAGATGCATCGTGTAGCTTTTTCAGTAGGTATTCTTGGGGACTCTGTTCCCCCAATTCTTGAAATATTATAAATTTATTTCTGTGATTTTTTTTATTTTTTTTGTCTTATCAAGCTTTCGAAACCATGGAAAACCACTAGGTTCAGAGGACGAAACAGAAGAGCTATTCATACAGTTTTATCCCTGTGGATGTCATAAGATGCTCTTTGAAGACGCCTGAGCCAACTGTTGGCCACAAAGGACTTTCAAAGCCACTGTTGTCAATCCGTGTTCTGCAAGCCTCAAGGGTTGAAAGCAGTTTCTTAGACTGAGAAGATGTACGTAAGAAGGTGCAATTAGAGAAGAGGGGCTTGTCACACAGGCATGCCACTTTTCTGTCGCTTGAGATGTTTGGGACTCCAGAAACTACCTATGACTGTAGTTCCATTTGTGCCTAGCATCTGATTTTGGGAACCATGGCCTTCTCTTAGGATTATACACAAAGTTACTGAATTTTAACTCTAGTTCTTCATAGGTTTTTCCCATTCTTCAAAATGTGCTTGAACTGAGGGCTGGGAGCTGGATGCTCCATTCTCCTTCACATTCCAGTTTGCCCCATCAACCCCCATCCCCTCCAGTGTTTGTTCCCTCTCATCATCCCTGCAATGGAAAGTCTGGGACGAAGGGAACTCTGACTAGGACCTAACACTGTTTCACTACTGAGTTAAGAGGCCATAGGACTGAAAGGCAGTGCAAACTGGCTGACTATTGACTGACACAAATGCTGGCCAGGCATGTCTTATCAGCCACCCAAAGCCATCCTGAAGCCATTCTAAAGCATTCAAATGGCAGTGCTTTTCATTGTTAATGTTGTGCATTGTTTTATGTATGCCTGGGATTTTTTTTTTAAAAAAAAAACAGCCTTAATCATTCCACTTTTATTTACATGTATACCTCATTGGTGCCCAGAAACTGGGGGCTTGGTTTATTATTTTTTGTGAGGTTCCTTTTATGTTTTTTCTTTTCTTTTCTTTTCTTTTGCATAGTATCATATGTCATTAATCTCTTAACTTTGTACTGAGTTAGCATCTGGGCTGTTGTCGGCAGAAGCAATAGAGTGCAGAAGGCTATCAAGAGCACAATCCAGTGTGATGAGAAGAGCTTGCCTCTGCCATCCTCCTTTATCCTACTGTGCAATTCAAGTCCTTCTTAAGCCATTATTGGTGGGCATGCTCAGAAAGATGGAGGAGCTACTTGGAACAGCGTGTTGATAAACCTGCCCGCTTGGAGCTCTTTGCACTGTAAATGGCAAGAGCCGAAAGAACACCCTGTGAAACAGCTCCTTTGGTGGTGGTTGTTTTTTTGGTTTTTTTACTTTTTTTGTTGTTGTAAAAAAAAAAAATCCAGTAAATGTACAGATGCTCCAGTTCCCATTTGTCTGTGCTGTTTCCTGCCCGTCTTTCATCCACGCTGAGCATGTTCAAGAACAACAATTCATTGGTGTGACCCATAGGAGCTTCCATTCACCATGGGTAACAGCAAAATGATTCTCATGTCTAATGTTCTATGCAATGAAATTACAAAATTTTAAAGACAACTGTTAATATTTAATAAGTTCAATGTTATGTATAAGGATTTAATTGCAAACGTGCTATCAAGAACCTGGATAGATATCTTTATATCGAACACCTGTGTGTATGAAGTTTCCAATTAGTGGCATGCTTGACCCGTTCAAGGGACACTTTTGCCAAAGGGTAGCCATAGAGCCAGTGACTGTCTCTGTCTGTAGTAGAGCATGGCTTGCTACTTCTCTGCACGGTTTCATCTACTTAGAATGCTTGCCGTTTGTTCTTTGCTTGAAATTCTTTT
Source organism: Pantherophis guttatus (assembly GCF_059756535.1). Taxonomy (NCBI): domain Eukaryota; kingdom Metazoa; phylum Chordata; class Lepidosauria; order Squamata; family Colubridae; genus Pantherophis; species Pantherophis guttatus. The sequence goes on from NC_142064.1 coordinate 208,538,792, forward strand.
TTTTTTTCTTCCAGTTGGTTCATCTTCTTTACTGAATGCCATTACAGATTTATGCACTTGTTATTGAAGCCCTATCGATGACACCATGAAGAGTAATTATTCCACAGAACGTTACACTAGATTTTCTATATTTAATTGCACTCACTCTAGGCCCCTTGACACGTCCTCTCCTGCAACTGCCTAGGGTCTACTTTTAGGGGCTTCTTGGCATGGTCCAAACCTAATGCACATTCCTCCTGACCAAAATGTAAATGAAAATCCTATCTAAGTATTCAAGAATTGCAGCCTAGAAAAGTATCCCAAGAATGAAATATATTTACAAACATAGCAAGGGAGACTGAACAGATCTGTCATTAATTAACACATCAATTCCTCTTTTCTGCCTTCTGAACTTGGAGAGCAAAGGTGCAACTAATGACTGTTAATACATATAGAACTACTCAACCTACCTTTCTGAAATTCTGAAAATGTGGAAGCAGAGAACCACCAGGTGGTTAGTTCAAAACTGGAGTAAATGGAGTGCCAAATCTGAAGCAATCCCACGTTTCCACCAAGCCCTTAATGCATTGATAGCAAAGCTATTTTCTCCCCGTAGGACTTGATTGAAAGCCAGAATACCACACAAAAACTGGAACAAAAATATATACCTTTTTATATTGAGAAAAATGGAGTGGGGCAAGAGAAAGCTAATATATATTTTACAAGTTAGATTCTTCAAAATGTGGAAAGTTTATAATCTTTTGATACAGAAAATATAGTTTGTGTTCCTGTTTGGCAATGCACTTGACAAGGATGCTACAGGTCCTGAATGTCACCTCTGTATAATGCTACAAATACATCAATAAGCTCTGAATCACACTGTGCATGAAGGCAATTTTTTCAGGAGTACTGCTGACATGTATATTTTAGAAATATCTTTTTCCCACAGAGATTGAAATAAGATTTAGTAAAGGGAGATAGTAGGCCAATGAGTAATTTCATGTTAGCCATAGTGATACCATCCAGGTATCATATTTGCACAATCAACAGTTGATCCCAGCTGCTTGACTAAAATTCCTATCTAATACAAATATATGTGAGAATATGTTTCATATACTCATGTGTTGCCTTTGCTTGCACTTAAAACACCTTAGTTGTACACTAAAAAAAGTATATGATGTGATCCTTAGGTAAGTGTGTGTTATTCTAAAAAAGCCTTATTATTCTAAGACTGGTTTGGACCACTGGCATATAAAGTGATATATCTCATCATTTAAAAGCACTAATTTGATATTTTGTAAGCAGCATTCTAACAAAAGTCTTCCATGGTTGCTACAAGCTCAAAGTATAGTCTCTGTATCCTGACTCTATATCTTAGAATATATATTCATTTCCCCATGATTCTGGTTTCTTAGGTTCATAGCTCTGTTGATTGAGGTGAAACAAGGCAGACTGAAAATCTTACCAGCTGCATGGACCATGAAAACAGTACAGTTGTATCAGATCTCTGTTACGGCAAGGATTCCGCCTTTAGTAGCCCTTTGTAAGGGCAAGTAGGAAGCTATATCTGTGGTTATTCAGTAGATACTGACCACAGAATTCAGCTTCTAAGTCAGGCTGCATACATATTGGCTGTATGACCCTTGGCAGTATCTCCTTTGCCTGTTCTGTCTGTAGTTTGAATGAGTGTGAAACCTGTAAAGTTAAGCTAGTCATTTCCTAAGAGGCAGGACTTGGTGGAAAAACTCCTTGGCTCTGTGTTGCTCCACAATTTTACTTATAATCAACCAATTGCTTATGTTTGCACAGTAACAATGTGCAATAACATAACCACATGCCTTTCATAATGCACTAAGTTAAAAGGTAGTTGACTAGTTTGTTTAGTGTCACATGCAGCATTTAAAACTATGGGGTCCTTGGTGCTTTCTGAATTTGGTGCACCAATGTTACCTAGTTTGGTAATGAAATGTTTGCAAGGAAATAACCAAACTCAGAGAGCACCAAGGAACCCACAGTTCCACCTGAGCTACAATATTTTTTTCTATCAGTAGCCTTTAAAACTCTCCATCTGCAGAAGTCCTTTTACCAGAGGAATTAACCCATTGTATTTAATGTGAATTCCTGCACAGGTCATTTGATTTTGTAGTTGGTTAGACCTAGGAAAACAAAGGGTCAATTTTTACATTTAATTGTGTTTCAGTAAATTTCCAGCATTGCTGAATTGGTCATTTTTCTAGCAAAAATACAAGATTTAGACAAGAAGCTTATATTTTGTTCTACTGCAGTAAAAAAAAAAAATTAGCTCAGGAAAGCATTAAATGAATTCCATGGAATGCACACTTGCCTTGGTGCAGAGTTTTCACCTCAAACATCTAGTTTAATACCAGTGCTTCATTCTAGGCTTGCAGTAAGTGCAAAATTATCTGAATATTTGAATTGTTTTAATAATGGGCAGGCTGGAAATCATTTCTAACAGAACAGGAGGATTAAAACTAATATTCCTAGTAGAACTTCCTCATGTGTGGTTTACCTATAGAGTTTATTTAACATATGGGTACATCATCATCTTTTCAGGATAAATGTAATACATTTTGGGAAGTTATTTCAACTAGAATGGCAAACTGAAGCAGTGAGACTCCCACCATTCATTCATTCACTCACTCACTCACTCACTCACTGAATACTGAGAAGAGGGATTTGGTTCCAAATGTAGAGACCAAGCTATCTGGTAAGGACAAGCATGTTTTTTCACTCAGTTTCTTTCCAGCCACCCAGCCACTCTTTTTCTTAGGCTCCCAGCAATGACAAGTGCATAATCTGAGGATGCTTCTTCAGAACTCTAGACTGAATTTGTGTTCCCTACTGGTTTTCTCAACAGTGGCTGCTACAATCTCCCTTGACCCCTTCCATTGTAAATACCTGTACAGTGTGTAAAATAAAAGTCTCACATGGTATGAAGAAAAACAACAACTCCCCAAGAAAACAATCAACTCACAGCCCCCTTTTGTGGGGGCTCCATCTCAATGACCAGCACACCTGCCAACTCTTGCTTTTGTGTAGAAAAACAAAATCAACAAACAAAGCCTGGTGTTTGTAATTAACTTTTCTGAACTGTTTTCCTTCTTGCAAAGCATAGCAGAGTCCCATAAAGCTGTTGTGGCTGTCACATGACATGTACCGTCCATGCTCTCCTCCTGCCTTCAGTTTCGAATTATTTTTCTTTTTTTTTCTTTTCTTTATTTTTTTGTATTATTTTGGAGGCGGCAGAGTTCTGTATAGAACCAACAACCCATCAAACAAAAGAAGAAGTTTACAGTTGTAAGTGCAATGACCTTTATCTGAACATTGTAAATGATGTGTGTGTCCTGCTGTGCTCTGTGAGAACTTGTAGTATTTCAGTGTAACACCTCATGTATTGTGATTCCGTATGGCAAGTTGCCCTACAAGGTATTTCTGTGGAAAACAGAATAAAAGAACTTGATATGATTTACAAGGTGCTTTAGTTTAATCTCTGACTCCTAGAAACACCTGAACTTGAGGGACTGCCTTAGTAGAGTTTTCCTTAGTATGTGAGATCATTCAACCTCTTGGAGTCCCAAATGAGTTAACAGTAGCACCCAAAAATAATAAGTTAGAAAAGTCAAGCTTGAAAACACTAGTCATTGCATTCTAGCAAAATTGGCAGTAAACATTGCAGATGGTCAATCCAGATTGCCATGCCCAAATCAGATCAAAGTTCACACTAGCTACCAAAAAGAAAACCAAAGCCATCCAGACCACATTCCACCACCAGCAGGGAAGATACAGAAACACCAGTGGCTCAAAAAATCTCAAAAGGCTGTTTCATAATTCAAGTAGCAAAAAATTATGGTAGTTCTTGGATCATCATCATCAATTATACCAAAACAACCAGGGAGGATCCAAGGTATCATTTTATTTATTGGTTCAGCAAGTCACCAGACCTAAGAATCAAGAATACATATAGGTTAAAAAAAATTTAAAATATTGAATACATATAAAATACAGTTAAGGAGATATATAGTCACTTGGATAGAATATAGGAAGTTACCTAGCAACAAGGGTAAAGCTAACAAATTCAGTGAGACTTCCATATTTTTAAATGACTAAGTACAAGCAAGGTTTTCATCTATAATCTGACTTCTTTGTTATGGTTGAGTTGTTAGGATGAGAATGTGCTATGACTGTCACTTGTCCTTGAGTTGTTAGGTCTCCTTGGTAACCTGATACTTCTTTCTAAATCAAAAGGGGTCCTTTTTTTGTTCTGTTTAGCACTACTTTATACAACTGTATGTGTTTGTGGTTGTTTTGAAGCCAAAATGTGCTAAGAAAGTAAATTATCCCTTATTGCCAAGGGATTTCTCTCAGATTGTGTTTTATTGCAAGTGTATCTGCTTTAAATGCTAGCAGCCCATATTGAAAACTAGTCTTCCTATCTTTATTATGGATATGATAGAAAACATAAAAGCATAACTAATATGCATCCATTCCTGTCAGGAAAAGGACAATGTTCATACAAATGGACCCCAAAAATTGTACTGTGCCAATATCAATGGACATTCTCCTATCTCTGAATTATACTTTCCCATAAATCCATATTATACTACAAGTATTATTAATTCATTAATGACACTGCTGTTTAATATGCATAGTTCTGAACTTGTTAATATTTGGGACAAATCTTGTAAGACAGAAAAAATATTTGGTACAGATCCAAATATCAATGGGATGGGATAGTTACCGATGGCAGCTGCATTTACAATAGTTACAATAGTCAAACCTTCACATTACCATAACGTATTCAATACATATGGATCAAATGAAAAGATTCCCTGAAATGAAGCTGGTAAAAACTTATTTGGCTTTTTACTGCATGCTAGACATTCAAGCTATTTGCATACCTGGATGCAACCCAAGGCTATGAATCAGAACAGCTATTAGCAAGATAAACACTGGTCTATTATATGGTGTTTCTAATTTGATTAGATGTTGAGATGCTCAGTATGCTTTTCACAAGCGCATACAGTGTCATTTAGCAGGAGATAAAGATGCCATTCTTTCCCAATTTACTCCCCTCAAAATGGGGCTCCCTACTTCATGTGAATCCTACCATTTTAGTCCATTTCTAAGAAGGAATAACAGAATGACATTTTATAATTCTGCAAGCAAAGTTTCATAGTGGTGTTATGGAGATGTTCTTGCTCTCCAGCTATTTAGGAGTAAATATGTGCAGCAGTTGCTGCATTGTATTTTCTTTGCCCAAAGACAGGCCTAGTGACAACAGACCTCCTAACAGCACCAAGGAGAATTAGCTCAACAACCAACTGGACAGTTACTCCCAGAAAAGTTCATTTAAATATGCTTCTCAACAACAATGTGATGAGCACTTCTTAATGATCTTCCTCTAAAAGTGACTGGAATGGGATCATACTAGAGAACATTCAGACATGTAGTCTGGCCACTAATACAGTGATTAGCGGGCCTGAAAGATCTCATTGGATCAACAATAGAAATGTCCCCTCTCCATTTCACAATGAAAACTGCCAGTCAGAACTACAAACATCATGTTCAAATGATGGGGAAGAAAGCCAGAGCACAGCCGATGGAACAGTAGGTTGCTTAAGCTATCAGTGGAAGTCAGCAATGGGAATCTGATGAAAAGGGAAAGTTTAAAACCATACAATACATGGCTGAGGAAAATAATAGGGAGGGAGAAGAAAGGGATAGAATTTCTGTAAATCCTTGTATTAAAACCACAATTAAACCAACCAAAAAAAAATCAAATCATTCTATTTTTGATTGATTGATTGATTTCACCATCCAACTCCAAAGGACTGTGGGCAGCTCTTAATATAAAAACAAAGTAACAAGTTACAATCAAAACAAAAATCCCTTTATATAATGTTATAATTATATAAGCAGGATCTATTTATATGATTTTAAGACAGGATCAGCAGTAAGTTGTTACTGAGTTATGATATGCTAAAATCACTTAAATGTTTGATGAGTTTTTGACTTTTTTTAGTATTTGAGTGCACTTGTACATGCGCCAAAATGAATCCATGCTGTTGAACCCCTTTTATTGTGTGGGATTTGGCACATATGCATCTACACCTGCATATAGAAGCACAAGCATGTCTTATCACAAACAAAGCCTCATGCATATTCATGGACAATATGGAGGAAGATGCCCAAGCAAGGCTCCTTCCAATAGGAAGCCTGCATGAATTTACAATGAGAAATGTCTTTTCTCAGATCTCCAATAAATCTCTTCCATCCCACTGAAATCTCTTACCCTTATGTGTTACTGTACCTGGATTTTTCTCACCCACCTCCATACGGATGCAGCTCCTACTCAGAGCCTGAACAAGACATCTGCCATCCAGGACTTTGCGTGGCTGTTCTACTGATTAGATTCAAGCCAGACACGCCATTCAGCATGTGTCACTTGTTGCCTCCAGCCACACTTTAAGAAGGCTAGTTCCTCATTAGATTTCACAGGGAGAAGCCTCTTGACCCCTGAGAGTTTGCTGGCTAGATCAGTGGAAAAGACACTCCCCAAAAGACCAATTTTGTCATCAACAGCCTCAAGCAAAGAGGAGATTCACGCCTGCTGATAGCCAACGTCATCTAGTGCCAGGTTCAAATTTAGAAAGAGTGGTTGGCAGATTAGTAGTTGCACAGCTTTCCTGTGGGAGTTGTGGGGCACATGCTATTCCCCGTTTTGTACTGGCACAGGAACATGTAAGCCTACACAGGCAGTGCTGGCGCACATTGAGGAAAGGAACCCTTTCTTTGCCAAGAGAGGTGCATTCTCTCCCCCATGGGGTCATGAAGCAATTCTTTCCAAGGTGACAGCCCAAAGTGAGGCACTTCCCATTGTGTAGAACAGTTTTTCTCAACCTCAGCAACGTTAAGAAGTCTGGACTTTAACTCCCAGAATTCCCCAACCAGAATGCTGGCTGGGGAATTCTGGGAGTTAAAGTCCACATACCTGCTAAATTTGAGAAATGCCAGTTTAGAGGGTTTCCCTTCCTTCAGTGAAGAAGACAGTATTCCCTCTTCATGAACAGCTTCCAAGGACAGCTCTCCTTAGAAAGAAGAAACATTGTTTTCTATTATCTCTATGAAATTGGCTTACATACATCCTGCACCAGCCTTCTAAACCCATACTCTCAAAATATGTTGGGATAGCAATTCCTAAAGGCATTCTGCTTAGGAATTCTGGGAAATGCAGCTTCAACATATCCAGAAATAAAGAAGGTTGTTTTATCCAGTTTTAATCCTAAATTCTTAAAGGGTTGGGGCCCCATGACGTGCTACTATTTATTAAGCTCAATTATTTCCTTTGGAACTTTTAATGTTGTTTATTTAGCTCAGTCACTACCTTGGAATCTTTAATAAGTTCCTTTAGGCCCTTCCTTTGCTTGTTGATCACTTTCAGTCTCTCTGATAGGATCCCTTGGTACCTCTTTGTCAATCTCCAGTGCATGTGGCATTATCGGATAGAGCACATCAGTGAAAATTTGGGGTAGAGAAAGAACCAGTGGGACATTAAGTAGCTGAGATTCTCTTCAGTTCTATCCTTGTTAAGCATTTCAGGAGGAACTGGGGTAGTGGGACTAATGACCTTATGCTTTTCTCATGCCCCATTCTGAAAACAACCACAGTAAGGAATGACTCTCCATCTGCTAAACATCAGTAGGCTGCAATGAAAACAGTGCATGGTTTCATATACTGTACAAAGTTTATTTATTTATTTATTTATTTATTATTTAAATTTATATACTGCCCTTCTCCCGAAGGACTCAGGGCGGTGTACAGCCAAAAATAAAAACATAAAAATATAAAATTTAAAACAATTTAAAAGTATATTAAATAAATTTGGCCCATATTAATTAAAACACCCCTTTTTTTAAAAAAAACGAATTAAAAACAATTAAAAGAGCTACGCCAGCCTGGCTTGCTGGAATAGAAAAGTTTTGAGGGCACGGCGGAAGGTGCGTAGATCCGGGATCCTTCGTATCTCCGGGGGCAGCTCGTTCCAAAGGGCAGGTGCCCCCACAGAGAAGGCTCTCCCCCTGGGGGCCGCCAGTCGACATTGTTTGACCAATGGCACCCTGAGGAGCCCTTCTCTGTGGGAGCATACTGGCCAGTGGGAGGCTACCAGTGACAGAAGGCGGTCTCATAGATACTCAGGTCCTAAGCCATGGAGCACTCTAAAGATGGTAACCAATACCCTGAAGCGCACCCGGAAGACCACCGGGAGCCAGTGCAGTTCGCGCAGGAGAGGTGTTACATGGGAGCGCCACGTCGCTCCCACAATCACCCACGCGGCCGCATTCTGGACCAGTTGGAACCTCCAGGTGCTCTTCAAGGGGAGCCCCATGTAGAGAGCATTACAGTAGTCCAGGCGGGAAGTGACAAGGGCATTAGTGACCATGTGTAAGGAGTCCCGATCCAGAAAGGGACGCAACTGGCGAATCAGGCGAACCTGGTAAAAAGCCCCCCTGGCCACAGCTGTCACATGTTCTTCTAAAGACAGCCGTGTATCCAGGAGGACGCCCAAGTTGCGAGCCCTCTCCGTGGTTTAACTATGATTTACAAAACAAACCACAATTGGCCCAAACCAATCAAACTACAGGTTTTAGTGTGTTACATTTAATGTTTACATTTTTTTTTGTTTAGCAGCAAGAATGATGAAGCAATTACATTTTAGTCTCCAACTAGAACATATCATGAAAGCTAAAGCAGTGTAAAATATCTGTACCATCACAGAAACTATAACCGCAGCATCCTAATTGTTGAAGCATGAGCCAAAGGACAGGGACATAGACACACAATAGACACCAAATTGGAAGAGGCTTTGACAAATAGCTTTCCATTTTTGATTAAGGAGAATTGCTAACACACTAAATAAGATGCTGAGCTAAGCTTCTACATTATCATCACCTGGTAACTATCTCCACGACATTTCGTTTGTCATTCCAAAGGGCTCTAGGAAATGCAAATAAGGCAAAATACCCAGAGCTGTGTACACTTTAAACCTAGTTTGAGGGGGGGAAAAATACTTTGGGCCTTTTCAAATGCAGCACCTCTGCGCCGAGGTGGTGCAGTGGTTAGAGTGCAGTACTGTAGGCTACTTCAACTGATTGCTAACTGCACTTCGGCAGTTCGATTCTCACCAGCTCAAGGTTGACTCAGCCTTCCATCCTTCCGAGGTGGGTAAAATGAGGACCCAGATTGTTGGGGGCAATAGACTGACTCTGTAAACCTCTTAGAGAGGGCTGTAAAAGCACTGTGAAGCGGTATAAGTGCTATTGCTATTAAAGCTGATGTTTTTTTTCCTTCAGATTCCCTTCATTAAAGCAGTCTCGTAACACTTTAAAAGAGGGCTCAAATGTCATGCAGAAAAGTAAAGTCTCAGCACCACCACTGAAGCAGCCATGTATTGGGAAAGTGAGTTGGGGGGGGGTGATTCTTTTTTTCATCCTGTAGTTCTAGAATGCAGAATACATCATGTGAAGCTGAAGGTGGGGAGGATTCTAGATAAGCAGCTCTTCAGTGTGTGTGAGGTTCATCTATGGAAGACAGCGTGCATGATGACAGGCAACTTGAACAGCTTTAATATCACTTAACTCTATATTATTTGAGCTTCACTATCAAAACCAATGTGTTTATTTCCATCTTAGATGTTACAGAAAAATTGGGGTGGGTAGGGAATCTGTGGTACTCGAGCCACAGTGGCCCAGTGGTTAGAATGCAGTACTGCAGGCTAATTCTGTTGACTGCCAGGCTGCCAGCAGTTTGGCAGTTCGATTCTCAACGGCTCAAGGCTGACTCAGTTTTCCAGGTCGGTAAAACGAGGAGCATTATTGTTGAGGGGCAATATACTGATTATAAACCGCTTAGAGGGCTGTAAAGCACTGTGAAGCGATATATAAGTCTAACTGCTATTGCTAAGTGCTATTTCCCAAGAATCACATTGGCCAGGAGTGATTGGGGCAGATGATGCCTTCCTTCAGATATGGAAGAGACCATCTCGCTCCAGCCTGTCATACAGGGTTAAAAGATGAGCTGTGTACACCTTTCGGAAAACGGGCATTCCCCCCCCTCCCATAGTGGTATCTTCCAAGCACTCCTCTCAATTACTGAAGCAGCCGCACCTTTTTTCCAAGGACGCGCAGCTCCTGAAGCCACGCCCAGCTCCCTCCCTAATCCTAACATTTCCCAAACGCTGTATTATTGGCACCTGACGTTTAAGTGGCATAAAGGTTTTTGCTGGCTTTCCATTGGAAAAAGACCCCGGCTTCGGGGTGGGGGGAAAAAGTAAGCCCCGCCCTTCCTCTGAGCGGATTGGGCAAAGGGCTCTAAATTTACGATGCCTTGGATCCAAAGGCTGCGCGTCCCCGCCCAGCCGCCCCTCCGCCCGCCCTGGATGGGGCTGAACCGCATCTCCGGGTGGAGGAAAGATTGGCAGCTCTATTTGACGGACAGGCCCGGAACCAATCATAACAAAGCAGCTCCAAAGACGATGCTCCTCCTTCTCGAGGGGAATCGAACTGAAGCTTCCGCGACTTCTCGGGAATCGGGACGACGATCAGAGAGCCATGGAACCCCCGGTGAGGGATCGTCAGGGGCCGGACACGCGTGTCGGTGAACGGCGGGTGGGTAGGGCCTGTTGCACGGCGCTTCCCCAAAGGCCGTAGTGTGATGGTGGGGACGGCGTGAGTCGCTCTTTCCCTCCGCTTGGAGCGGGAGCGATGGAGGGGGCGGGAGGGCTGGCGTTCCTCTTCCCCTTTCTTTCCGTCTTATTCCTGGGAAAGGCTGCCTGGGTCCCTCTTCCAATACCTGCACATCACATAGCGCGAAGCTCAACAGGTGAACCCTCTCTATGCATGTCACAGGTAGAAAGAGGCTTTTTCCTCTATGGCTGCTTGCTGCGAGGAAGCTACCAACGGAGAGGGCGTCAGTTTATCTCCTTTTCCCTTGGAAAAAAAGTCTCTTCTCGTAGCCCTTAAACGGGATCTTTATCCTCAAAGGGATAAAAGATGTCAGGAGCTGAACTTACTTTGATTGTGCTGACGCCCGTCCTTATGAAGCGCTACTTTCATTGTTCATTGTTTGCAAAAAATTGTTCATTGTTCATTGTTTGCAAAAAATTGGGGGGGGGGATTGCTTGCTCCTCTTAGAGCAGCACCTGTGGCAACTGCCTCCAGGACCCACCTCCTGTTGCCAATTTTATGTATTTTAGTACTCCTGTACTAGTACTTAGTTTAAATTAGTAAAATTAGCTACTGTTAATTGTTTGTGCATTTAGGTGAAACCGTTTCCATCCAACAGTTGGTGAACTTCCTGAATGGCAATGAATGAGCTGAGGCGGGGCAGAGTTGGCAAGTAGCTTTGATCTGGCCAATTCACTCTGTTCATCCTCGCATCAGGGATTCAGTTCAGCAGTCCCGTCTGAATTCAGCCTGTACAAAAAGATAAAAGACAAGTGTATTCTATCTATAGCACTGATATAATTCTGCCCTTTATGGTGATAATTCCAGTGATTTGGGAAGGAATAAAGGTTAGGAACTCCTGATATAATCGACGTCTTGCCCTGCAGAAGGTCAAAGTTTGTTATATCAAGAGACAATACTTCCCAGCTAGCTGGGTGCAAATTGCCATAGTGCTCCCAGCTCATGAATTTCCGGATCCCTGCTTTTCACACAGAAACAATTTTTATAACTTGACTTTGTGCCATCAAGTTGTTTTTGACTCCTAGCGATAGATATCCTCCATGGCAATCTATCCCTAACCTCTTCTTTCAGGACCGCCAAAGATGCAGTAATTGTCACTGTAATTGAGTCCATCCATCTTGCTTTTGCCATCTTCTTCCCTTCCACCTTTCCCAGCATTTGAGCCTTCTCCAGAAAGCTGGGTCTTTGCATAAAATGTGCAAAGTAGGATAATTTGAACCTGGTCATATGTACCTCAAGTGAGAACTCTGAGTTGATGTGTTCAGTGATCCATTGGCTTATTTTCTTGGTTGGCCATGTTATTCTCAGACGTCTTCAACACCAAAATTCAAATACCTCAATACTCTTCCAATCCTCCTCCTTCAAAGTCCAACTTTCACTTCCATAGAGCAGAGGTCTTCAAAGTTGGCAGCTTCAAAGTTGGCTCCCAGAATTCTGGGAGTTGAAGTCCACAAGTCTTAAAGCTGCCAACTTTGAAGACCTCTGCCATAGAATGTCACAGGGAATGGCTTCTGTGATTCTGGTCTTTGTAGATATGGATACATACCCCATTTATGTTTTCCAAGGCTTTTGTGGCTGCTGTACCAAGGATTAGTCTGTGACATAATTCCTTCACTGGTTGATTGTTAACTTGAACAAATGGCTGTGTCAGGGTTCCAAGTAACACCCCAACGAAAGAAGACTCTTTCCATTTTATTAGAGATTAGAGAAAAAGATGAGTCCATCACAACTAATTACGGTCCTTTATTTCTTTATATCTGTAATGTATAGTTGCTGAATGATATAGAAGAAATAGCTGCTTTGTACCGTGATCTGAGCCAGTATCCTTCGCTTTCCCATGCTTGTATTGGGCCTGAAGTAACAACTCAGTATGGTGGCAAACATTGCAATATTTATACAGGTAAGCTCTTTAAAGTTGAACCCACATCATTGGGTGTATATTTGGCTCCATGGAATTTAAATAGCCGTTGTGCAATATTGTTATCAACGGTCAAATGTAACATTGGGCCCTCAACCCCATAAACAAAATAAATCAGGACACAAAGCATAAGCATTACTTTTTTCTAGCTGTGTTTGATTGACATCTCTCTTCTTTCCTGATGATCCCAAGAGACTAAAAACTCAAAAACAGTAGTTGTAAGAGTTTCTATTGCAGACAAAAGATGAGAAGGATAGATTGTTACTGACTATTTCCCCTATTGGATGATGGTGGACTTTTTTTAAACCAATTCACTAAAAAAAAGTGTCTGTTTTACTGAAGAAAGCATAATGGGTGACAATTTCCTTAATCAAAACACACTGCATTGGGAGGTTTACACAATACAATAAACCTAAGCTAAGAAATCCGTTTGATAACTTGATGCAGTGTGTGAATCCAATTCTGATAGCGGTTCTTTGCATTCAATGAAGGAGGCTTTTTTCTATTGTGCCAGACTAGACAGAAGTAGGACTCTTTATGTAAATCAAATAATAGTAAAATCTCTACTTACAGAGTGGTCACAGCGGGACTTGGAAAGAGCTGAAAATGTGAAATTCTGCCGTCAGTACCTCGTTTTCCATGACAACCAGTCCGTCATCTATTCTGGCCCCTCAGGCAATTGCACTGAAGTCAAAGGAGAGTAAGTCTAGACTGCATTGGCCTCTCCTTGCTGCTGACCTAAGTGGAATATATTGGTCAGACATTGAGACTAATTTAAGGATTCCCACCCCGGGCAGAGGATTGTTTAAAAGCCAGCTTTGAAGAGCCAGTTTGGTCTAGTGGTTAAGGCACCAAGCTAGAAAGTGGGAAATTGTGAGTTCTAGTCCCACCTTAACCATGAAAACCAACTGGGTGACTTTGGGCCTATCACTGAATCTCAGGCCAACCACATCACAGGTTTGTTGTTGTGGAGAAAAAAGGAGAAGGAAGGTGTATTGAATATATTCACTACCTTGAATTATTTGTAAAAATAATAAAGACAGGATATAAACAAATAAAAAGGCACCCAGGTCCCTTCAACCTTATGATTTTATGATTCTATATTTATAGAATATATATTGTATATCTATATATATTTTCCACCTAGACTGCTCAGTCGGGATTCTCCAAGTGGAACTCAAAAAGCTGTTGTGCGAAAGATGAACAATAGCAAAGGCGAGGAAAAACAGTTCCTGGAGGTATGTTTCACTCCTGCTCAGTAAGGCTTCATGGCTTGGGGGTTTGCTCGGTAGGAATTGGGGGCCCCTTCATTCTTCCTACTTTTGTCTCATTCTTAGATTGCTTCTATCTGTGGAAGCAATGTTGCAGCAGCTATGATTTATGGGGGTTTTGTTTTATTTTCCTGCAGGAAAGGAAATTGTGTAGTCTTCTCCCACCTTGACGCCATTGTCAGGGAAGCCTTAATTAGTGATTTCAGTGAGGAAAAGGCTCTGTGAGCTAAACTGTAGTGTATCTGCTCTCGTAGGTCTGGGAAAAGAACCGGAAGGTGAAGAGCCTCGAGTTGACAGCTCTAGAGAAGCATGGCCAAGTATATGATGATGGTAAGGCTTTGTATAAGTTTCTGTTTCAGTTCCTAAGAGGCAAGAGACCAGCTCTGTATAATGGCAAATAGTAGGAAAACCTTGGTTAATCTTGGAAAAGAAAGTCTTGAGTCCTTTAATATATTTCAGGGATGGCTTAGAGATTCCAAAATCATGTTTGGGTGATAGAAACATTTTAAAACTATGCCCATTATGCTGTTGCTTTCTGATAGGAGGCTAATGGGATGCAGCTTTAGGGAAGAAAATGCATATGCTTGAGCCTACCAGGTATCATCTCCTATTCCCAGATCAGTTTGGCTGTTTGGCCTGGTCACACTCAGAGACTCACCTTCTCTACGTGGCAGAAAAGAAGCGTCCCAAGACAGAGTCTTTCTTTAAGCCCAGAGCCCCTGAGCTGAACACTGAAGAAGAACTGGCCAAGACTGAACGAGACAAAGCAGTGAAGGTGGGATGAACATTACCTTTTATGATCTCCCAGCAAGCCAACATTTCTGTTTTCCTTGATCTAGAAAAGCTGTCACACTATCCTTTTAACAATCTGGATAGGAAATAGTTAATGCAAAAGCAAGTTTTCAGGACTGTGATTAGTAATTCATCTATCAAAGGGAAGTTGTACAACATTCAATAAATCCCTGTCTTTCAGATGAGCCTCCAACATACAGACAATTTATAGTGACAAAACTCTCTTCTGGTTTCTTAAAGCCTTAGAGTAGAGGAGACTGAAAACTCCCACTTCCATGAATGCGGGTTTTTAAAAATTATTTTTATGAGCATCTGCATCTGTTCATTCTTTTGGTAACTGCTGCTTAACTTATTGTCAGTGTGAGAACCAATTTTTAAAGAGCAACTTGATAACCTGGATAGGTCTGTTTTGAGTGCTTTGATTTTTAAGTCATTAAATCAGCCAGGGGTCTGATTTTCAGGTTCTGGATAGCATTCATCTTCTATTGTGTTGTTGCCTGTTCTTTTGGATGAAAGTTAGCTCCTTGATGGGTGTGCAATACTTGATATCAGCATCTAGGAGAAGGCGTCACATTCTTTTTCCCATTATGAAAATAGCTTTAATGTGATCCTTTGGGAATCTGATGCCTTCATCCTGGTCTGTTCTGAAGGAGCAACTATCTTCTACAGCAGTTTAAGATGCTGTGACCTGTTGTAAAATTATTGCATTCTTAAGAGAGGTATGCCTTAAAACATTCTTGGTCTTGATAGATATAAAGTTGGGAACAGTACTGTGAATCATTGGCCATTTTCCAGACAGGCGAGAATCCTTTTGCTAGCATGCTATGTATCTCAGGATGCCTCTGATTTTATTGTTTTTCTGCCTTTCTCAGGGAGAGCAGTTTGTATTTTATGAAGACTGGGGGGAAACTCTGGTGGCTAAGAGTATCCCTGTACTGTGTGTATTGGACATTGAGAGCAACAATGTTTCCGTGCTAGAAGGTGTTCCAGAATATATCTCACCTGGTCAGGTCAGTACAGAGCACTTGGAATTGAGGGTGGGGGGGATTGATTACCCACAATTATGGCTGAATTTATATGTGCTTGCTATATCTTGTTGCAAAGAATATAATAGCTATACTACAACTACCTCAGAAAGAGCCAGTTTGGTGAAGTGGTTAAGGCATCATGCTAGGAACTGGGAGATGGTGAGTTCAAGATGGTGTATTGCCTTGGGCACAAAGCCAGCTGGGTGACTTGAGCTGGTCACTTTCTCTCAGGCCTAAGAAGGAGGCAATGGCAAACCATTTCTGAAAAACCTTGCCAAGAAAACTGCAGGAACTTGTCCAGGCAGTTGCCAACAATTAGAAACAATTGAACAGAAGAAATAAAAGCTGCTATATAATGAAAGATTCATCCTTTGAGAGGGAGAGAAAATATCTTCCTGGAAATAGCATCTTTTATCTCCCACGTTAGATTCCCAGACAAAGGGATGGGTTGTGTTTCCTGTTCACTCATTGCAAATATTGCTTTTCCCCCCAAGCTATGCTATGCTGAAAGATGGTTTCTGGAGTAAAATATTAACTTTGCCCACCTCTTCAAACTTAACATCATCTTCTCTCTGCTTCAAGGCTTTCTGGACTCCAAATGACACAGGAGTGGTATTCACTGGCTGGTACCATGAGCCTTTCCGTCTAGGCTTGAAGTACTGCATCAATCGCAGGTGAGTTTCCTTCCAAAAACTGGAGGAGAAATCCAAGTGGAATTTGACTGTCTATACTGCAAGAGGTGTATAAAATCCAATATTAAGCAGATAAACTCAGGAAAGCTTTAGAAGTCCCTTTTCCCAGGATAATTTGGTTTTCTCCAAAAAAAAAAAAAAATAGCATTTAAATGGAAAGGGCATTATAGTCTTTATGAGTTGTGATTTCTGCCATCCAGGGTGATGAAGGAACATCCCAATATACATAGGGATTATTTTTTATTTTTAGTATTGTCCATTTCTAAGATCATTGGGGAGGGGTTCAGTTGGTCAAAGCATAATATTTCTTTTTCTGTTTAAGGGTTGAATAAAACAGTAGCTTAATTTTAAAAGAAAGGTATCTCTCTACCCTTTTCCTGACCAGTCTTATATGATCCCTTCCTACATTACCACCAGCTGTTTCCCTTCTGCCCCCAGATCATCACTTTTCCATGTCGATCTGACAGGTGGTCAGTGTGGTGAGTACAGGAATCCATCTTTATCTCTCAGTCAGTGCGTTCTGCTGGTGATTTCTCTTGCGTCATTATCTCCCCTCCCCCCCACCTTACAGAGCTGTTGTCAGAGGACAACAAAGCCATTTGGTCTCCACGGTTGAGCCCAGACCAGTGTCGCATCGTATACCTGGAGAATCAGGCTTCTGGACCTCATCAGCAATGCAGCCGTATCTGCATGGTGAGCACTGATTTTGAACTATTGGCACAGAAACAATTTCAGGTAACCTGATTGCATCTAGCCAAGTCACTGAGTTAGTCTTTAATTTGTACAGGACTTTTCAGCTCTTTGTAGTCTCGAGCATTTGAACTTCACGTATTGTGGTCAGAGTTCTAAATGATCCTGAGTTTAGTTTGATCTGATTAGACTAAGAACTTCTGGGAGTTTGGGGTGGCTGTTATGGATTAGGAGGGTTGCTTCTTCAACAACCTTGTGAGAAAAGGAGGCAGAAGTCTGTAATGAAAGTAAGGAGAATGAGGTCAAGTGTTTCCTACCGACAACAATTTTGTTTGATCTTCCAAACTTGGAAGTGATGATATCTTTTGCTGCAGGAGAAGTAAGTCAATGGATTTATGAAGTATCACTTTATTTATTCTATATATTTTCTCATTCATACACTACTTCACTCTATTCTGATTCCTAGTGGTTAGCAATATAGCTTTCCATGACATTTCTTAATTTGAGAGACCATGAAGTTGTTCCAGCCACATCCCAGTTTGATACCTTTCAACCTTTTTTTCAGTATGATTGGTACACAAAGCTCACTTCCGTGATAGTCGATATTGTCCCGCGACAGATCCAAGGTGAGTAATGTGATACAAATGGCATTCTGAACTATGGATGTAAAATAATTCCTCTTGGATTTTTTGCTCCACATGAATTTGTGACAGGAGGAGCATTAGATACAAAAGATCTATCCTTAATTCTACTTTCTAAAAACAAGAAATAATTTAGTGGCTGGGAAATGGCATTCATTTTTTTAATGCAAGGGATGACTTTAGAATTCCTTCCAGGCTTTTGTTTTTCAACCTTTGGAAGTCCTGATATACTTACAGTACTGCCGGGTATTTTCTATAGGAGCTTCTTCCATTCTCTGGCACTTCTTGGAAGGATCGTGTTAATATTTAACAGATTTAACAGATTAACACAGTTGGAAGGGACCTTGCAGGTCATCGAGTCCAATTCCCTGCCCAAGCAGGAGATCCTACATCACAACCTCCTGATCGTGAGACAAGAGCTCTATCTCTAGGCCATCGGGTCTTGTAAACATGTTTACGTTGCCAGTTTAGGAAGTGCTTTAAAAAGGAATACTTGTGAAATAAATAAAGCCCAACCCATACATGTTTCATATTTTCTTTAAAAATAAAAGCTGAAAAGAATCCTTTACTATCTTCACGTTAATAAGTATAATACATATTCGAATAGGCCAATCTGTGATGGGTTTTTCCCTCTGAAAAACTGGAAAATGCTAGAGACCTGAAAACAAAAGGGGATTCGTGAACACCTGTACATATCTATCCTAAATATGTTGAATGCTGAACATTTAGAGAATCTGGTGAATTATAGTTTCCAATGGAGCCTTTCTGTCTAACCATGAAAACAGCTGCTGCCTGCATTAATTTGCTCTCTCTTGCAGATGGATTTGCTGGAATCTATAGCACAGCACTGCCTGAGCATTGTTGGGCAGCAGACAGCCAAAGAGTTGTGCTGGACACAACTCACCGCAGCAGGCAGGTAAGGATATTGCTGGATTGTTAGGCTGAGCCAAGAGTATTTTTCACAAACCAAATGTATCCAATCTGGCTATCCTCTAAAGATTCTTCCAGATAGATGATTTTTAAGCATCAGGTCTGCTGAGTCAAGGAATAATCTAAACTTAAAGTCACATGGAGGTTTCCAAACTGATCTAGGTTTATAATGACATAAGGACATCTGTAGAGATGGTTGTGGATTATGTGGGTCCTGGCATTTGTTGTCTTTCCTTTATTTTCCTTTCTCTTCTATATTAGTCTCATGTGTTTAATTTGTTATAAATTATGGTATGGTATATATGAATACATATGTGTGCGTGTATGTACAGTAGATCCTTCATATGCTGGTTTTTCCCTAGGAGCTGATTGTGGTGGATATGGCATCAAAAAGTGTATGTTCACTCACCAAAAGTAAGTATAAAATTTTCCTTATCTCAGTAACCAGATGCTGCTACCTAACTGAGAAATCCCATGGAAAAAATTCTAATAAATTAGCTTAGAACCAAACTGGCAAGGTAGGCAAACTTCTGCTTGAATAAGGAAATTACCCAGACAGAAGCATTGATTGATACTATTTTTTTCCTTTCCTAAACTAGGCTCTTCTCTTGGAAGCTGGGTGCTGCTCACCATTGACAGAGATCTGATGGTGGCCAGATTCTCCACTCCTAACTCTCCTCCTATGCTTGTAAGTTCTGTGTGGCCTATGTTGGAAATCCTTCAGCTTCAATGTCATGCTTAAGTGCTTTCCACCCAACATCAGTTTAAACTCTGCATATCCAAATATTGTATTATTGATCAAACAAAATAGGATCTAATGCTGGATATCTCTTTTAATAATTTATCTTGCTGCAGATGGTAGCTTTTCTGCCTCCTGCAGGCAAGGAAGCAGACGTGAATTGGGTATGTCTAGAAGAAACTAGTCCAATTCAAGGTATTAGTTGGGATGTCCATATTCTTCAACCTTCTGCAGATCAAGACAATCCCCAGTACAGTAAGTATCCTGAGGGGAAATTTTGGACCAATTTAACCATCTGTTATTTTTATGCTTCAGTTTGAGTTGCCTTTCTACAGAAAAACTTGGAAGACTGATAGTGATTTTCCTTAACCTGCAAATTATTTCCTGTATTCCCAGGAGGCCTAGATTTTGAAGCCATACTACTCAAGCCCACTCAGGTACCAGAGCAAAGCAAACTTCCGTTAGTGGTGTCACCACATGGTAAATTGCTTGTCTTGTTCCCTTCCCTCATCCTAGTCCTGTATAATGTCATTCCCTCACTATTCATCTGAGCTTGACTCCATTTTTTTTCTTGAAAGGAGGCCCGCATTCAGTGTTCACCACCACCTGGATGCTATATCCAGCAGTGCTCTGCCGAATGGGATTTGCTGTGCTGTTGGGTAGGTAATAATCTCTTTCAGACACCAAGATGTCTGCTGGGTCATCTGGCATAAGGACTGTGCATACCCTGGGCAGCCATCAGATCATCCTTTAAGTGAGCAATGATAGATTATAGAGCTGTGATAGTCAGTTCATAACTCTTGACATGGACATTATTTTAGAAAGACAAGCTTCCCCAGCCTTGTGCTTCCAGATGTGCATGGCCATAATCTCTTAGAAGTCTCAGCCACACAGTCATATTCACAAGCTGGAGTCTTTTGATACTGGAGCTATGTCAAGGCTAATTCCGATAGTAAAATCCAGAGCTTCTAACATTATTGGAGGCATTTGTCATTGTAGTGAAATTTTGCTAAGGCAAATAAGTTTGAAACCGGAGAAAGTTTGGCTATCGTAATATTGTGCTTTCCCTCTCTTTTAAGTGAATTACCGAGGATCATTGGGCTTTGGCCAGGATAGTGTGGATTCACTACCAGGAAATGTGGGCTGCCAGGATGTCAAAGATGTGCAGGTAAGAAAGTCCCTTCCTCCATTTCCAACAAGACTATTTGAAACGTTCACTACATGGAGAAATGTAGATATTTACTGTAACAAGAAGGGAATTCAACTGTCACCAAGGAGAATGGCTGTTTATATTCCCTTGCCAGATCAAACTCTCAGTAGGATAAGTGTGAAGTCCTTGTGAGACTATACCTCCTTTAGAGATGTGTGTAATATATTTGTTCTTATATATACAAGAACAGGAAACTTTCTCACGAGGATCTATCCAAATGTAGTTTGTACTTTTCAAGGTATACATTGAGACGACCTAATCATAGTCCTATCAGAACTCAGCTAAACATTTGGACTTTCCTTTGTCCACATGTATATTCAAGATGCCGTAATCCTTGCTCCCTCGGTAAACCTTTTCTTTTCCTTGTAGTTCTGTGTAGAGCAAATGCTACAGAAAGAACCTCTGGATTCAAAGAGAGTAGCTTTGCTTGGAGGATCTCATGGAGGCTTCTTATCTTGTCATCTCATTGGCCAATACCCCGGCACATATAAAGCCTGTGTGACCAGGAATCCTGTGGTCAATATGGCCGCCATGATTGGAAGCACGGATATCCCTGATTGGTGAGTATTTATGAACAACTATGTTCTCCCTTTTGAGCAGATGCTGTCGTTACTGATGCCTGCTCTGTGGCTCCTTCTAGGTGCATGACTGAGGTTGGGCTACCCTATGACCAAGCTGCTCTCCCAGTTCCTGAACAATGGGAAAAGATGCTGCTTCATTCACCTATGCAGTTTGTTGACAAGGTACAATACATCTTTCCCTCCCTTTTTGTATATCCATTACTCTCAGATCATCATATTTTTTTCTTACTTTCGGTATTCTGATTTCCATCTTACATTCTTTCCCTTAGGTTCAAGCACCAGTTCTCCTGTTGATTGGAGAAGAAGATAGACGTGTTCCCCCCAAGCAAGGCTTGGAATATTACCGTGCACTTAGATCCAGGGGTATTCCAACCCGGTAAGCCTCTTGGGTAGAATTGAAGAAATTGGGTGTCTACAAGAAATCAGAGAAATCAGAGAAAAACAGAAATACATGCAACGGGGGTGGGGGGGTGGGGGGGGGTGGGTAAAATAAAATGATAACCTGGGCAGAAGATGGGGCTGAAATGATGATGATGATGATGAGGGAAATGTCAGCAAAGTAACTCTATATTAGCTGATGCCTCTGTCTCTTCATATTTCTAGGATGTTGCAGTATCCAAGGGATAACCATGCACTATCCAGTGTGGAGGCCGAGGCAGACGGTTTCATGAATATTGCACTCTGGCTTCTCCAACACTTGAAATAACAATTACAGAAGCTTACACTTTTGGGTTGAGGCCAGCTAACAGAAAGTCAAGTCTCTTCAGTTTGAAAGACCTTCTAGTAGCTGATTGGTACTCTGATCCCTAGTCTCCAAAGTGTGAACAGGCACATAACAATGTGGACATCATCCTCGAGGCCTCTCAATTGTGGTAGAGAGAGAGGCTACACTGGCCAAATACGTCATTTTGCCAAATTTAGCATTTTATCAATAATATCACCATTATAACTATGCAGAACGGTCAAGTACTGGAGCACTGATAAATATTCTCATTAGATAGTATTAGACACTCTGTAATTTCATTTAAATGATTGGCGCTAAACTGAAAAGAATGAATTTCAGAAATCAAGCTGCAGAATATATTCTTGGGATAATCTTATTAATTTCTATGAATTAAATTATTTAGTTTAAATACTTAGATTGGGAATGACTGGAATGCAGTATTTTGAAGAAGTGATGTAAAATCATTAACTTGAAATTTAAATAATGAAATTATGTTTCACAAAATTAAGTTTCTTGATGGCTTGGATTGGAGAAACTTGATGTGGTGTATGTGAAAAGAATCTGGGTATTGTTGACTACAAGTTAAACAAAGCCAGCAGTGTGATGAAGCTACTAAAAAGGCTAATGTTATCTCAGAGTGTGTTAACAGGAACACAGTCCAGATAATAGGAAGTAACTGTTCCACTCTATTCTGCAGAGTCCAGTTTGGAGCACCATATTTCAAATAGCACAGTAATGTAGAAGCAAGTTCAGAGGAGGGCTAATAAGATGGTGAATGAACTGGAAATCATGTTTAGCCTACAGAGATACAGCTAAGGGAAGATATATGAACCAAGACAAATTCCTTGTGTGTCCAATCACACTTGGCCAATTAAAAAAAAAGTTCTATTCTACATGTTAGCGGTCATCAGATATCTGAAGAGTTGTTTCATAGATGAGGGAATTGATTTATACTGTTTCCCCAGAGGGCATGAACAGAACCAAAGGTTAAAAGTACAGTGAAGCAGGTTCAGGCTAGACACCAGGAAGAACTTCTTGATTGTATTACTTGTGAACCAGTTGTAAGTTTTCCTTCACTAATGTATTCAAGCAGTAGTTGGAAGCTCATCTATCACACATGCTATGGTGGATCCAAGACTCTGCGGATTGGACTAGATGACTTCTTTGGTCCCTTCCAAAACTGAATCTGTTTGACAATGAACTTTAATAGCTGTAGCAATAAGTCACAACATATTAAGGATTGTCTAGGAAAGAAAAATAATTCACTACCAGACCAAAGAATTACTGTCACTGCCGTCTGTGCACAAGTATCTAGTAATAAACCTTTTTAACGGTTTGATTAGCTCTGGAATATGCCTGCTCTTTGTTCTCACATCTAGGACATCATACATCTTTGTTCACAGAAAAAGAATTAAAGGAACCTAATTAAGAAAATAACCTGTTACTTGTTCTATTTATAAAATGTTATCTTTTTCCAACTGAAAGAATGATTAAATTAAAATATACTCCTTCATAGGATAGCTTCTGATTTACTGAAGACCAGTAATTTGAACAAGGACTTCAATCTCCTGTGTTTTGTTTCATACTACACTGCTTTATTTTTGGTTTGTAGTGATGCTGCACTGAGTAATGTTTTGCAGGCCATGGGTTGTAAGAATGTACTATAAATGAAATTTTGTTGACATTTTTATTGAACTAACCACTTGATCTTTGCCACCTGCTTCCAGAACTGAATATTTCCTGGTCCCTGATTAGCAATAGCAATAGCAGTTAGACTTATATACTGTTTCACAGTGCTTTACAGCCCTTCCTAAGCGGTTTACAGAGTAAGCATATTGCCCCCAACAGTCTGGGTTCTCATTTTACCCACTTCTGAAGGATGGAAGGTTGAGTCAACCTTGAGCCAGTCAAGATTGAACTGCTGGCAGTCAGCAGAGTTAACCTGCAATACTGCATTATAACTATCACACCACCACTTTACTGGCAAAAGCAAATGTGTTGAAGGAGATGCGCCTGGTGGTGTTAGTGTTGGCAATTTAGCTGGGTGAATCATGTATCATGCACATATAGCACATATAATGCAAGGTTGTCCTCAACCTACAATCATATTATGGTATCATATTATGCACCATGGTATCATGCTGCACCGGTTGGAAGGGTTAGGGGTGGGGGGCACCGTGTTGCGGTGGTTCTCCTTTCTCTCTGATCGGTCGCAGTCTGTGTTGACGGGGGCAGAGGTCGACCCCGAGGCCCCTTGTATGTGGGGTGCCACAGGGGTCGGTTCTCTCACCCCTTCTGTTCAACATTTATGTGAAGCCGCTGGGCGAGATCATCCGTGGTTTTGGGGTGAAGTATCATCAGTATGCTGATGATACTCAGCTATACATCGCCACCCCAGACCACCCCAATGATGCCCTTAAAGTGATGTCCCAGTGCCTGGAGGCTGTACGGATCTGGATGGGGAGGAACAGACTCAGGCTCAACCCATCCAAGACCGAGTGGCTGTGGTTTTCGACGTCCCGATATAGTCAGTTGGTGCCATCACTGACTATTGGGGATGAGTCATTGCCCCCCACGGAGAGGGTTCGCAACTTAGGCGTCCTCTTGGACTCACGGCTGTCTTTAAAAGAACACTTGACGGCTGTGGCCGGGAGGTCTTTTTATCAAGTTTGCCTGATTCGCCAGTTGCATCCCTTTCTGGATCGGGACTCGTTAAATACGGTTACTCATGCCCTCGTCACTTCACGCCTGGAATACTGTAATACTCTCTACATGGGGCTCCCCTTGAGGAGCACCCGGAGGCTCCAGCTGGTCCAGAATGCGGCCGCGCGGGTAGTTATGGGAGCAGCATGGCGCTCCCATGTGGCTCCCCTCCTGCGCGAGCTGCACTGGCTCCCTGTGGTCTTCCGGGTGCGCTTCAAGGTCTTAGTTACCACCTTTAGAGCACTCCATGGCTTAGGACCGGGGTACTTACGAGACCGCCTTCTGCCACCAATAGCCTCTCACCGCCCAGTACGCTCCCATAGAGAGGGGCTTCTCAGGGTGCCGTCAGCCAAACAGTGTCGACTGGCGGCCCCCAGGGGGAGAGCCTTTTCTGTGGGCACCCACCATCTGGAACGAGCTCCCCCCAGAGATACAGAAGATTCCGGATCCGCACTTTCCGCCGTGCCCTCAAAACATTCCTGTTTCAGCAGGCCGGCCTGGCCTAACTTTCCCTTTATATTGCTTTCGATTTTATTTTAAACTGGGATGTCTTGAATTATCTAGGACCAGAGTGTTTAGTATATTTTAATTGGTTTTTGTTTAATTAACATTTGTATTACATGTATTTTTTATCGTTCGCTGTTCACCGCCCTGAGTCCCTTAGGAATAGGGCGGTATATAAATTTAATAAATAAATAATAAATAAATAATAAATATTGGAGCTTGCCCAAGATAGTTCTCAACTTAAAACTGAAGGAGTGAGAAGATGCCTATCCAGTAAGTAGTAAAGCAGTTCACCACATGACCATACCTGGTTTTATGACCTTTTTTGCAATGGTCATTATGTGACCAATAGTAAAGCATACTTTGTTCACTAAGGGCCATTTTTGATGAAACAAAATAGATCTTGGTTTTCAGCAAAAACATCCTAAAATGCAGTCATAGGACGTTGCAAATGGCCATAAATGCAGGCTGTTTGCCAAGTGTCCAACATAGTCATGTGACTGGTATGTGTGTATATGAGTGAACTTCAGAATTCGGTCATAAGTACTTTTGGGGGAGCACCATTGTAACTTCAAATGCTCACTAAGCATCTGGATGTAAGTCTACTGTATTAAAACACAGAGATACAGAAAGTTTCTGTTCTGATCTGGCTCCCAAACATGACAAACCCACTGTAGTTAAATCAATGATTCTTTTGTTAGGAGCGCCAGCAGCCCCGGCAAAAGTCTCTCTCACCCAGCAGGCTAACAAGCCTGTCCAGCAGGGAAGTGAATAGTTGTCTGCCACACCTATTCATTTCTGTCCCCTGCCTTTTATCCCCAGAGCTAGAGTGGAGCTTTGCTAGCAGTGGTGGGTCTTCCATCCCAAGTATCGGCCCATAGATTACCACTGCTTTCCTCTCCTCTGCCTTCTGTGCATCCACGTGTCAGGCACTGGACCCAGCTGTTCCTCTTCCTCATCAGCCACCTCCAGACATGGGGGCTATTGACTCCATTTGAGAGCTGGTGGACGGCCCAGGCTCTGCCTCTGTCTCTTATCTCTGACAGCTCCATTCCCTCTTCCCACTCTGAGCTCTCAGGTTGCCTTGATGCTGACCCTGACTCCCAAGCCACCGCCTCCTCTGATCCAGTTGCTGGAGGGGCCGGCAGCCGACAGGCCATAACAGTTTCCTTTGATCAAATAACATGGATTAAGGATATGCATATT
Organism: Pantherophis guttatus; assembly: GCF_059756535.1. NCBI lineage: Eukaryota > Metazoa > Chordata > Lepidosauria > Squamata > Colubridae > Pantherophis > Pantherophis guttatus. Next base: position 208,565,163 of record NC_142064.1, read on the forward strand.
TATATTCTTTATAATAGGAGAATATAAACAGATGATATTCCCCATAAATGAATTTAGCCTCTAGCCTCAATGTTTGTTGAAAGTATTTCTTTCTCTTCTGCCAGAACAACTTCTGAAGTGCTTTACTGATGAATCCAATCAGAGAACCTTTGCCTAGGAAGACACAAGATGAAGGGATAACTGGGTGAAAAAGACAAAGTGGGGGGAATTATTCTGATACTGTGATAATACCTGATTCTTGTAACTGGTGAATAGTGTACATCTGTAAGCAGCCGGCATGAAAATCAGCTCAAAAAGGAAAAGCAAAAAAAATAAAGATCAATTTCCTTAGTAGAAAAAATGCTGGTTTTTCATAGCTTATGGTGGCCCTACTCCTAAGAGTTTCTTTTTGTTGTTGTTACAATGTCTACTTTATTTTTTATTTTCCCCCTATTATGGCAAAAAAAAACTACATTGCGTGCTTGCACACTCCCGCTTCGTCCCGTAGTCAATTCATTCCGCTACGGCTTTTTAGGTTCGCATGACACGAGCGTATCGCCAGCCACGCTGCTGGTTTCAAGCTACTGTATACCCGCCAGCCGAAAATAGCTCTGCTTTTCCCCTCCGCCTTCCCTTTGCCTGTCCAGCCCTGCGCGTCCTCTTCCCTATCCCCACGTTTTGCCGTTTTGACAACTGATGGGCGGATTGCGTGAATGAGCCTGGGAAGCAAAATAAGCCGCGTTTGGACGTTTAGGTTGGACGCCCGCAGGAGAAGAAACGCCGGAGGGGAAAGCAGCGCGTTGTCTTCCCGGGCGCCTGAAGCGCCGGATGCCAAAGCCGCGCTCTGCCCTCCCGGGCTGTGAGGAAGACGGGCGAGATGAGGCTGGTCCCGCCTTTTGCCATCTGGCCGAGCCAATCACCGCGGCTATTCCTTATCTCGCGCCCGCTTGTTATACTGCAGCGTCGGCCTTTCCGAAACTGAGCGGACGCACCTGCACTCGCGCCTGCTTTTTGCTCTGCCGGGGCTCGGACAGGTTTTCGGGCAGCGGGAGAAGACGGGGGTATCATGGCGCGCAGCTCGGAAGGCGCGAGAGAAGCGGTAGGGCGACTCTGAGGAGAGGAGTGTAAAGGAAGGGAGGCAGGGAGGCAGAACTGGCCCCGCTGCGTCCCCGGATGGCGAAGAAGAAACGGGGAAGCGGCTCCTAAGGAGGCGCCCTCAACTCATCGCTTTCTCTCTCTCTCTCTCTCTCTCTCTCCAGCTGTCCGGCCGAATCGGGACCGTCTACCAGGAAGTCAGCCGCTTTCCGTCAGTGACTTATGCCAACGTGGGACCCGAGATTGCTGCCCGTTGTGGTGCCAAGTGCCTGCCCCTCTACACGGGTGAGCCACTTCACTGGAGCCCCTGTTTCTTATTCCAGCTAGTCCTGGCTCTCAGAGTACAAGGTGGTCCCTCGAATTACAACAGTTCGTATAGCGGCCATTCAAAGTTATAACCGCACCTGGAGAAAAAATGTGACGTATGACCATTTTTCATGCTTACGACCATTGCAGCATCCCCATGGTCACGTGATCAAAACTGAGAGGCTTGGCAACTGATTCATATTTATGACTGGATTGCAGTGTGCCAGGGTCATGTGATCACCTTTAGCAACCTTCCGGCAAGCAATCTCAATGGGGAAGCCAGATTCGTTTAACAGTCGTGTTGCTAACTTAACAATTGCAGTGATTCACTTAACAGCGGTGAGAAAGGTCATAAATTGGGGCAGAATTCACTTAATAAATGTCTCACTTAGCAACTTTTAGAAATTTTGGGCTAAATTGTGGTCGTAAGTCGAGGACTACCTGTAGTCTATGTTAGGAAGGGAACAGCGTTACTTTCAAGTTCTCTTGGTTTGCCGGTTTCTTGAACTACCTATGAATGAGATAGTGTTTGAAGTACTTTTTGCATTTTGCAAACATGGGAAAATGGGCTGGCACAAGCTGATGTATAGTCTATCAATTGGATAAACTTTGTTTAGCCTGTGCCTTCTGTACATTATGATTGAAGATGAGGGAGTCTTGGAAGGGGAGAATTCTGAGTGCAATTGAATAGTAAAATAAAATTAGGCATATCTCCAGTGTTAATTTTGTTTTGTCAAATACACTAATAACCCTTCTAGCTGAAAATGCAAAGGTCTGCAAGTCCTAATATTAAAAGTCGAAGAGCACAGCGAAATAATGGCATTAAAATTCAATATAAGGAAGAGCAAACTAATGACAACAGTGGAATAACCAGTCCTACAATTGACAATGAAGCTATCAAAGTGGTAGTGGAGAGCTTCTGCCTTTTAAGATCAACCTTCAATAGTAAAGGAACAATCAGTCAAAAAATAGACTGCAGATTAGCATTTGCTACTGCAGCCATGAAGGTCTTGGAAAAGATAATCAAGTGCCAAAACGTGTCTATACCTACAAAAATCAGAATTGTACAGACAGTGACATCTATGGAAGTGAAAGTTGGACTTTAAAGAAGCAGGATAGGAAGAATCCCTTTGAACTTTGGTGTGGCAGAAGAATACCATGGGCAGCCAAGAAAACAAACCAATGGATCATATGGGACAAATCAGCCCAGAGTTCTTACTGGAGGCACAAATGATCATGCTCAAATTATCCTATTTAGGACACATATGTAAAGAACCAGCTTTCTGGGAAGATGGAAGGAAAGAGAAGAAGCAAACAATAAGCAATGGGTGGGATCAGTTATAGTGGCAATGAGTGCATTGTGGGAGACTTGATAGACCAGGTTAAGGATAAATCTTAGTGGAAAAGATCTATCTATGTAGTCATTAGGAGACAAAAATGACTAGATGGCACATAATCACTTTACTGTTCATGTCCTCAAGTATGTGTTTAAGACTATGCTCCGGACTTTAAAGAAATTGAGTTTTAGACTTCTGATCAAAGCTTGTTAAATATGGAACAGTATAGCTTCTTGTCTGAACTTCTACCACAACCAAGACAACAACAACAATTGCCTGGCAGCTCTTAGAAGAACAATACAATATCAGACTAGTCTGACTTGCTTCTCTCTTTCATTTGATCAAAGATATTAAAAGAGAAAAGGTATCTAATAAAGGCCGAATTGTAATGGCAACTGACTCATCATTTGAAGACCTGTTTGGGGACAGCACCTTCTGGAGAAAATCTATTGATGTGTTCACTGAGTCAACGTTGATTTGGTGGCATATCATCAGTCATAACTATGTCATATTTCTAAGTGGGATATCGCATTATTTTTTTAAAATATATTTTAACCCAAAAAAATTTAAAGAGTAAAATATTAGTCATTTCAAAGACAACAATATTATATACCAAAGACCTGGGCAAGCCTCAGCTTTCTCACTCAACTTCCTCCTTTTCTGCAGAGTGGCGCCACACAGATCTGGAGCGCCATCAGAAACTGCGATTCAGTCGCCAATACATCCTTCACCACGATGGCAGAGAAATAGTTTCTGTTACTCCCGTTGGTGTGCCAGCTGAGATTCACAATCAGTACGTAAAACATCTATGTTTCCTCACGTCTTTTTCATGTTTTAGAAGTTCTTGCCCAGCTTATTTTATTTAAATCAATATATATGGTCACCCATCTCACAAATGCAACTCTGGTTAGCTGATAAAGACTTAAAATACCCAGCGCATTCTCCTCCTACCTGACTTCATAGGATGGATAGAAATAGTGGAAGTAAGGTAGTCCCTAAAATACCTTGGCCACCATTTAGTAGTTTATGCTTAATCAGGTGCAATAAAATAGCTATTGGAGTAAGGATAATTAGCTTTCCTTAATCTTGAAGATGGATGATAAAGAGTTCCAAGGTCTTATTTTTCTGTGCCATTAGCTGCATGCACACTTAGTTTCATGTTGCACCAGTCTAATTCCTACTGATTATACTTCATTCAGGTTCACAGCAAAGGGCTTCCCCAGCTACCTGAAATTCTTTGGCCAGAGGTAGTAGGGGTCATAGGATTGCATAGGCATCAGTCGTTTTTTTTTTTTTTTAATTTTTTATTTATTTCTTTACAACAAAATATTTATTCACACACAGATCGCGACGGGCGCTTTACACAGTATATTAACTTCAGTCAAGATATACAAATAAAAAAATCTACACTAACCTTATCCTTTTTTTATTCTATTATTCAACCAGATATATCATTGGTCCCAACATTGAAAATATACGGAATCCTTTTGATCTCTCAGAATTTTTGTTAACCTGTCAGCTTCCGCATATTCGATAATTTTTCCCAAAATCAAATCTTCAGCCGGTAGGTCTTTCCCATTCCAATGTTGAGCAAAACATATTCTTGCTGCAGTTGTGATATATGTAATCAGACACCATATATTCGTGCCTATCTTCTGGCCTAATATTTAATAGATAATATTCTGGTTTCAATTGTAATTTATATCCCGTGATTTCTGATATCCACCTCTGTATAAATCTCCAAAATTCGATTACCTTAGGGCAGGTCCACCATATGTGATAGTAAGTACCTATCTCCCCACACTTCCAACAGTTTGGGGAGAGTCCTGGGAACATTTTGGCTAATCGAGCAGGAGGGAGATGCCATCTATACACCATCTTATACAAGTTTTCTTTGTAAGTGGCTGCCATTAGAAGTTTCAATTGTTTCGTCCATATTTCTTCCCATTTTATCAGTTCAATTGAGTAACCAATATTTCTCCTCCAGGCGATCACTGAATCTTTAACAATCTCATCCCCTATCCAATAGGTTATTAATAATTTATAGATCTTAGATAATATTCTTTCCTCCTTTCCTAATATAATACTATCTATTTCTTGCTGGATCATATCTATACCACTTTGTTCCTTGTCTTTCTTATATTTAGAGCTGATCTAGGCATAAGACCACCAGTCCAATTTTATTCCTTGAAGCTCTAACTCAGTTCTTGTTTTTAAGCAGCCTTGGGCGTCCAACAATTCCCGGTAGGATAGATGTTTTTCTTTTTTGTAAAGCGAACTATATGTTGTAGCTTCTAACGGGACTAACCAAGAAGGGGTCGGGGAGTAGAGTTTACCCTTAATTTTCCTCCATGTATCAGTTAGGATATTCCTTACATAATGTCCTGCAAAACTCATATGTTTTTTAACCTTATCTTGCCAAAGAAAATAGCGCCAACCCTGTTGTAGCCCCAAACCTTCCAGAATCAACAACCGTCTTCTTCTCAGCAGGATCCATTCCCTTACCCAAACTAAATTTGCAGCCTGATAATAATATTCCCATTTTGGTAAGACAAATCCCCCTCTTTCTTTCACCTCTTGAAGCATTTTAAGTTTAATTCTGGGCTTTTTATTTTGCCAGATAAATTTAAGGACACATTGATTTAACTTTTTGAAAAAATTGTTGTCTAGTCTAGCTGGTGCTGTATAAAATAGATATGTCCATTTTGGGAGGATATAGGATTTTATAATCGCGATCCTACCTAATAGAGATGTCTGAAGGTTCTTCCATTTCTCTAAGTCCTGTTCTGTTCATTGGAGTAATTTCAAAAAATTATCTTCTTTAATTGTGCATTTGGCTGATAATATAATACCTAGATATTGTAATTTATTGACAATTTGGAATCCCAAATTCGCTTCTAATTCCTTCCCCTGCTTTGTTGTCAAATTTTTAATCATAACCTTAGTTTTTTCTCTGTTTACTTTTAAGCCCGCTACATTTCCATATTTTCCTAACTCATAAGTCAAATTCGGACCCGATAAAATGGGATCTTCCAATATAAATACTAGGTCATCAGCATATGCTTGTACCTTTTATTGTTGGTTCTTAATATGCAATCCTTTTATCCCCGAGTTACGCCTAATTTCCCTCAATAAAGGTTCTAATGTTAGAATGAATAACAATGGAGATAGCGGGCAGCCCTGTCTAGTTCCTTTCTCAATGCAGATTTGTTCAGAAACATCTCCATTAATTAGAATTTTAGCAGACTGCTTCGAGTAGATTGAACAAATTGCCTGGATAAACCTTTCCCCAAATTGCATATGTTGTAATAAACCCACTAAAAAACTCCAACTCACTCGATCAAAGGCCTTTTGCGCATCCACAAAGACCAAAGCCAATTGTTTATCAATATGGGTTTCATAATGTTCCAAGACGTTCATAATTATTCTCACATTATCTCTAATCTGCCTACAAGGTAAGAAACCATTTTGATCTTCATGTATAAATTGACTTAGGAAACCTTTTAGCCTTTCTGCTAGTACTGCCGCAAATAGTTTGTAATCTGCATTAAGAAGCGAAATAGGTCTATAATTCTGGATCAGGGATAAGTCACTGCTTTCCTTCAGCAAGAGGGTTATTAATGCTTTTGACCAGGAATTCGGAATCTGTCCCTCCCAGATTACCCCATTAAATAATTCTGTCATACAAGGGTTTAAGACTTCCCAAAGTGCCTTATAATATTCTGTTGGGAGGCCATCTGTACCAGAAGTCTTTCCTGTTTTTTGTTTTCCCATAATCCTTTCAATTTCCCCTTCGGTTATCTCTCTGTCCAGTATTTCCCTAGACATGTCCGATATTTTGGGTAGGTCAGATTCTTCTAGATATTTCTTTATTTCCTGCTCGGACTTATCCTCTTTTCTATATAGATCGGTATAAAATTCCTGCGCTATTCTTTTCTTCCCTTCTTCCCCTGTAATCCATTCACCATTCCCATCTCTCAAGTTGTGAATTCTACTCCTTTCCTTTTCTTTTTTTAATCGGTATGTGAGCCATCTTCCCTGTTTATTTGCGTTTTCAAATTGTCGTTGTTTCATCCACCTAATTTTTTTTTCTAAGTCCTCTTGATCTAATAAGTTAATTTGATGTACTAATTTCAAATTCATATTGAGTTCTCTATTGTTTGGGTCCTGTTGCAACATAGCCTCGCTTTTTGTCAAGTCTTCTAATAATTTATCTCATTTAACCCTCTCCTTCTTCCGTTTCCCCGCTATATAGTTTATCACTAAACCCCGAGACACTGCTTTAGCTGTTTCCCAGACATTTAAAAAGTTCGCATCTTCCTTATTATTTTCCTGAAAGAAAAGACCCATCTCCTTCTTTAAATAACTTAAGAATTGTTCATCTTTGAGGACCCTTACATCCATTCTCCACCTAGACCTTGTTTTCAAACCTCCCCATGATATCCATAGTGGATTATGGTCTGCCTACTCATTGATACCTATTTCTACTTTCTGTGTTCCCTGCCTCAGTTCCCCCGACATCCAAGCCGCATCTATCCGCAACCAAGATGAGTGCCTGGCGGAGAAATATGTGTACTGTCTATCTTCCGGATGTTTTTCCCTCCAAATGTCTCTAAGTTCAAATTCCTCTTGTATTTGATGACAAATAGTAGGCAATCTTTTCTTTGCTGATCTCTTTTTTCCCTCCTGATTCTTATTTCCGGATATATAGTCTTTATCCTTATCATCTATGGCGTTGAAGTCCCCCACTACACAAATGTGTGAGTAATCATATTCTATCAATTTACTATAAAGATTCTGAAAAAAAAATTTCGATTCCCATTAGGTGCATAAATACAAACCAGTAGGCATTTTTTACCACAAATTTCTACTTCGATCATCAAAAGTCTCCCTTCTTCATCTGCAAAAATTAGTCTCGAGTTTATATGCTTTTGAACATAAATTGCTACTCCTCTTTTTTTAGTTTCTGCTAAAGATGTATATAATTGACCCAATTTGGTATAATTCAGTAAATAAAGATGATCTCTTTTCACCTGTACTTCTTGAAGGCATATAATATTCAAACATGCTTTTGTTAATTTATTAAAGATCTTTTTTCTCTTATTTGGGCTATTCAGCCCATTGATGTTAACTGACAATAAACGAATTTCCTCCCCCATCCCTTCTCCCTTCTGTTGCCCTTACTTGTCTTCTACTTGGAGTTTCTTTTTTGTTTGTCTTGTTTCTCTCTGGTTTAGTCCTTCGGCTCCTATTTCTGCCTGTATCTGCGTCTGTCCTCTTCCTTTCTTTCTCCCACCTAGCTGTTCTGGTTCCCCTCTCTCTTCCTCCTCTAATAATTCTTCCCCACTCTTCCTCTTCTCCCACATCTGCTTCTAAAGGGTTCATATATCTTATAAAAAAATCTCTGACATCTGTAAGGTTATCAATTCTCACTTTTTTATCTGCCCAGGTAAATTGTAACCCTTCCGGTAATATCCACCTATATAATACTTTGTGTTTTCTTAGTTGAGTAGTTAAGAAATGATAGTTTCGCCATATTTCCCGTACCCGTCTGGGGAGTTGCTTCAGTATTATCAATAGTTTATCCTTATATGTCACCGTTTTCTCCCTGGACTTCAAAATCACTTCTTCCCTAAGAGCATTTTTGGATAGTCTAACATGGACCTCTGTCGGAAGTCTCTGCCTCCTGGCGTAACTTGTAAATACACGAAAAACGTCATCTATATCTCTCAGGACATCTTTCTTAGTTACCTCCAGAATCCCAGCCAAAATATCCGCCACAATATCTCTTAAAGGCTCCCCCCGTTCTTTCACCACATTTTGTATCCTCAGATAAAAAGATGACCTTTCCATTTCAAGAAAAATAATTTCTTCTTCAAGGGCCCTATTCACCGAGAGCTGCTCTCTTTCATTTCCATCCAAACTCTCCTCACATCGTCCCACTCTCTTCTCTACGTCTTGAACTTTACTCTCCTGTTGTGTCAACACCCCCTGAACACCTTCCAGTCTCTCGTTCAACATTTTGATATCGTTTCTAACAGCTCCCAGCTCCCCTTTAAGGTCTGATGTTAAGTCCTCTAAATTTTTGGAGATATCTTCTTGATTTTTTGTCAACACTTCATACATTGCCTGCAGCATATTCTGTATGATAACAATGGAGGTTTCCCTGCAGCAGCTAAGTCCTCCAAAGATTTAGATGATGATGAAGATGAAGATGATGCTGTAGGTGTGACTGGAGTAGCAACCGTTGGGAGTGTCAAAACTTTTTTCCCCGCTTTTGTGGTTGTTACAATTGTTGCACTTGACATCTTGCTTATAGGGGTATTCCCGATCTCTTTCAATATATCTTAATCAGCTTTTAAGTTAGTCAATTCAACAAATATAATATATTCCAAGTCCTTCACGTCAAGTTTAGTCAATAAAGATAATAGTCAATGGGGGTAACTCATTCAATCACGTACAATCAGGTACAGAACAGATTCAAATTTCTTCTCTCCTAAGAGCACAATATATAATATAATTCTACAGTTCGCCACTAGAGGGAGATAAAGTACTGTTCCACACACACACACCCTCTATTGATAGAAAAGAAGGAAGAAGAGTATTTCTCTACCAAGGGATATATCTGTCCGTTCGACCGCCGTTCTTAATTTTTAATTCTTAATTTATCAGCGGGGAGGAAGGAAATAAACCATCCAGCAATACTTCCCACCAATCAAATACAAATCCAATATTTCTTTCAGTCAGCACAATTCAATAACTGCTCGAAGTTCATGGTATGATAAACTAGCAGCCGTTTTCCTCGTCTTAGCTCCAATCGTAAAAGAGCACTCAGAACATTCCTCCACCACCACAGCACTCACAACAGGGAGATCAAAAAGATCAAAGGTCCGTCTCAGTGTGGACTAATTTTAATTAGAAGAGGGCTCTTTGCCTGTCTGCGATCGGGTTTCCCTTCCAATATAGGTAGTCATCGCTTTAGGGCTGCCATTACCGGCGCCGTCTTCCCAGCCTGTGACAGGAGAGATTTGCCTTCACGCGTCAGATTGCCACTCCACACGCGCTCTCTGCTTCTCTCCGCTTACAGCCACCTCTCCGGGGCCACCGCCGGCAAGGAAAAGCCGCCCAGGCTGGAAAGTTTACAAGAAAGGGACAGGAGCGATCTCCATACCCGTCTTGCTTGGCACGATGACGTAACCGGAAACCGCATAGGCATCAGTCTTGAATTCTCTTCCCTGTGGATCCCTGAAGTAGATAGAAAGAAATAAACTTATCTCTAAGCTTTTCTTGTAAATTGCTTCCAAGTTGGCTTTCCTGTTTATGCTGCGCCCCCTTTTCTCTTATAATACAGGCTGCTGATTGGAATGTCACCTACTGGGAAATACAAAGCTATTCTCACCCATTATTTGGAAACGGGGCAGAAACAGGAGGTCCTGGAGGTAAAGTATATGCTATTCCCGGCTGTTTCGCCTTACCTCCAAAGAGAGCAAGGATAGCACTGAAAATGCTGCATGCTGAAACTGACTGATATAGATATGGCAGCCTTAGCTACAACATAAAAGTCAGATACAGACTCAGGAGAATCAATAAGAACAAATAAAATGTTTGTTCATTAAACCTTATACCCGTGATGGTGAACCTTTGGCACGCGTGCCACAGGTGGCATGCAGAGCCATATCTGTGGGCATACGAACATTGCCCTAGCTCATGTGCGCGCTGGCCAGCTGATTTTCGGGTCTTCTGGGCCCACCGGAAGTCGGGAAATGGGCCATTTCCAGCATCTGGGGGGCCTCCAGGGGGTTGGGGAAGGCTGTTTTTGCCCTCCCCAGGCTCCAGGAAAGCCTCTGAAGCCTGGGGAGGGCAAAAAATGGCCTGCCGGGCCCACTGTGCCATTGTGTACCAAGAGTGGAGGGAGCACGGGGGGGGGGTTTATGTGCACATGCACCGGGGGGGCACATTGAATTCTGGGTGGGGGCACGCGTGTGCGTGACCCCCCACACTCCCCCCTTAGCACGCGACAGCAAAAAGGTTAGCCATCACTGCCTTATACTGTAGGTGCTGGACTTAGATCTAAGACATTTGTAAAAGGAATTAGCATAGCTAGGGTCAAATATACAGTATATGGAAACTGGTGCTTTGCAGTAACATACTGGGCATATACATCATTCTTGTCCCACTATGAATGGTAATAGTTCTACCCATGGAGACCTAGAGTTACAGATCTTAATAGGGAAATGAGTTCCAAGTAGCTCTGTGTAATTCACGGTCATCCTTCGTTTCCTCGGAGCCCCTCATAATTCAAAACTTTTTCAGCTGTAACAGTAGAACAAGGAAGAAGAATTCTGATGAGCCTGTTGATTCTTTGGCCTCAGTGTGTGGTGGCAGATTTTGCCCTGTACTGATTTCTGTGTCCCAGCAGGTTTGGAACAACAGTGGGAGGGTAAGAAATATCAATCTCACAGCGCTGGATAAACATGGCAAAGTGTACACAGATGGTAAGGGCAGTAACAGTAGGCTTGGCCGCATGCTGCTCTCTGCAGGCTTAGCGATGGTGCTTTCTCAGCCCTGTGAGCTCTGCACTCCACCAGCATAGCCCTTGACCATGCTCCTTCTTCCTACTAACATCCCTTTCCCAGTGCCAGAATGAAGTTCTCCTAGCTGTCTAGTATTGTATACTTTCTTTTTTCTTGCCTTTTCTGCAAATGGTGGTCTTCTTAAAGAGCTTTGCTGGCTATTGCAGCCTGGAGATTGCAGACTTTCAAATCTTGGTGGCAGATGTTGGGTGACATCCTGCCATGAATATCACCCATACTTTCCTGCTGCTTTGTCAAATTAATTGCGTTAATCAGACTGCAGTGCTATGTTTTGTGAAACGCAAGTGTCCCTGACCATGCAGGTTAATTTTTTTAACAGCAAGTATAGGTCTAGGCCAGGGTTCCCCAAAGTTGTCCGTATTGATCCCCAAGAGTCAATGAGACTATCCAAGGGATTGATAAATGTCTGAAGATCAAAAGGTAAAAGTCTGGGGGGGATCAATAGATGGTTGATAAATTAATAGAAGGTTGATTGGGGTCAATTAAGCTTTTGGGGTTTCTCTAGAGCTTCAGGCCAGTCCCTGGTCCACAAGGTGGGGTGCCTAGAAATGAAACAGGTTACCCAGGGTTGAATAGTCAGCCATTGGTGAAAGCAACCTTGAATTGTCTCTGTCAGATGTCGGTTTCCAGTCACTGATAAATATAGTATTGCTTGTCCTCTAATCAAACAACTTAATTTTCCCATCTCTGCTAGTTCATCTTCATCAACTGTTCTTTTGTTGTGGATATTTAAGAGTCTAGTCTCCTATCAGTAATTATATATTTTTTTAAAAAACTTCCAAGGCTGTTTTCCAATTGACTGTCCATTAGTCCAAGACAGAAAGAAAAATTTTGGTTTTGATTGAATGTTGACCTTTAAATTATTTTGTATCATCATATATATTTCGGCACAAAAATTTCTGTCTTTTTTACAAATCTACCAGGCATAATGAAATGATCCTTCATGTTGTCCACATTTCTAACTTAAATTTGAAGTAGCTTTATATATTGTAGACAGTTTTCCTACAGTTATATGTCAGTGGTACATTTTATAAAATAATCTCTTTTAGATTATAACAAAATGTAAATCTTAGTTCATTTAACCACATATTTTCTCACTGTATGTGTATTGTGTCCAGAGTTCTTAGCACATTTTATCATACAGTCTTTCACTTGTTCTACTTCAAATTTCAAGTTTATACATTTTAGCAATTAGATGTAAATACGTAGTTCACTTTCAAATTTGTCTTCTACTGCTCAATTCCAAATATTTAATAACTTTCTCAGAGGTTCTCTCCTTTCACAAATTACTCCATTCCAGTTCCCTCATTAAACACCAATTTTCATTCAGTAATTTATTACTTTATCCATAAATTCTTTGCATAGGACTTTCCTCTTCCTGTAGCTACAGAAAGAATATATTCAATATTATTATGGCTAGTGTCAAAGAAATAAAGCAGTAAGAAGCAGCAGTTGCTTCTAAAAAGGGGGATGATGAAATCTCTAATTAAAAAGAAATGTCAGCAGTGTTTTCATCACCACAAAATAGACTGGCCCTGTGATTATATTTACAGCTTTAATGTTATAAACCAGAGTTTGCAATGTAAGCCCCCAAAAGCCAAGCTGTGCTACTTGAGATTTCTTCTCTGGCTTTATTGAACATGCTACCTCTCAGTTAACAAAATCCTGAGTTCTTTAAAATATGACATACATGAAAATATGACATTTGCATTTGTGCAAAATTGTTTGTTGACTTTTATGTTGTCATAAAAGTCACAATATAACATAAATTACAATAGTTGTATAAGCGCATGGTAATCTTCAACTTTGGTTACCCTTTGTCTTTATCAACAATATATTAGAATTAAGTGAAACAGCCATAATCTTTTAAGGATAGTCAGAACTGTTATCATTTGGAATTGTTCTATTTACTTGCTTTATTTGAAACATCGGTATATACTGTTTCCGTGGAAGATATATCTAGTATGTAAAGCAAATCCACTTGCAACCTGAGGAAAAATCCCTTTGCCATCAGTGGTAGCTGTAACTTGGTTTCATCACATGCTTTAGCTTCAAATCAACCTTAAATGCTTAAAATTCTATAAAGTAGTGCTAAACACAGCAAAAGTGGAGGGAGGGGGGCTTTTGATGCAGGTAGACATTCCAGGTGACCAAGGACAAGTGACAATTGAAACATACTCTTATCACAACAGTTCCTGCCATGACAAAGAAATAAGTTGAACTTTGTATCTAGTCATTAAAAATATTCCAATCTCAGCTAATTTCTTATCTCCAGCCGTGTTGATAAATAATGGCCTATGTAATTACCTTCTAAAGTGCATAATGCACATAATCCATTTTAAATGCTTGTAACCTATATATAATCCTGGAAACTTTATTCTGGGTTGTTGGCCCCCAAAAGGTCCAATAACTTACTTTACCAATTAGCAACAAAATGATCATTTGGATCATTTGTTGTTTTGATAAGTATTCTGGGTATTGCTTCTACCATACTTCTCAATTTAAAAATTGTGAAGGGGATTACAGTAAATGCTCACACAGTATTGTAAATCATAATTTGCTCAGTCATTTTACTGTCTACATTTATACATTGTGTTAATGCACAATCCTTGATTCACAAGCCACAGTGGCTAGATCAGCTAAATGCAAATTAAACAAACCACATTAGGATTTAGATATAATATATGAAACAGGAGTCAAATGTTCATTCCTTTTAGTGGTTTTAGAAAATATACCCATTCAGGTAACTTGTGACCCACAGTTTACAATCAGCATGTAAGTTCTGCTAGCTTTTTTAGTTTGGTCAGGTGATGCTGCAAACTTGTACTCTACCTACACATGTTATTCCCTATTTCTGTCCTACCACAGAGCAGTTTCGATGCTTTGCTTGGTCCAACTCAGAAACTCAGATTGTGTATGTTGCAGAAAGAAAGCACTCTCCAAAACAACATTTTTTCTCTCAAGAGGAATTCACTGAAGCACAGGAGGTAAATAAAGAAAGCCATAGAGTTTTTCCTTTTTTTTATTTATTCAAATAACTGAACTATGTCAACTATCTTACAGTCCAAGAGGTTATTAGTAACCAGCAGCAACTTCAAAGTAGGCCTGACTCAACAGATAGGTTGATCTGCTAGCAATATTACCACTGTATTTTTATCAGTTGCAGCTTCCAAGTCACTCCAAAAACAACCTTGCATGAAGTTTGTTAAAATACCCAACCAAGAATTGATCGAAGTATTGTTTACTGTAAAGAGGACATTATAAATCCTTACTTTTGGCCCGTTGCATGTTGAATTTATATTAACCTATAGGCAAATATAAGCTGAAGAAAAAACGTACAAAATTCATCATTGCATTGCATTATTGTGTTCAGTTCCTAGAAAATAGTTTGCAAATTTTAGATTTCAAATTTGATCACTACCCAGTCTTACTAGTGGATTCAGCAAGCCTTGGGGGGGGGGAAAGCTGTAAATTATATTCAGTAAAAGGAGTGCTCATGAGGATAGGACACTGGGCTGACGATCGGCAGATCCGTGTTTGAGACCCAGTTGTTACCATGGGATGGGGTAAGCTCCCATCACATGCTCCAGCTGCTGTTGACATAGCAGTTCAAAAGTGGGTGACAAATAGATAGATGGGTACCACTTCAATGGGCCCCCAGGCAATGGTGATATCACCGTTCAATCCTTACACAATTGTAGTAGTAGTTATATTCAGTCTACCTTGTGAAAGAATATAGATACATAGCTCTCTAAAATACTTATTTATTTGATTACATTCTAGAATGAGCGGTTTGTGTACAATGACAACTGGGGAGAGACACTGAGCGACAAAAGTGTCCCTGTGTTATGTGTGTTGAATATTGAAACCACTGAGGTTTCAGTACTAGGAGACATCCCAGGGCACCTCTCCCCTGGACAGGTTAGTAGAATGCAGCCTGGTAAGTTAAATTGGGAAGAAGACAAAAACAATACCCCAGGTCTCTGCTTAAGGAGCATTACATTGGGTTTTTTTTTTTTTTGTTTGCAGAAGCATATATAAAAGAGATATATTCAGGGTGCGAGCCAGCTAGGATGAGTTTTGGAAACTGTTCTGCTCAGTTGAGCTTTAACATGGCCCTTGACATGTTTGCCTCTTTTATAAGTGCAGTTTCTATACATTACTTCCATACTTTGAATAGGTAATATTCAGTGACCTCATAATAGATGCTATGAGTATGCAAGGATAACTTTGCATTAGATAGAAAATATTTCTTATAAGTGTATTTGTTAATCTGGGGCAAGATGTTGTCACATTAACTCTCCACCCACATTTATGCTGCTACTTCCAGATGGATCATTCTTAACTCTATCAATCATAAAACATTGGTGGTCAGAAAAAAAGTGGGGAAAAAGCAGAAATTTTGGAAACAAAATGGAAATCTACATTGGTTTGAAATTGTGTAAAATTCTGTTTATGAGGCATGGTAGTAGCATGGTTTTTAAAACCATTCATTCTGTTTTCTTCCAGCTTTTCCTTTAAAGGGAAAGAAATAGGAGGAAATCTAATTGGGTTAGATTTTTAGTAGGAAATTAGCTAATCGAAGCCATGTAATTGCATTTCCTTTAAAACAGCTTGAAACACTGTTTGAAAACTGTTATTCAGTACTTAGTCTGACATTTATACTGTGCTCCAGTTCAACTGTATTGCTACTGTTTTCACTGCTGGATGGTGCCTTGGCCTTTCATGCAAGTTTAGCTGAAATGTAGAATGGCAGCAGGAATCTGTTGGAAAAAAATATATTTGCAGCAGGGGTTTGCAACATGATCGCGCATTGAAGAAGCTTCTGCGCATGCGCAGATCGCTGATGATGACAGCCAGGGTGGTGGGTGGGGCCTCCCACCAGTTTTACTACCAGTTCTTGCGAACCAGTCTGAACCGGGGGCAACTCACCACTGATTTGTAGGACTATTTCCTCCCAAGCATTTCTAACGGGGGGAGAGAGTAATTGGACAGTTACTACCAAATAGCAGTTCCAAGGATTGAATCGGCTCCTAATAGATGATCTTTTTGAAGAATCAGATCTCCTGCGCAGCATCCTTCAGATTATGGAAGAAGATTGTGGGACATAGCATAGTTTAGCACTTAGTGCTCAAAATCTCACATGCTAATACTTTGTTTTTGCTTCTCTGGCCAGGCCCTGTGGTCCCCAGGTGACAAAGGAATAATATTTGTGGGCTGGTGGCATGAGCCATTCAGGTTGGGATTATACGCCTGTTCCAATAGAAGGTAAGTAAGATCTCACAGGTTCATGAGAGCATATTATAAATGTATCTCATTTTTAGTGGGCCATCATGAAAAATTGCTTTGAAAAACTCAACAGGTTTTTATTCAATTCTGAGATCAGTAATGATTTCTGAAATTCCCCTATATCAGTTGTGTCAAAGTGGCGGCTCGCGGGCTGGATGCGTCATGCGTAGCCCTTGTCCAGCCCAGCTCCACGAAGGGGAAAAACGTCACGAAACGTCACATGATGGCAACGTGACGCCGCGACACCCATGCCCTATACGGAAATGTCAGTCAGCTTTTAAAAGCTGTCCCCCCATTTGAAACAAATGAGGGACAAACCCAACTTAATATCTGCCTTTCCTTAAACAGGATAGCCAAGGCCTGCTGCAAGTCCACACTTCCAAGAAACCACGTAAAGCATCATCCCTAGGGTTGCTTAATTCATGGGTTCTATTACCATTAGCAAATATGAGCATTTCCTACCGAAAAAGAAATTTTAAGCTTCCAAATCCTTAATGCTATACCACTTTCTTTTAAGTAAAGATTGTGAATATTGGATCTTATTGTAACATAGAGAGTTCCCTCTCAGGCTGGCATGATGTCTGGGTTGGTGGTGAAAAATGGTTCCTTCAGGTGAATCTTCTCCCTGTTATAGGTCAGCTCTATTTCTCTTCGATCTGTCTGAAAATAGCTGTGGTAAGTCATCTCAGAGATTATTTTAAGTGTCCTAAAAGTGAAGGAGTTTCTTCAAACACTTGCAGTCCAGAGAAAATGTTTTGCTTTCCCGAATCTGCCACAAACAGGTTTACACAATTGACTACGTTGTATACAGATAGTCCTCGATGTATGACCAGTTGCTTAGCGCCCATTCAAAGTTACCTCAGACTCTCTCTCCCAAAAAGGTACTTATAACCCGGTTTCAACTGCAGGGACACTGCAGCACCCCCATCTCCTCCCCCACATCCCACTGGGTCCCCCAGGTCTTTGCCTCCTCCCAAGCTGGCCACTCAGCCACACACAGGAACCTAAAATGATCAGCAGAAGCAGGCAATTCCAAAAATGGCGCCTCCTTAAAATACTGATCTCCCTACACTCTTGTGAGAAGTGCTATTTGCTTGTTGAATAGCAAAAGGTTGCCATAAAACCAGCAGCCTCTGTAAGAAAGCTGACCTTTGTATTGCATCCCATTGCATAGGCTGGGCTCCTCTGCAAAAAAACAAAAAGGTAAGTTGGGTGCTGCTGGACCGAAGAGCAGGCTGAGTACCCTTGGGTGGCTGCATGGGAATTAGGCCTCAGCCTACAGGCTGTAAACTGTTTCCATGTGCCAGTGGCTTCTACTGACAGGCTCCCTTGTGTGACTGAGCCACCGGTTTGGAAGCAGGCCAAAGCCTGCAGGGATCACAAACGATAGAGAACAGAGCACTGGGTGCCTGGGGCAGGTGTGGCTTGGTCTCCACTATGCCTCCAAGGAAGAAAGTCTTAAGGAAGTCTATCTAGCAGAACCAAGGAAAAGGACCTTCTCTGTGGTAACTCCCTCCCTATGAGGCATCATCCCTCTGGAAATAAGATTGGCACCTTGACACACTTTCGTAAGGCCCTGAAGACTTGGTTTTGCCAATTGGTCTGGACCCATCAAATGGCTCATTTGATTGTTGTCACCAGGGAGTGGGGATTTATTGCTTTTTCTTATTGTTTTTATATTGGGTTCTTATCTTTGTAAGTCATTCGAAGTCACTGAGAGTGAGTTGGGTGGCCATATAAATTTTCTTAAATAAATGAATAGTTGTAAGTTGAGAACTACATGAAATATACAAATGTGGGTCAAGTGTTTTGATTTCTGGTAACTATAAAGAAGAAAAGTACTGCTTTTCTTTCTTTAGGACACCAAAGGAAAAACATCAAGCCTTCTTGTTGCGTTTTTGATTACCGCCAAAGTCATGTCAAATACTGGGATTCTGCAATGTAGGGATACTGTTTCTAATATTCTCATATTTTGAGTGGAAGCCAGAGAATTTCCAGAGGTGTGTCATTTTCTGATGTCTGAACTTTGAGCAAGCATAGTTGTTGGGCATTTCAAAGTTCATATACTGTAGTATCTGTAGCCATTGAGCTGAAATGTTTTCTATATTGAAAGCATCACGAAATAGATTCTCAGAAGGAACTTTGGAAGAACAAGTATAGGCAATACTTTCAGAATGTAAATTTAAATGTTAATTCATGTTCTGGTACTGTTATCACTTTGTCTTTGGTCAATTGTTGCAACAAAATGAGATTAAATAACCTTTCTTATTGCCACATATGTAGTTGTCTTAAG
Organism: Pantherophis guttatus; assembly: GCF_059756535.1. Classification (NCBI taxonomy): domain Eukaryota; kingdom Metazoa; phylum Chordata; class Lepidosauria; order Squamata; family Colubridae; genus Pantherophis; species Pantherophis guttatus. The sequence goes on from NC_142064.1 coordinate 208,584,056, forward strand.
ACACAACTCCTTCCTCAACTTTGCACCCCATTCTGGTTGCAGAACTCTTGACTTCAGATGATCAGTCTGTCTCTTCTCCCCGGCTCAGCCCTGACCAAACTCACCTGCTGTACTTGGAGGGACCAATGTTTGGGTCTCATCGCCAGTGCTTGAAGCTACAGTTGGTGAGCGCCTGAAAATATGTTGTCTATACCTGTCAACTTAGACCAGCTCAAAGGAACATTAGTTCATCCTTTCCGTTCCAAAATTCCTTTCTCTCAGAAATAATAATCATGCCCCTGCATGCTATTTCCACTCTCGGGGCTTCCATTTCTCAAAGATGGGGAAAAGAGGATTTCTCAGTGGTCCAGTCCTCCCTCCCAAATAAGGGTTTATTCTCAAAAGATATTTAATAAACTAAAACTAATTGGATTCAAACATTCTACTAAGCCATAAAGTACTGTTTATAAGGCTGGGTTCGGTCAGTACACTAAGCCAAAACCATCACATTATTGCTTGGCATGATGTATGACTCCACCATAAAAAAACTCCCAATATTTTCAGTCAGAAATACCAGGCCTAACATATCTGAAAGACTGACTTCCTAGACTAGGGGTGTCAAATTTAAGGCCCGGGGTCTGGATCTGGCCCACGGAGTGCTTAGATCTGGCCCAGGGGTTCTCCCTGGAAACAGTGAAGGATTGGTCCACAGTGCCTCTGCCAGTGAAAACTGAGCTCGGGAGGGCTGCATGTGGCCCTCCCGAGCTCTGTTTTCATTGGCAGAGTATTGCAGGAGGCCAAAACGGAGCTCACAAGAGCCACAGGTGGCACTCCCAACCTTTGTTTTCACTGGCAGAGGGTTGCAGGAGGCCATCACAGCCAAAAACGGAACTTGGGAGCCTGTTTTCTCTGGCAGAATGCTTGGTTGCCACAGGCAACCCCCCAACACAAGTGATGTCAAGCTGGCCACGCCAATCCTGGTCACACTCACCCCAGCCCCCCAAGGTCAAACACAAACCTGATGCGGCCCTCAATGAAATCAAGTTTGACACCCCTGTCCTAGACCATTGTCATTGATCAGTTATAGTTAGAAAGGTAAATGATGATATCTTAGCCAGCTAGTACAGAACATTTTCAGTCACTTGAAATTGCTCGGTGACTTTTATTATATTCCAGTTTTAAATGAAACGCAAGCTAAAAAAATATAATGGGACATATAATCAATGTCTCTTGTTTTTGTATCTACTGAATGCCATCACTGATTACCATTATAAAACTAATACTGAAATCTAAGAGTTAAGAAAATGCTCAGTGTGCAATCTTCTCTCTTGCTTAGCTCAACTGGCAAACAAAGTCTTCCTATACAGTAGTGGACATAGTCAGAACTTCCACAGCTGGTAAGTCCCCATTTCAGAGAATATATACCCCAAATTTGAATAACGTTTTGTGATTACCCTCCATTTCAGTTACATATCTCCATTTTATGTATTGTCTTATTGCCACATGGACTTAAATAGGCACTGAAAAAGAGGAATATTTTAGTGAATGGTAGAATTTTTCTTAAACTGTATCTTTGATGAGAAATATCTCCACAAACACTTTTTTTTTTTTTTTTTAAGGTTTTTATGGGATTTACTCAGGAGCACTTTCCATGCTTTGCTGGGCCTCTGATAATCAAAGAGTCTTACTTAGCACTCCTCAGAGGAGTAGAAAGGTAGGTTGATGCTAGCAGAAAATACTTCATGTTGGAAAAAAGAGGTCTAACAACAGGACTGTATATCTGTTCCTACCAGGCACTACCCTGCGGAAAAGCCAAAGAGAAAGAAGCGATAAGACAGTGAAATTTATGTGATGAAGAACAATTGGTTTACACCAAGCGTCTTAATGTATACATTCTGACTTAGGGGCTTGGAGCAGCATAACTCTCAAAAAGTAGATCAGAAGGATGATTAATATGAGTTTTCTAGCTCAACAGAAAGTTGACTTCCTATAACTTATGAGACACTAAAGCCACTGTTTTACAAGGAACTTGACAAATATGCAATCCATTATTTTCATCTAAGATGATGATGAGTCCTGTGGATTACAAAGACTCTTAGAAGAAAACTTCTGTCTGTTGAAATTAAAAATTAAGTTAGGACTGAAAGATTAGGGCTCAATATAAAATTTATTAAACCTTGGGAGAACCCATCAGCCTTGCAATTTATATTGAGAGAGAATGTGAGGAAAGTGTTTTTCACAAGTAAATTATCCACACATTCATCAATTTAAGTCCACTGGCATAATCTTTTTACCATCTAAGAAGACATTTCCTGACAGTTTAGAACAATTAATCAGTGGAACTTGTCTCCAGAAGTTGTAAATGCTCCAACGTTGGAAGTTTTTAAGAAGAGATTGGAAAATCATTTCTCTGAAATGATATAGGGTTTCCTGCCTAAGCAGGGGGTTGAGCTAGAAGACCTCCAAGGCACCTTCCACCTCTGTTATTCTATTCTATCTTTTGCAGGAAGTGTTAATTGTGGATACCAAATCAGGAAGTGTGAATTCTATTACATCAGGTACAATGTAATCTTAAATTTTGTGTGTGCGCGCGCATTCAAGTCAGTTTTGATATGACAAACATGCTCATTTCAAAGGAGGGCAAATTTTTGCTGCCTTATACTAACTCCTGATTAAATCTAGATTTCAGTGAAGCCAGCAGTTCCTTTGATCTAGACACCTTTTCTTTTTAAAAGCTTCATACCATTTTTCTATATAGAGCTTAATGCCATACTGGGATTAGAGCACATGTCCAGCAGGTTTTTTTTTTCATTTGTTTCTAAAGAAGCAAATATCAAGATTATGGTATTTTCCTCCAGAATCAGATTCCTCTCCCACTTCCTTTCCCACAAAGGTCTTTGAATAGGAATTTTCATGCATTGGGTCATGAATCAAGATAACCAAGATAAATCTGAAATAATATCTTTGATGTTTTGCCTAGGGACATCAGAAGGTAGCTGGACTCTACTAGGAGTTCAGCAAGATCTGCTAGTGGTGAGCTGTTCATCTCCCAGTTGCCCTCCAAGTCTGGTAAGAAATTTCCTGTGCAGGTCAAGATAAGGGTTGCTTTTGAGCTTCCATTTCCCCATTACCCTGTTTTCCATGGAACCATGACAATTCAGAGACTTTGGTAAGCTATCATCATTACTATACTTTTTCCCATATACTGTACTTGCATGAGACATTTGTGGTTGTCTTCTTCCTTAATTCTTCCTTAAAGAAGACTTCAACTAATCCTCCTTCCCTTAAAAAAAATCAGTTTGGACATTTATATGTTTACATTATGTACATCAACATACAGTCACCTGAATAATTCTTAGTCCAAGCTCTGGTGCCCTAGAAAATCTCAAAATGGAAGACTGTTACAGGCACGCTGCCAAATCATGAGTTGTGCTAATCGTAATTAAAGAGTTTGAGCAGTAGGTAAAGCACCATTTTGAGTTGCTTTCTTTCTTTTTTTGTTCAATTTCATTAATTCATCATTTTTTTTTCCTACAGCCACTTTTGAAGCAGGCCTCCAATCATCACTGTGATTTCTGAAATCAGGTTTAAACCAGCAAGCCACAAATAGCACAAACTGTTTTCAAAGTCACCTCAGATCAATGAACTGATATTGTATCCTAATTAGGCATTATATATGAGAGGAAAACTAATGAGCTTAGTCCTTTAGAATTTGCAATAAAAATATATATTCTGACAAATATGAGGACAAAACTAGCTCCCATCAGGCCACATATAATGCTAAGAGATTGTGTAACACTATACCATTCAAGGTAGTGCCTCTAGTAACAGCGTATTATATCTGCTTTGTAGAAGGTGGGTGTCCTCCCCCCAGCAGGGAGTGAGCTGGAGCTACAGTGGATCAGTGTGGAGGAATCTTCTGTACTACCTGACATGGAATGGAAAATCCTCACAGTCGATCCTGCTTTGTCTGAGAAGGGCAGCCCATACAGTAAGGAAGCAGGTCCACAGAGCTTCCTCCTAGACTTACGACTATCTCACTTGCTTTGCTAGTTTGCTGGAATATATTGTGGGCTTTGCATGTAGAGCCTTGGTGGTGCAGCAGACTAAGTGCTGTTATGTAGCACTTAGCTGCCACCTGCCTGCAATTAGTGCGAGTTCAAATCTCACCAGGCTCAAGGCTGACTCAGCCTTTCATCCTTCCGAGGTAGGTAAATTGAGGACCCGGATTGTGGGGGCAATAAACTGACTTTGTAGAATCAGCGCTTATGGGGGGCTAAAAGCCCTAATAAGCAGGTATATACAAAAGAATGAAGGCTATTGCTATAAATGCATTGTAAGCCGCCCTGAGTCTTCGGAGGGGGGCGGCATATAAATTGAACTAATAAATAAATAAATAAATAAATTTAGTGATCCTTGATGGAGCTAGACTTGGTTCCTGGACACAGTAAAGAGTAACAACTAGATTTATGGGGGTGACAAGACAGTTGTGCAGAAGAGTAATATCCTTTAGCCAAAAATAAACTTTAGTCTGCTTTTGGCATAAAGATGATTCCAGACTCATTGTTCTTGAGCCCTGGAAGAATCCAAATCAGAGTGAAGAGGGTAAAATAAATATTGCATGCATCTAGATTCTCATCCCCTTGTGCTGCTTAACAGAAAGAAACTGCTCTCATTTTATTTTCTTATAACTTAAGGATAGGAAGAGAATTTCGTATAATCCTGTTGCATGCTATATAAAATAGAGAAGCTCTAGGCCGAAGGCATTAATAATTGATTTGTAACAAACTGAATTCCTTTGGTAAAACATTTGGAATAGAGCTTGCTAGATGGCAATGTTTAACCAGCCTTAGCCAATCTCAAAATGCTAAATAAGATTGAGGTCTTCTTTGGATGGGAGGCCATCAGGAAATTCCAGGGCTCCTGTGAGATTGGAAAATCAAAACAACAGTCTGGAATTTTCTCCTTTTATTCATATACTTTACTTTCAGGGCTAGTGTTAGTATTTCTGGTATTTCATGCTCATGTATTTCAGCTGATATTCATATTCTGTTATCCAAAATGTTTCAATTTATAGTTGACAAGTAAATCTATTTATATCACATGTAAATTGAGAATCCATAGAAAAAGCCCCCCCCCTCTTTTGATCTACATTGTGGACTGAAGGACATTTTAATAGCACTACATATTCAGGGGACTTTTGATCTAAAGCAGTCTACTCTGGGATTTCTGCAAATAGATGACAGTGCTGGTCACAAAAAGTTATGTAGAGCCATACCTGGTTAATACTTGAATTAAACTTTCAGAAGGTCCATAGGGTAGATTTGGGTCAAGGTCCATAGGCTAGATTTGGGTCAGAAACAAACATGGGAGAAAGGAATGACATTTAACTTTTGCTTTTAAGAAAGCAAACATAGACTTATTTATGAAATTACTATAAAATAAGATATAAGATAACCTTTATTGTCATTTTTTTCCTGGCACACATTAAAAATGAAAACCGTTGCCTAATCTCAAAAGTCTACACATACATAATACATATATTGTTGGAAGGAAACAATTTTTAGGATATTTATTTGTGTTAATGTTTCTTTATCACAATTTGGATTTAGATTTTCTAGCCCAGGAGCAAAATGTCTTGGTTCTGCATAATGTAGGAGTATATCTTGTACTGGGGGATGTGAACAAGAGCAACTGACAGGCTTAAGCAAAGGAGGGATGTACTTTACAGGTTGATTTCCCTTGGTCAGTGAAGATTGAAAGATGACCTTCAAAAGCTCACTTTTGACCTTTCTTATAGCTGACCAGTCATTTGAAGCCATATTGCTGATTCCTCGAGGAAGCAAACAAGGAGAAGAGGCCTTTTTTCCCCTTGTGGTTTCTCCACATGGTAAGTCACATCCATTCTTCTCTTTGGCTTAAGTAAGCTATTGTATGTGCTAACAATTAATCCTAGCTTTCTTGCTTCATTTTCATTTTTTTTCCCAGCATATTATCAAAACTGGTGAGGGTGTTTAAATTTCTCCTTGAAACTTAAAGGGGCAAAGGTTATCTATTATGTAGAGCTGCAGTTTGCTGCTTTAATGAGTCGGGCCACATTTCCAAGAAACTAAATGTAATTTGTTTGTCAGGATTTCCAGCCTCTGCTTGTTCCCTTTTTCTCCTTCAACTCTAGATTTCTGTTTTCTTACTTATGAAGAAGAGTGATGTTAGAAAATTTCAGATTCTCAGATCACTTTTCTAAAATCGGAAAAAGGAGCACCAGTCCATTTCTGTATTTCTGCCATTTTCTTTCTTTCCAGGTGGTCCACATTCAGTTTTTGATGCTTGCTGGCGTCCAACTATGGCAGGTCTCTGCCGGCTGGGTTTTGCTGTGCTTTTGGGTGAGTGGCCCAGGATTTCTGCATTTAATTTTCTTTGCCTTTCTAAGGTTTTATCCAAAGAGACATTGCATGCATTTTACTACAGGTGATCCTCTGTTAATGATCACTTGTTCAGCAACCATTTGAAATTATGATGGTGCTGAAAGAGTGGTTCTTATAACCAGTCCTCGGATTTCTAGCCATTGCAGCAACTGGCCCAGATTTCCAACCTCACAATGTCCTGCAATCATGAGATCATCATATGCGACCTCTGCAAGCTTCCAACAAGCAGTCAATGGGGAAGCCGACAGAAAGTTGGTCACATCAGATCCTTCCTTAAAGACCCACAATAATTTGCTTGATGATGATAACGGGGCTGCCAGAACTGCCATTGCTAAAAGACGCAATCACATGATGTCAGGCTTTACAACTATGTTGCTTAACAGTGGCAATTTCGGTCCCAATTACCCTTGTTAAGTGAGGATTACCTGTATTTGTGAAATGATCAGTGGTAGGTTGCTCCCGGTTTGGTCTGGTTCTTGCGAACTGGTAGTAAGGTGGCGGAAGGTTCCGCCCACCCACCCGCACATCATCATGGATGATCTGCGCATGTGCAGCACACTCCCATTGCAAACCGGTAGCGGAGGTAAGTAAAACCCACCCCTGGAAATGCTCCTGCATGCTTCAGATAATTAAATAAAAAGGCTAGACTTTTCTTGAGAAGAATCTTGTGATTCCTTGAGAGGATCCTTACACTTCCTCATTTGTTTTTCTATGAAATAACTTCTGCTAGTTTGAAGGCAGATTACCAAAAAAACGGGCAAAACTACCAGGAAGAGTAGAAATTGGACAATAAATTACGGTATTTGCAGCACACTTCCCAAAAGAAGAGGCTGTTACAAGACAGCAGCATCAAGTGAGCTTAGATGCAAAATCTTACAACATCGTTTCACTTCCTTCCAGTGTGAGAACATATCCTCCATGAAATGCACATCCAAAATATTGCTGCCTCCTCACCTTTTTATTGAGATGGTATCAACTTTCATCATACAGTTTCAGGAGTATAATATCTGCTCTTTCTTCATTGAAAACATACCCATTGCAGTATTTGCTTCAGCATGAACAACGGAATAGATTAAATCCCTACTGAGCAAAACTCATGGCCCCAGCTTTCCCCTTGGAATGGAGTGAGCTATTATTTTCAGTGCATATTCTTCATTCATACGTAGCTCACCGGAGAGGAAACGTACTGTTTCATTAGTTATTGAATCACAGTATCCAGGAAAACAGTTTAATAGTACATAGAACTTTGATTTATCAGTGGAGATCAAACTGTGACTTACAGTCTTTGTAAGCAATGCTCACGCCACAGTTTTAGAATTAAAACTATATAGGCAACTGTTTTAACAAACAAGAGAATGACCTTATTGGAGTATTTGAGCTAATTACTTACTCCCTTTGCAACTAAAGCCACAGTTATTTGAGCAGCAGAGTGACATCAGAACGAAGCCATGGGAGACCAATAACAGCACAGTAACTTGTACTTATCATGAGCAGCTTCACATTGTATACATGAGTTTTCTTTGACGATAGAAATGCTTGATTTTTGAAAACAGCCTGATAGCCAGGTGCCTTTCTTGGAAGCTGCTCAAAATCTTAAGAGACTTGGAAAGCAGTGAAGATTTCCCTTGACTCTTGTGCTTTATTTTGTCTAAACAGTGAATTACAGGGGTTCCTTGGGTTTTGGCCAAGACAGCATTGATTCACTGATCTCTCATATTGGAGTGCAAGATGTGGCAGACACTCAGGTCAGTCTCCTTTGTTTCTTCATCCCCCCCGCCCCCAGGAAGAACCTGAGGTTAGGTCAGGTTCAAGGTTAGACTAGAAGGTGACATTAATATATAATATTTTGTCCTTTTTACAATGGTGGATAATCTGCCTTCTTTTTGGGGTTAGCAGAACAAGCTATGGTCACAGAAAAGGTGCCTGCAAGGCAGGTCTGTAATACATAATGGTCCTGTCAGAGTAGGGCTCCTCTTTTCTCCATCCCTTTTGACTTCTCTGCACAGTTGGATGAGTTGGTCCTTAGCAGATTCATCCCAGCCAGTGCGATGCAGTGGTCAGATTATGGGTGTTGGAAGAGCAAACTCAGTATTTTGTGTAGCAGAGCATTACTGGCATAGCCTCATGCAGATGTTTGTGTTGTCTGTCAGCATCCCTTTGGGAAAAAAATCTTTCTCTTGCATAAACAAGAGATATTTGCTGAGCTTCATAGGAAGAATTATTCGTATATCATGGGCATGACAAGCCACAAGTTCAGTTTTGTGAACTGCGTTGCATTCTACAGTGCAGGTCTAGTTGTGCAATAGCCTCTGAGATACTTGCTTAATTTGCAAAATGTTCCTCTTACAGCTGGCAGTAGAAGTGGCGCTGCAGATGGCATGTTTGGACCCAAATAGAATTGCCTTGTTGGGAGGCTCTCATGGTGGTTTTATCTGTTGCCATTTGATTGGTCGGTTTCCAGAGATGTACAAAGCCTGTGCAGTCAGAAATTCCGTCACCAACATGGCCACTCTACTGGGGACCTCTGACATTCCCGATTGGTAAGAAGCATGTCTCCTCAAGCCTCCTGCATGGTCCAGCCCAAGAGATTGGCTTTTTTGCCTCCCATCCATTACAAACCCAGTTCACGGGTTTGGAGTCTTTTGCCAATTTCATCTGTGCATGTCTCAGTTACATAACTTCTCATCCTAATTCAGCTCCCATATAGGTCTGCCTGATCCTCACTATTCAGCGGCCCACATATTCCTCCTTTTTCCTTTCTGAGCCGTTCACAAATGCTATTTCTCCAATTGTCTAGCAATCAGGTTTTTTGGCACCTCAGTACAGGCAGAGGTCATAGGGCTAAATATTCTGTACACTTTCCCCAGGCGATACGCTTCTCTAGGTCTGCCATACTCCTACGAGCGGATTCCTACAGTAAAGGATCTGGCTGCCATGCTGCTCTCCTCCCCCATTATTCATGCTACAAAGGTAAGAACCAGTACGTGGAGCTGCTCTTTTACTGCAGAACCTATGTCTCCAGCAAACATCTTGTGTTTTCTCTCTCTATTTCATGTCTAAAGCCCTGTAATTAAATAAAAAAAAAAGATCAGCTCACAGTTCAGCATAAGTAGTGCTCAGATGTAGAATTTAGAACTGTGCTGCATTTCCAAGCAGAGTCCAGATGGGCATTTGTAGGGAATGTTTTAACGAAGACACAAGTTGATAGCCTAAATGTCCCCTTCCAAATTTCATTGATTGATTCTGTGCCATTAAGTCAGCATCAACAATTAGCAACCATATATTTTTTATATCACATGGCTATAGTCAGAATGTTTGTAAGCTGCCCTGAGAGGACAGATAGCAGCTTGTTCATTCCAATAAATGCATGTTTCCTGACAACTCGACAGAAAAGAAAGAGCAAAACGATTGTGCATGTCTATAACCTTATGTGTCTGTCAGTACTGATGTGTGTGTGCCATCTCATTCAACTAGAAGACTGTTGTGAACCAACCTTGCAAATAACAAGACAAATTGCATTATTAGCTTAATTTGAATAATTCACATAGATGTATTCTGCCATTTGGGGTCCAACATATACCGGTACTTGTTTTATTATATTTTGCTTGAAAACAAATATGAACAAACTTGCTTGATTCAATATTACAAGCTATGTGAGGTTTTTTTGCCTGGTTATCTCTTGGTTCCTCCCTCTCCTTTAGGTACGAGCACCTCTGCTGTTGTGTGTTGGGGCAAAAGATCGTCGAGTGTCTCCTTACCAAGCTTTGGAATATTATCGTGTGTTGAAAGCTAGAGGAATTCCTGTGCAGTGAGTTCCCATTTAATATATTGAGTCAAAGCAAGATAATGTCTTCTTGACTTTTTTGTTTAGACACATTCCCATGGCCAGATACTGTGGCTCCTGCCTTAATTGTACTGCAGTAGATTTGCCAGCAGAATGGAGGAACAAAACTGAATTTGAATACAGGTAGTCCTCGCTTACTGACAGTAATTGGGACAAACAAAAAGTTTGAGATCTACTGCTCTTAGCCAAATAGGACATCCAAATTAGAGGATGCCAACCTAGCAGTTCGAAAGCACGTAAAAAAAAATGCAAGTAGAAAAATAAGGACCACCTTTGGTGGGAAGGTAACAGCGTTCCGTGCACCTTTGGCATTTAGTCATGCCGGCCACATGACCACAGAGACGTCTTCAGACAGCGCTGGCTCTTCGGCTTTAAAACGGAGATGAGCACCACCCCTAGAGTCGGGAACGACTAGCACATATGTGCGAGGGGAACCTTTATCTTTACCTATGTAAAACAAACCAAAACTTAATATCGTATCCAGTTTCTTCTTTCCAACAGCACTCCCCTCTTGTTTTCATTTAATTAGAATGTTTATCATTCACCCAGCCCTTTCTGCAACTTAGACATTGTTTAAAGACATCTTAGTGCTTCTTAGTGTTGGATGATAAGCAACAATACATCTTAGAGGCATCAGTATGCACTGGAAGCGTTGGATGGCATCCCCCTCCAAGATTCCAAATGATCTCCCCCTGTCTGTTGACATTCACTAGCATGGGAGACAAATTGAATTCTGTGGGACATAACAAATGAACGGGGAAGGGGTCAAGAGCATTCCTCCAGCATTAGCTTTTGACTTAATACTAGAGGCCCAATTCCAGACTCTGTAGAAGAATATCATGATCAATGGGATTGAATAACACTGAGAAATCCAGGAAAAATGTTAGGGCTGGGCTTCCATCAGGTTTACAGCATAAACTAGTAAGTCACTCAATACTGTATCTTGTCTGAAGGCATGATTGAAAAGGGTCCTGCTAATCAGCAACATTTCCATGCATATAGATGCACATAATCAGCATTATCTAGATGTGTATTGTATAGGTGCATAAAGCCCACCATTTTCTCAGTTGTTTTCCCCGGGGATAGAATGTTTGAGTTACATTGCACAGATCAATAATATGAATCAAGGCAAGGGTTTCTTCAGTTGAAATATTAGATACAGGGGAACATATCCCATTTAGGTGGTGCCATTGATTGCCTTAGACCCTTAATTAAGGGTCCAATCCTTTTCTGAGTAATTTAATCAGCCACGAACAGCATTGATTTAACAAGCTGCTAATAACTGCTAATAAGAATTTATCTCTCAATTCTCTGTCCATATCCTCAAATTTACAAGCGAGGAAGAATTCAGAGCAGCAGGCAGCATCAGAGATTATATTGTAAACTGACCCAACCGAAAACAAGTACAGCCAATGGAGTTTATACACAAAGAACACAAATGACAAGTTGCTCCAATCTGCTGCTACAGGCTTTTTTTTTTTTTTTTTGAAAGCAAGAATAGCAGGAAAACTATATGCCTAAGTGTTCAACTTCCTTGTATGTGTTACTTATTGCAAAATTTTATTATAGGTGATTATCCTGAGAAATCATACACAGGGATTCCTCAGTATTTTTAAAAAATAGATTGGTTTGTGATTTGAATAATTCAAATCACAAACCAAATCGGGTAGATGGGATTAATGCTGAAAAGACAACCCCTTGTAAAAAGGCCAGGAACCACTTCGCCAGTGACAGATGACAAAGAAGTTGACAGTAAGAGTAGATTGGCATAGCTTCTTTAAAAAATAAATGGCATGTGTTTATTTTGAAATGAGTGTACTGACAGTACTGTACTGTCTTTGACTGTCAGTCAAAGCAAAGAATTTCCCTCAGCAATTCAGGAATATTTTTAAAACATGCCAAAGAAACAGTAATGAAAAACTACCTTGTAACAACATCCTTCTAAGAAAGAACTTTTAAGAAAGAACTAGTCATGGTCTAGGATCGACATGGCCTGGATGACACCAGATCTCAGGAAGGAAATACAAGAGATTGAAATTATACCGAATATTTGGGCTGACCATAATCCTATAAAAATAACATGGAAAGGATATAGAAAACAAAAGAGATGGATGATGGACGCAGGAATAATAAAGGACAAAGAATATATACAGATGATTGAGAAAGAAGTAAAAATATTCCTTCAAATAAATACAAAAGAACAGACATCATTACAGAACCTGTGGGACACAACAAAAGCCTACATAAAAGGACATACCATAGCGTATGCAGCCCAAAAAAATAGAGATAAACAACAAACAAGGAACAACCTAGTGGAAGAACTCAAAACATATGAATTACAGTTGCAGAAATATCCCGATAAAGTAATAAAACAAAAATTAAATTTGGCTAAACATAAACTGAATTTAACTATGCAAACAGAAATTGTACACAAAATCAAACTGGCAAAGCAGAAATACTTTGAACATGCAAACAAAACAGGACGCTGGTTAGCGTACAGATTAAAAAAAGAAAAAGAGAGGAGAATAATATACCAATTACAAGACGAAACAGGACAAACATACCATTTGAATTCAGATAAAAAGCGCATAGTCAAGGACTTCTTTCAAAAGCTTTACACTCAAGAGGAAATTCAGGACCAAGATATTAAGGAATACTTAAACAAAACAAATATCTCGAAATTAGAGGAAGCCCACAGAGAGACACTAAACAGATCAATTACAATGATCGAGTTGATGGAAGCACGGAAAAAGCAAAAGAACAACAAAGTGCCAGGCCCAGATGGAATCCCAGCGGAATTTTATAAAAAGTGCCAGTGTCCGATGGACGAGTTATTACTCCAGGTCTTTAATGATGCATTGTTAGAAGCAGAAACCCCTAAATCGTGGACGGAAACTATTATCTCACTCATTCATAAGGAAGACACTGAGCCAACACTAGTTAAAAATTACAGGCCGATCTCATTGTTAAACGTGGACTATAAACTGTTCATGACAATCATAGCGCAAAGATTGAAGGCAGTCATTCACAAGTACATACACTCTGATCAAAATGGCTTTGTCCCAAGGAGACAGATTAAAAATAATATGAGAACAATCAAAAATGTCCTTGAATACTATGAGCAAAGAATTGATAAACAGGCAGCCTTGATTTTTTTAGACACGCAGAAGGCCTTCGACAATTTGAATTGGAACTTTCTTGTATTGCAATTAGAGGCCATGGAATTTGGCGATAAATTTCTAAAAATGATTAGGAAAGTATACTCATCCCAAATGGCAAGAATTACAATTAATGGGGACATGACAGAAAAATCGGATATACAGAAAGGCGTACGGCAAGGGTGTCCATTATCCCCTTTATTGTTCATAATATCATTGGAAGTCCTATTGAATGAAATACGGAAGGAAGAAGAAATAAAGGGCTTGAGGATACGGAAAGAGGAATATAAATTGCAAGCCTTCGCTGACGATGTCGTGTTCATAGTGGAACCGGAAACAACAGGAACTAAGTTATTAGCGAAGATAGAAGAATATGATAGAGTGGCGGGGCTTAAAATTAATAGGCAAAAAACTAAAGTCTTAACAAAAAATTTGACAAAGACACAGGAGGCACAATTAGAGGAAGAATTAGGAATACAAATTGTAAAGAAAGTAAAATACCTAAGAATCTGGCTTACCGCAAAAGCAACAACGATTAGAGAAGATAATTATATTAAATTGATGAAACAAATTAAAAATGATCTGGAAACATGGAATAAATTGCAACTATCATTTTTAGATAAAATAGCGTCAGCAAAAATGAATATACTACCTAGATTGCTCTACCTTTTTCAAGTGATACCGATTGGCCCAGGAAAGAACTTCTTTAAGGAGCTCAATAAAATAATAGCGAAATATATTTGGCAAGGAAGGAAGGCCAGAATAAAAATAAAATGCTTACGGGATACCTGCGAAAAGGGAGGCCTTGGTTTACCGGACTGGGAGCTATACTATAAGGCAGCATCACTTAATTGGATAAGAGAATGGATAGAATTAAAAAATAAGAGAATGCTATATCTGGAGGGATTTGATTTGAACCGAGGCTGGCATGCTTTCTTGTGGGAGGGTGCTGACAAGCAAAAAGATACTTCCAACAGCATATTATTAGAGGCTCACTCTACAAAACCTGGCAAGAAATTAGAAAGCAACATTATACTAAAATCCCAAGATGGTTATCAACCATGGAAGCATCGATCTACCCAAATGTAATGGACACAGAAAAAACGAGGAGCTATCAAGAATTACTGAGCAAAGAAGGGAATTTATATACGAGGCAGGAACTCAAGAACCGGGGTATAAACATTGACTGATGGCCGTATCTCCAAATAGAATCAAGATACAAAGCAGATCGGGCAAAATTCGGATTTCAAAATGAACCAAATGAATTAGACAAGATATTAAAAAGTACGGATGAGAAAATTATAACCAAAATTTACAATTACCTAATAAAATACAAATTAGAGGAGGAGACTGTGAAAGAAAATATGATAACTTGGGCAAGAAACATTGGATATACTATTGAATTGAATAAATGGAATAAATTATGGAAATAAAATTATAAGATGACAATGTCTATACCTTACAAAGAAAACCTTTATAAGATGTTCTACAGATGGCATCTACCACCGGCACGTTTAGCTAAAATGTTCCCAAATGTGTCACCAATGTGTTGGAAATGCAAGTCACAGAAGGGGTCATACTATCATCTCTGATGGTCATGCAGAAAGGCGCAACATTACTGGCAAGAAATCAAGAAAATGATTGAAGAAATAACAAAACTGAAAGTTGAAATGAGACCGGAATTTTTTCTACTTGGAATAATTACCCCACAATTTACTAAGGAAATAAAATATCTCACTATACATATCGTAACAGCGGCACGCATATTGTATGCTCAAAATTTGGGAATCTGAACAACTGCCAACAGAAGACAAACTAGTTGCCAAAATAACAGAATGTGCAGAAATGGACAGACTTACAAAGCAATTACAAGAGAAAGATGATTCTGAATACTATTTAGTTTGGCAGAGATGGTATTCCTGGTTAGAGGGAAAGATAAATATAGAAAAATAATGTAGCCTGAATGTCTAAGCAGGAGCCACAGATAGCTAAGCAAGAAGTAGATTACAACTGATTTGTGTATAACTATGTGAATAAATGAATACGTAAAATAGATATGTATAGAGGAAAACAGGTGGAACAGGAAAATAATCCACCGATGCAACAAATTTATGTTCTTTTTGATGTTGGTTTGTTTTTCATATTGTTTTATTGTATTTATGTTTGTTTGTATTTTACTGTTGTTTTTCTTTTTTAAACAATAAAAAATTGGGAAAAAAAATAAGGAAGAACTTTTGCAAAATATTTTACCGATGTTCCTTTTTACAGACTGATGTGGTATCCAGAAGAGAATCATGCCTTAAGTGGAGTAGTAGCTGAAGCAGATGTCTTTATGAACTATGCCCAGTGGATCACACATCACCTTTCCAGAAAGGTAGATTGAAAGTCAATTGCCAACTAAATATGAAGACATCTAAGTTGCTGAAAAGCCAACTGTATATCCAGTTGCACTACAGTGATTTTCACAATGTGTCAGGAGTTTCTTTTTCCCCACTTCAACGTGCAAGCAGATTGTGAGCATCTGAAGATTCTTCTCTGCCGATAATCCCTTCAGAATGTTTTTGAGGAATTCTGCTAATAATGTTACAAATGTCTACTCAAATCCTAATTCTGTTTGCAAAATTAATGTCTGATAACTGGCCTTTCAAAAAAAAAGCTCTGCTATTAGATTGCTAAATGATATAATCAATCAAGCCAACTTGTTTATTTGAATAGATGGGTATGCTGACATAATCCAAAGAAATTCTCCAATAAGGCTTCTCATTTGCAACTGAATACTTTTTAGTGGGTTGGTTTTAAATGTGAGCAGGTCTCAGCATTAATGATATTTTGATGATTAAGGAATGGTTAATGATATCCACTCAGAATCGCCTGAACCATGAGTGATAAATTTAATAAACAAACAAACAAACAAATATTAAAGACTGTTTTTATTCTTTCTCAGTTCTCTGATTAAATATTTGCTGCTTTTAGAAACTTCTGATGGAAAATGCCCACCATTTTCCTCTCTCAATAAATGTGGATATTCTGCAAATTACAAATATTTATGTTTACCATAGATATTAATGATAAACTCATTCACCAGTGATGGACTCTTATGAAGCTGTAACACAGTCTCACACACACGAGATGAATCAGCAGGGTCTTCGTGGGGTTGAGGAAAATAGAGGAAAGTTCTGAAGAAGACAGCAAACTCTAAGTGTGATCTATGACTCTGCCATGTTGACTCAATTTTGGGAGTAAACAGAAGGGCAACCTTGAGGTGAGGAAGGATCAGATGGATACTTGGCTGTCAGGATATAGCACAAAAACAGTATTGGTCACATTTGTGGATTGCCTTTGGAAAGATCAGGATCAGACAATGAAACCCTCCTAACTTTGGTTTCAGTAGCTTTTGACACCATCAACCATATTATTCTTTGGTGGGGGAACACTGTTTGACAGTGGTTCTTGTTCTTGAAAGGTCCATTCTAGATGACGGCGATAGGAGGAATCTATAATCTTGAACATAAGCTATGGTATATATAATTATAGACTACCTTCCAACCTAATAACGTCTGCATTTACAGTAAATGTAAGAGGAAAAGACAGCACCAGAAGTAGGAAGGATCTTGAGTATACCCAGGAGTAGCAGCTTAATTTACATTGGAAAATGTTCTTTCTTCTTAGTCCTTTGAAACACTGTGGGTTGCCCCCAGTTTGCACTGGTTCCATAGAACTGGTAGTAAAACTGGCGGGAGGCTCCGCCCACCGCCCCCGACATCATCAAAACACTTCTGTGCTTGCGCAGAAGAGCGCATGCGCGAGTGAAGCAAGCATGCGTATGCAACCCCGATGTGAATCAGTAGTAAAGGTAAGTAGAACCTACCCCTGCTTTGGAAACAGACTTTCCTGACTTTTGATAGGATATAAGAGTATTCATCTGGTATCTCAAAGTAGGGCTAGAATTTCCTTCTTTGAAACTGAGATACCAATAGAGAGTAGGATTGTTGTTTTGGTTTTGTTGTTTGCTTTTTGAAGCAAAAAAAAATAAAATGAGTTGACATGCTCAAGTCTGCTCATGATCTATCAGTCAGTAAATTCTTGAAACTGCATCTTTTCCTGGAGTTGCACAAGATCCAGGCAGATATGATTTAATGGTGATGGTGGCAAATGTGGCATCAGTCCTCCACACGTTCCAAATCACCTCTCTGCCCTTTGAATATAGATTGATCCACAATTCTAAATACTGTACTGTGTTATATACAATGACTGTGAGAAATACTGTGAGGCAAATATTTAATTTGGTTAGGAGGCAATTTAATTGCTATGACTTGTTTTTGTTCCTAATATCTGGTACTGGGAGGAAATACAATAAGACTACAGTAGGGGTCAAGGCATTTTTAACCACAGCATGGTTTTGTCTGTAATTATCTATTTGGGAGAATTTCAATTTGTTGAATTGAAAATAATGATCAGAAACAAAGTTCAGTACAGCGATGCCATGAAAGGAAACTGAAACTAAAGATATGCTGAGTTCATCTCAACATATTCACCGATTGGTAACCAATATTCGAATAAGATCAGATATCCTTTCACTCAAAACCCTGCTGCAGGGTTTCTCCAAATACTGTCTTTTTAAAGAGGAGGGCTGGAAAACCTTTTAGATTTTGGTGTGCTAGATTGCGTCCAAAATCCTTAGTGAACTGCTACAAATCATCCTATATCTTATTTCCAAAGCCAGGATTTCTTTAATGATATGAATGTTATTACAGTAAAAATGACAGGAGTACTAATTCTTACATCAAAATTTAGGCCTTTGTAAGAATGGCTATATAAAACTTGGCATGCCGTTGCTACAAACAATATAACTGATTACATAAGAGATAAAATGCAGTACAATCATTTGTGATGGCTATAATTCATATGTTACTGGAGAAATAGTATTTCAGAGAATAAGATAGAAATATTATACAATAAAAAAAAAACTCAGGTTTTCCTGGACTACAGAAATGTCATTTCAGATGTGAAAAAAACTTGAACCACATATAGGTTAACAGACTTATAATGCACTAATACATTAATCATTAACATTTAAAAAAACCAAATGTCTGGACTGCAAAAATAGATATGGTACAATATTTCGTATGCTGGTTCAGAGTCTGATTACATTCAGCTGCTTTGGACAATACCTCCCATGAATGCTGGAGGTGGCTATGATTTGTAATCTTTTGACATCTGGAGAACACCAGATCACAAGTGATAACAAAAAGAGAAAAGGAATTTTCAGAAAACCACACTGAAGGTCTCCAGAATCTATTTATCAGAAATTATCCCAGGACTTGGAAATGGTACATGTGTTCTAAGAGCAGCAATATTTCTTTAAACCTGGGGAATATTCAGCCTCAATTGAACTTTTAATACTGATGACAGAAAAAAAGAAATTGCAGACAATGTCCATGTTAAATATAAAGCCAAGAACTGCTCCAATGAGGAAGCTATGGTTAAAGCCTTACATATTGAAACTTCTGCCCATGAATATATTTACTGAAAGAGCTGATACTCATGGATAACAACCAACCAGTCCTATCAAAAGGATATGGGTGATTTAATAATGCAGCACATTAGCGTATGCTTAGTTAAAGCATATTAACTTAGTCATATGTTCAGTGACTTTGGTATATTATTAGTTCATACTTCTTAGAGGAAGCTTCCATTGTTCTTATAAAATTTGATAATGTTTGAAGCCATGATGGTCACTATCATCAATATTTCTTCAGCTAAGCGTCTAGCAAAAGATGCAGCATAATAAGCAATTAATTGCTGCAGATCCTCTTAGCCACTTAGATAAACTCCACAAAATGGAGCAAAAAACTTGTCACTGATGTCAGCTTTTGGAAAGTATTTTTTCTGTAAAATCAGGAACCTTTTTGGCAATGCTTTTCACATGACATGAGAATGACTGCTCCACCCTAATTCTGAGAATGGAGAGACGGGCAGGAATTTATGATAAATATACAACAGCTCAGCTCATCCTCATCACTTTGTTGATCCAGTCAACATACATAGAGATTCGGATGAAGGTGGCAGGCACATCTTTGCGAGCACATATTCTCAATGGGGTGATCACACCTTGTAGCACCCAGCACTCTTGAGTCAGGCAGGCCAAAGGACCTCCAAAGTCACCCTGCAGAAAAAAGACCAAGTCAAGTCAAAAACAAGCTCTAGCTTAAGGAGCACAGCAACACTTGACAAAGTACATGGGTTGATTTTTTTACCTCGGACATTTGTTCAAATGGCTTCCCCGACCTATTTGCCATGAAATCATTTATCTGCAGCTACACTTTTCAGTTCATATCTTGGGGAACTAATTCCCACTGCTCATATTTTAAAACAAAAACAAAAAAACCAAGAGGTTGGCAGGTAGCTTTTTAGGGGAGGTCATAAGGGCCCAAGCCCATCTCCATTGCCTAGTCTGAGATGTTTACAAGAATATTGTAAGACTGTGATGTTAGGTGATTTAGGAGATGAGCCATTTTTCAAAACGAAAAGTATTTTATTTAAAAGTATTCAAATTATGAGCATCTTAGGCACGGGTTATTGGAGGTACCGTGTTTCTGGCCTTTCTGTAAGGCTTGTCCCTTTTCTTTACTATTCAACTTTCCAGATGTTGGCCTCTCATTTGTATATTTACTTCTCTCAACCAGTCACTTGATGGAGTTTCCTGTCATCAACCTTGATCTCAATGCAAGCCAAGCAATTCAGTTCAATACAAATCCACCACCCTGCCCTGCTCACCTCACAGGCTCCCACGCCAACCTTCAGTGGTGACGTACATAGCTCATTCTCCTTCAGACGGCCTTTAAGTGCCACACTGCAGTTTTGATTGTTCATGACTGGCAGCCTAGCCACATTGAGGACATTTTCATTCCCAGTTCCTGTGTACAAAGAAGAACCGGAGCATTAGATGACATGTTATACACCTTTCTGAGGGCGAGATCTTCTTTATGGTTGGAATGGGACAATTCACCTCAGCCAACTCATATTACTTTCGGCCAATTTATTTGCAGTTTAGTATTTTATGTGCTCTCACACCTGTAAAAAGTTTGAGCTTTTATAACAGAATCAATATGTATATGCTAGAGTATATATTTTTTATTCCTATATCTACTTGCTGTATTAAAAATATTTGTGCTGCAGATTATTATAATATTGTGTATTTCTCATCTTACGTAACAGATTGCCCAGAGAACCATATTATTGGGCAGGTGCATATAAACATGAATAAATAATCAAGACAGTGTTATTACCCACATCATGCAAACCATCCCAACTATATGATAGCCTTTCAAAATGCTAAATATCACAATAGTTAATAGTCAGGATATGCCAATATCCCTTTCAAAATCTGTATTATTTAAATGAAAGTGTTAAAAAACAATGCGATAAGTAGTTATCAAACTATGTAGTACCGTGAACCACTCAAATTTCAAATAAGGCAAATTGATAATATTCAAACAGGATTTTTTTCATCACCTTAATAATATGAGTTCAGGAGTGTGTTCTAAATAAAGTTTCATTGAAATGTGTGAATTATACAATAGTTTAGAAAATCTTCCATGTAGGGAAGATGTTGGAAGGATAGCTGGTTAATAAAATATTGGAAATTTTGGTCCTGGTTACTTTTCTGAGAGATTCTCAATATGGAGGATATTCCTATTTATGTCTTCACTTTTCTAATAACTTCATATCCCTCTGAAATTTGCATAACGGCAGTAGAGAATTTAGGGCTTTTGTGCTTCCTTATTTAAAAAAAAATAGAATTAACATTATTCATTCATATTGTATATGAAGATGCCTTTTGGTTTAAAGAAGTAGACAGATTTCATAACTGATCAAACACTATTCCAATTAAGAGGTATCAGCTACTATCCTAAACTCATTGGTCACATTTCTGCTTAGAATTGGGTCAGTGGAGTAAATTTTGTACTCAGAACTCTACTAACCTAAATAAGCAATTCCTAAAAAGGAATCGATAGAAGCTCAGTTTTTCAATTTGTACTCTGTCTGGATAAGCTGACTATCTAGACCCATGATGGTGAACCTATGGTATGTGGCAAGCAGCGCCCTCTCTGTGGGCATCCGAGCTGTTGCTCCAGTTCATCTCTGCCGTTCATGCGCATGCACCTCCCGCCGGCCAGCTAGTCATCGGGTCTCTGCTGTGCATGCGCGGGGGTGCAGCGTGTGGGGGGGGCTTGTGCGCACATGTGCAGGGGTGGGGCACATATGGGTGTATTATTGCATTTTGGGGGTTCGGGCCTGCGCTTTGGGCACTCAGTCCAGAAAAGGTTAACCATCACTGATCTAGACAGTGTGGAATACAATCCTGCCAGGGCTGTGACTTTGCTTACACATGCGAACTTCAATTCCTGCCAGTCATGTTCCAGGCTTTCTCTCCCACTGGACAAGGAATAAAAATGTGAGGGGAATATTACCTAGCCAGGTCCTGAGAACTAATGGTTAAACTGTCACACACTTTATATCCAAGGAAAAAATCCCACATTTTTACTTCCTTGTCCCAACAAGATAGAATTCTTGAATAAGAGATTGGACCAATTGGCTTTGAGATCTCCTGAAACAATCCTTTTTCCAGACTGTATGTACCTCCAGTGCTACCCCATCCTGCAATCTCACACTGGGTGTTCTCGGGCACAATGTAACGCTCGGGTGGAAGGCAGATCAATGCCACACGTTGATTCAGAAGCGCAGGCCTGTGGTGAGAAAGAGCAGGAAATAAAGCAACTAATTCGCATCTTTGTTCTGTACCCAGAAGCCACTTCAAAGTGCTGATCACATTCCAAGCGCAGCCAAGATTGGCTGGATGTCTGCTGATGCTGGCATCACACCCATGACTGATCTTTACGCCATGAACGGTGATAGCTGCTGCATGAGGCCTTCAGCAAAAACATAAGTAGGAGGGAGTTGTTTTCAAGGAGTCATCACAAGCTTGGGGACTGTGAATCTATCTTGAGCAAGCCTTTTAAGTTTTTATCCCATTAAATTCCTTCTTGTAAACCAAATTCATGGAAGCTTGTTTTCTTGTAAAAGCTACTAACTGACTACTCCTTTGTATCAGTTTCTTTAGCAGCTTCAGTCACCAAAGCAACTTTCAGCAGAGGAAGAAAAATACACCGCACAGGGAAATATCTTTAGCATTGTAACACCTTTTGCCTGAAAGCTATAAACATCCTGTCTTCTCATCCCAGGACAATTTCCACTTGCACCTAACCACTGCCTAAACCTGCCCTGGCCACCTCTTTCTCCACTGCACCCTCATCGTGTTGCCTTCATCACATCCTCAGCTTAATAGTAAGGCACATTTAAGTCAGCCTAGCCCTTATTAGTATAACTACCCGCCCTTATTTTAGTACCATCCAAAGGAAGTAGGTAAATAGTATTAGGCTTTGTAACCTGAGGGGAAGTCAGATGGCAGAACTCGGAACAAAGGCAACAAGTCCAGATAGAGATGGGCAATGGGAAAGCAAATGTTAGACCAATACAGCTTTCCATCAGTTCAAAGAAGGGCTGGGAGCCCTGTAACATAATGTGGATAAATGCCTACTGATGAATGTTAAGTCAGCATCATTGCCAATTAGGATGTGATTTTCCTGCCCGGCTTCATGTTTTTGCTCTGTTTTGCTATGCCACCCATAGCACAATACTGGAATGTATTTTCTAAAGATGCAATTATGTATTTGTTCATAAAGATTTTTAAGATATGAGATCAGCCTTGGGTAGGATGCAGGTTTCACTTTCTGAAGCAGGAATATATATAACAATTAAGAGCAGAGACAAGAAAAAATAGCATTTCAACTTAATTCCCTGTTTCTGGGATGTCTTTGATGGTAAAAACCCCAGCTAGTTTTTTTCTAGAGGAGACGTGAAGAGATCTGTTTACCTGATTGAGCATCACTGAATCTAGTAATTCTAATTTAATTTTCTTGGAACTGACTAGGGAAAGGAAATCTAAAACATTACCGGCAAAGTCCAAGGAAGGAAGCTACCTGTCAGTAAAAAAAGAAACATCTTCAAATAGTAAGATGGCTGCCAAATTTAGTCTTGGCACTGGATAACCCAATCTACCTACTAGACATTCCTATCCTACAGAGTTGTGGTAGCACAGTGGTTAGAATGCAGTACTGCAGGCTACTTTTGCTGACTGCCAGCTGCCGGCAGTTCAAATCTCACCAGCTCGAGATTGACTCATCCTTCCAAGGTGGGTAAAATGAGGACCCAGATTATTGGAGGCAATATGCTGACTCTGTAAACTGCTTAGAGAGGGCTGTAAAGCACTGTGAAGCGGTATATAAGTCTAAGTGCTATTGTTATTGCTATCACTTCTCTTAATTGTTTCTGTTTGTGAGCTTTTTTGCAGCATACCACCATCTTCACCAGCTCCTTCCCCACAAGCCATACAACTCAGGATGGAGGGTGAAACACACTGACAGATTGGGGGCCTCTGTTGTCCAAGTCTAGTACATCCATTACTAAATGCTAACTGTGTGAAAGGCTCCTTTCCTTTGCCTTGTTTCATAATCCATTCTGATTCTCCATCTCAGTGAGATTTCTCTATAACGAAGTATGTATCTTGCAGATCCCAAAATACAACGGTGCAGAAGGCTCTTAGGAGTCTCTATTGAGGAAGCCTTGACCTCCACCTATTGGCATGTAAACTAAATTGCTTTCATACTATATGGGATATAGAATATCTGAAAGGTCACTTACCTCTCCAATTTCAGCATCACCACAAGTGACTCAGAGGGACCACAGACAATCTTAATTATAGGAATGGCCTGTTTGTTTGGGTCATTAGGACCAGGATTCTTAAAGAGTGTTCCAAGCAAGACGTAGTAACCAGTTAAGTCAGCATCACTGCCAAGAAGAGGAATTAATAATTGTTACAAGATGACTGAAGCCTTTCCATCAACAGCAGCTTCCCAAGCAGGAAAAGTTAATAGGGTATTAATCATTTCTGTCTCTCATACACTTTTCTGCCGCTATAAAGGTAAAACTCCTTTGAGTTCTGCTGACTGCATCACATTTATATAGCAAAAATACAGAAGTGATTTGTCACTGTCTTCTTCCAAGTATTTTTTGGCTTTCCAATCTAGTCCATCACTCTGGAATTGATAGTTTCCTGATAGTTTCCCATCAAAATATTAACAAAGTCTAAACTGCTTGGCATTTTCTGAGTTCAGCCATGGTCAACTAGCTGCTGCCCCTGTTTTATTGGCTGCCCCTACCTAAATGTTGATCACTAAGTCTCTGCATCCTTTGGATCTCACCAAAATGCCAGATATGACCTCTCTGCCAACAGAGCAAAGCAGATACCATTATTTCAGATTTCTGCATAAGCCTGAGAAAAGAGGCTGCTGTTTTAGGAGATGACTAATCAAAGTAATTTTTAAAGCAGCGCCATTTCTTTTCAGATATAAGAACCTGGGAAATAAAATATTCTCTTCCACAAACAGGACAAAAGCGCTGCACTTGTTTTCATAATCATTTTTGAAGCAGGCATACATTGCTCTATTAATTGGTGCTATCACTCCTATAACAGAATCTGAGTAATCTTGGGCTTTGGTGATTGGTGAGACTCGAATTCCAATCCATACTCAGTCATGACATCAGAGGATAATGAGCATAGGAATACCACAGACTCTTTAGAAAAGACAAGGAAGAGATACCACGGACATACATTGTCCAAAAATATGCATTTTTTAATTACACATAACTGGCTTGCTTAGCCTGATTCAATGAGTCCTTCCCCCAATGTGCTTTGATTTTAAGTATACTAAGTATATCTCCTAAATGCAGGATTTATGTCATCCACAGCTAGAACAAATCACAGAATGTACCCATAGCTTGTTTTAGATGATTGATTTATTTATAGATATGTTCTCAGACTGTTCTCTGGCTGTTAGCAAACTTTGTCCTGTTATTTGGTTACTTTGAATTCAGACTACAGAGGGATGGTTGGTTAGCCACTTCACTTGGGGCGCTTACTTCTTGGGGCAGCCTCTACCCTGTGGTCTTCTAGAAGTGGAGCCTTCAACCCTCAGTAACCCCAAACAATATTGCCATTCCTGAGAACTGAGTCCACTTGTCTATCCATTTCTCTCTGTGCTGGAAGAAATTGCTCAACAAAACAACAAGCAAGATATTTGCTTAGTTAAACATACAAAACAGTCCAATGACTCAAAGCTAGTTATGCTCTGGCGTCTGTGAATGACAGCTGTTTAACATATAGGCCTATGGATTTATATAACATTGTCTGTTACTGTATTTTATTTATATCCCACTTTTCAGCCTACATCCCCCAAGAGTGCTACCAACTGTAGGCAAAAGATAATGTGTAAAAATCAAAACAACTTTTTTAAATTTAAAAAAATGTTTTCACTAGACTATAAAAAGGACAAAATCATCCAATATACCAGTGGTAAAGCCATTAATAACTTCAACATGCAATTTAGAGATCCTTTCTGGCCTATGAAAATAATCTAGATCTGAACGACAGACAGTAGTGTCAGTAACCCTGTGGCTATGTGGCCTGTGAAAGTGCTGAATATAAAACAAAAACAAAAACGATTTGTAATTGACAACTTATTTAACACCACTGTATTATCATTTTTAACAAAACTTTTAAACCAGAAGATAATAGCTAGCAAAAAGTTATGGAAATAAGAAAGAAAGAAAAAGAAAGAAATCAAATAAAAAGAAAAATGTGCAAGAAAAGGAGGGGGGAACTTCTAATATAAGTTTTGCCAGAACTCTGCTTACCAAGAGGAGAAACACAGCCGGGTGCTGATTACCCACTCCTCTTTTACCAGTGATCCTCCACAGAAATGGACTCCTTCTCTGGAAAGCAAAAAAAGTGGCACATGTCACAGGGGCAAAATCTACCTCTTGGGGGAGTAGGTCCAGGTTGTCAGCAACATGTAACTTTGCAACGAGGCAGTCCATGGCTGTGCACTATATGCCCCTTTCTGGTCTTGGGTAAAAAGAGGTCCAAGTGCACAAAACAGCCTCATAAGAACATCTAGTTCAGGGGCGTTAAAATCAAAGCCCAGGGGCCGCCTTGGAAACAGTGAAGGACCGGTCCGCCATGCCCCCCCACCAAGGTCAAATACCAAGAATGATGCGGCCCTCAATGAAATTGAGTTTGACACCCCTAATTTGGTTAATTTGCAGGGAAGCACAGAGAAGTTTCCCTTTTTTGCAATTTTTTATGAGTTGCCAATCCAGAAGACAATGAGTAATAACACTGATAGTTCAAAGTTGCTCACGGGATTACAATCTCTTCTTTTAAAAGAACTACTAAGCTCTCCCATCAAGATTCATTCTCTGCTTTGCTGTGTAAGGTATCTGCAGCCAATATTTTTTGCACCACCTGATCTCCCACCACCAGTCAGATTCTGCTCACCGATTGCGGATGCTGACTGTCCAAGGTGAGTTTCCAGGTCTGCCTCCTACGATCCGAGCCCGTGCCTCTATTCGCTCATTCCTCTTGCCACACTGGTCAAAAACCACGTTCTCTGCAACCAGGGAGTCAAGTTATGAATATGGTCCTTAAATGTTTTTTTTAAAAGCAACACACTTCATTTCTAACTATTCACATAGTCTCCTGAAGCCAAAGGCAGAGGGAAAACTTGTTGCACCTGTTTCCCTTTCTCATCAAAACTATTCTTCTCACAAAATTACCACAGATAGAATGCCTGGCAGAAAGCTCACCTGGATTCAGCAAATGGGACGACTTCTTATCATCAGCTGTAGAAACAAAACAAAACATGGATTGATGCACGCACTGCTACGTTCCACGTATTGTTTATTTATTTCGTGGCAGTCTCTGAGGTGCCAAAGTCTACAAAGCTTATCATTCATACTCATTGTAGAAGGTTTTTGTTCCTACAAAATACATGTGTTTTGTCCTGAGTGAGTGACAAGCACGTCTCTGTAAATTGATTGTGAGTTGAACTATGTGTGAGCTTTTCTTGTGGCGTCTTCTGGTTCAGGATCATTTTAAGAAGCAAAAGTGTCTGTCGCACCTTATACAGCAGTTGGTAGAAAAATGTTTTGACAAGGTGTTGAACAAGCATTCATTAATTCATTGGATTTGTATCGCCCCTTTATTTTGGTCAACTCAAGGTGGTTCACATATTTAATGCTCTTAACTCCTATTTTCCCCACAGCAATAACACTTTGAGGTGGGTTGGATTGAGAAAGATTGACTGGCCCAAAGTTCCCTAGCTATATATCATGTCTAAGACAAGACTAGAACTCATAGTTTTCTGGTTTCTAGCACAGCATCCAGCCAAACCAGATTTCAGGCATTAGTTTTAGCAAAATACTTGGCATTCAGAATCATATGCCATTACATATTCATGATTGTTTCTGAAGCCAAAAAAAGTAAGACATGAAATCTTCCATTTATTTTTTTTGAAAAAGCAAAGGAAAACTACTTCTTTGCAAGTATTTGAAGCGACATGTATTCCAGGGATTGTTAAATTCCCAAACCACTGGCCCTGCTGTCTGAAGTTATTAGGATTGGAATCTAACAACATCTGGAAAACCAGAGACACTCAGTTATATTATAAACATAAATATAAATACCTCAACAATAAACAAAAAATCATATAGTAGTATATTTTATTCATGTGTTTATTAAATTTATATGCTGCCCATCTTCCCCTCTTGGAAATGGAAATGGAAGTTGCAGTTCTGCTAGACTGTTTAATTTATATTGTGAATGCATGCGCCACCTATTACTATGCTTTCAAATGCTCAAATGATTTATGTTGCAAACCAAGAAACAACTACTGCATCAAAACAGGACAGATAAGCCAAATCCTTCACTTCATCTGGCCACAAAGAGGTCAACATGGGCATGAAAAATCTTGGCCTCTTGAAGAAAATCTAGGCAAGAAGATGACACTTATAGCTGGCTCCCAAGAATAGACACTAAGGCAGTGTCCATTACTTCATCATGAATCAAACTTACCACATGGTCTAATGGCACAGTAATCAAATTGAGTATTAGGATCCATAGTGTAGCACCAGGGCCCATGACTGTCATTGTCAGGGTTACGACAATAGTTCTGTTCAAGACGCACATTAGGTAGTAAGGGAAAGAAGTGCCTAAAAAAATTCAAAAAGACCATTCAGTATTGTGTCATTTTTTCTGTTTCGTCTTTGGGGGATTACTGGGGGGGGTTTTCCCCATAAAAGTTACATATAGTTGTCAATGTGTTCTTATGGATGATTCAGACACTTGAAAGCATTTCCATCAGCAGATACTATTTTTTCCCTAAAATTCATCTTTGACTCCTGAAAGAAATGCAGTTTTCCGTCACCAAGAGATATACTCACTCACATCTATTTGCACACTTCTAACAAACACCACATTTCCCCTCAAAAAAGGTGCTACATCTACCTGCTTTAGCTCTTCTCTATTTACATATAAATTGCGCTTTTTCACTGTATAGCCTCTGTCAGCTACCTTGATCTTTGATAATTGATTGGAGGGAGTACTTTAGAGCTTTGAATAAGAATTACAATGCTGTGAGAATGTTGAAAAATGATATGGCTGCAGGTGGAGACAGAGTGATGGAGACATCTTAAAATACAGATCTATTTTGCTTGCAGACTGGATGTACAATTGGTTGAATGTGTGAAGGTTGTATCTGTTTGACAATTGGAAATAGGCTGTTACTGTTCCCCTAATGATAATCAAAGGCAAAGATAACAAGAATAAATAAAAATTACAGGGAACTTTGAGTGTAAGAGAACCTGAGAAGGAGTTTGGCAGAATTCTGATACAAGGACATAAAATGAACGATATTTGATCTTTAAATGATCCAATCACCCTTTCTGTTCTCACTTCTCTCTTTCTTAATCATCCATTCACATCATTCAACAGATGTTCTTTCTTGGATGGATAGCCATCATCTTTGTGGGGAAGAGCTGCAATGGACTGTGAACATGGGTCATTTCTATTTTTATGGCCTTGCCCACCTCCTTCAACCCAAAGAGAAGGTGGTTTCTATCTCCCAAAGCAGCCATACAATAGGGAAGTACTATTCTAGAACTCCTTTTTTTCACTAAGCTTTATGAGCTCACCAATTTGACATCGTTCCAGAACTTAAGAAAGGGCCCTACAGCAAGTGACCAGCCACCATTTTTCTCCTTGTCTTCCATTGAAATATTTTTCCCCTGCCACTGAAAATATTATTTTTGTTAGGTCCATTTTTTATACTTTCAGCATTAATAGAAGTATATTCCATATTATTATTAATATTTATTTTTCAAAAACTTGGCATGGTTCCTAATGATACATTTAAGATCCTGTCAATCTTGCCCTCAAAAAATAATGAATGGTTTAGGTGAGCACAGGCTCACCTGTGAGATACTTTCTCTCAGAATCAGGCCAAATAGCTGCAATCTGAGCATTTTTCATGAAGTCTA
This sequence comes from Pantherophis guttatus, assembly GCF_059756535.1. Lineage (NCBI taxonomy): Eukaryota > Metazoa > Chordata > Lepidosauria > Squamata > Colubridae > Pantherophis > Pantherophis guttatus. Next base: position 208,613,959 of record NC_142064.1, read on the forward strand.
GGTGCTAATGGGGTTAATTCTTTCTCCCTGTCATGCCCAACGCTCAAAGAGGGAAGTGGAAACAGCATACTGATAGATTTCTCATCATTCATGCACTTACTGGAGTGTGTGAGGAGTATGTTCCTTCCATTTCTGGCAGGTAATTCCTTTCCGGGTCTTACTAACTGTGCCTTGGTAATCTTCCCCATTTCCATAGTAACAGTCTGTGGAAATCAAAGACTCACCTGAGTTCATTTGCCTATCTTGGTATACACATTATGTACAAGCATTTAAGTGTCAAACATTACGCTTTCCAACTACCAAGGAATTGTGTTCTCCTGGAAGATCTAGAGAGCAACAGATTACCAATCTCTGTTCAATAACTAATAAGAATCTCTGAGAAACCAAGACTTAAGTGCTAGAAGAGGTAACCTTGAGGGGGAAACATCACAGTGAGAATGGAACATCCTCAGTGACTACAGAAAGTTGGATTAAAGATGGGCTGAAAGAGGGAACAGACAATCAGGAGCTGGATGGAAAAATAGAAGCACTCAGTCTTTTGCTATAGATTCCCTTTTAATCTCATCATCTCTGACTTATAGAATCCCGGTAACATATAGAATCCTTATAGTCACTCAAATGATATGCAGATAGAACTCTGCTGCTTCTTTTCTCGTGCCATGATAATAAACAGTGGTACTTCAAACATTAGGAATAATACAGCCCAGACTCCTGTGAGAAGAGTCACTGTGAAAAACCTCCTTCTAGATCCCAACTCGGGGCCACCATTCTTACCTTCTGCCTCCACATCCTCAGCACAACGCTTGATCTGGAAACAGAAAGCTCTAGGCAGGTTGGTCATGGTAGTGAAGCACCAGGGAGCCTCTGAGCCATCAGGATTCCGACAGTAATTCTCACTTAGGTCTCTAGAAAGTAGAAGCAAGGCAGAACCTCAGTACCCTCCTGAAGATGGATCCAAATGCTTCTGGCTGGCCTCCAACACAACATAAACTCTGTTGCAGTTTCCAAGACTGAGCACTCTGGAAGATACTTCAGGGTTAATTGGTCCATAGCTATAACATAGACTGTAGTCATAAGATTTGTTTTTAGACTTACACAGACCTGTGGTTAGTGAAGTTCTATAATCATCCAAGTTAGTTTACTATAGGGGTGGGCAATTGTGTCTCTTTTACAACCTGTGGACTTCAACTCCCAGAATTCCTGAGACAGCTTGGTACATCACTGAGGATGTACCGTTCTCACTGTGATGTTTCCCCCTCAAGGTTACCACAGGTTGTAAAAGAGCCACAATTGCCCACCCCTGGTTTACTACATAGGCTTTCAGTCAGTTTCTGAGCTCCTTCAATAGATTGTCTTAACTTTGAAATCTCTAAATGATTTGTAACTGGGGAACCCAAGACACTGTCCTTTCTAGGTAAAATGCTTTGCTATTGTCACCAGAGGCCTGGCCTAGAGTGCCTCCGTCCTCAGAGAGAAAACCAGTGACATCTGGAATCAGGGTTTCTTCAAAGCTGGACAATCTTTATGGTCAAGCTATCCTACCTATCCTCATGCCTTGCTTTAAGACTTGAAAATGAGGCCTTGGGGCAAGTGTGTCTCTGGAGAAACCTGCCAGACACTTTCCAAGTTTCCAAAGAAAAGAAGACAGCTTCCATATTAGTTCCTTTGCTTAGGGGGCATCAGCAAAGCCAGAGGAGAAATCATTCAGCTTGCTGATGGGGAGCAGCATACTCAAAAATTAGGATACCACCATCCAAAAGTGAATTGGATACAGAAGAGACAGGTTTGGGGCAAGCAATGGAGGTCACAAATGATACAACTGGCATTGTTTGGGGCCAAGATAAAATTTGTGAATAATGTTTCACTCACTCATAAGAAAAGGCTTAGAGTGAGGCACTACAGGCAATCTGGCCACAGTCTATGATGCCACAGCACAAAGGCCTCACTCTGAGGAAAGAAAGAGAGAGTGATGGAGATAGGCACAGCAATCCATCCTCAATCCTGTGGACTTCTGCATTAAAAGATACAGGGAGTGAAATATATAGAAGACACTAACAGGCACAGATACTGTATTCAAGTGGAATTCCTAAATGAAGCCAAAGCTCACCAGCAATTTTCATAGAACATTTTGTTGGAGAAAACTCAAAAGGAGGGGATAGTAAAGCAGCAAAAGTAGTATTTGCCTTCTTTTCCTTTTTCCCTTTTGAACAGTAATAAGAATTTCCTTTCTTTGAATATACACTCCCTAAACTTAAAGCATAGGATGCATGATGTTTAAAGAAAATCGGTTCTGAGTCATTTTCTAAAGTTTCACTGTTTATCATGCTGTGCAAACAAGAAAAAAAATAATGTCCCTTTTTCTTGGGCTGATATGTGTAAAACTACTCTGACGGAAAGGAAACAGCCTTCCTGCCTCTAGTGAAATAATAAATTCATACTATGCCCAAGTGTCATCACTTGACTGATTGTCAACCCTGAAGCGAACCTGGCTGGGGCCATCTTTGAGGCTTCAGGGTTGCCATTAGATAGAAGGGGAGAGAAATAGTTAAATCAGGGGTGAAATGTAAAATTTGTTACTACCGGTTCTGTGGGTGTGGCTTGGTGGGGGGGTAATGTGACGGTGGGCATGGCCAACTTTTTTTTTTTTAACTTTTCAAAGCATTTTTTCTGCAAATGCAAAAAAATGCTTTGAAAAGGCTCTGCCGATCAGGCAACACAGCTGGGATCGTCAGAGCCTTTTCAAAGCATTTTTTTAAACCACCTCTTCCGTTGAAGAGGTTGCAGAAAAAAATGCTTTAAAAGTCTCTCTTATGATCCCAGCTGAGTTGCCTGATCATCAGAGAGGCTTTTCAAAGCATTTTTTTAAAAGCCTCTCTGACGATCCCAGCTGAGTTTAGTTTAGTTTAGTTTAGTTTATTTGATTTGTATACCACCCTACTCCCGAAGGACTCAGGGCGGTGAACAGCCAACAATAAAATACATAAATACACAAAATTTAAAAACCCGATAAAATCAAATTAAATTATTTGGCCCAGACAAATTAAAATACCCCAATAATTTAAAAACAGATTAAAATTTACATATTTAAAAAGAGTTGTCTGATCGTCAGATATTTTTTTAAAAGCCTATCTGACCATCAGGCAACTCAGCTGGGATCGTCAGAGAGACTTTTAAAGCATTTTTTTCTGCAACCTCTTCAGCAGAAGAGGTGGTTTAAAAAATGCTTTGAAAAGGCTCTGACGATCCCAGCTGTGTTGCCTGATCGGCAGAGCCTTTTCAAAGCATTTTTTTAACCACCTCTTGGGCGAAAGAGGTTGCAGAAAAAAATGCTTTGAAAAGCCTCTGACGATCCCAGCTGAGCCGCACGATCATCAGAGGCTTTTTTTTACTTTTAAAAGCATTTTTTCGGCAGAAGTAGTTGTAGAAAAAATGTTTTTAAAAGTAAAAAAAAAAAACCTCAGATGATCGTGCGGCTCAGCTGGGCATGGTGGTGGTGGGGGGGGCAGCGCAGGGATTTTTGCTACCGGTTCTCCGAACCACCCGCCGCCATCGCTACCGGATCAGGCGATCCGGTCCGAACCAGGAGCATTTCACCCCTAAGTTAACTGGAGTTTTGCAGTCAAAACAAAAGGTTTTCCTGTGGGAACCAAGGTGGCTGGGAAAGGAGGAGTGAAGTAACCAAACAACTGGCCACACCTCTATTGGACCATGTGACTGATGAGATGGGGAAAATTTTCTCTTTTTAATTAGGTGAAAACTGCAGGAACTTTCAGAGTCAGTTTTCACTAGTTGTGCCAATATGATGTATCCAATAAAATTGTTGCTTGAGGAATCTACCTGCCTCGGAGTTCCGTTTTCTATGGGTGCATTTCTTGCAACGCCTCACACTGATCTTCAAAACAATAAAGCAAAGGTCCACCCAGTTGAATGGGTGATCACTAGCCCATTACCTGGCTGTAGGGTAGACCAAAAAAGAAGAAACTCTACTTTAATCCCAAACCAAAATGGATAATCTCATGTAGTGGGATGCAGCTCAAGCGGAGGGACTTTTTATGCCTAGCAGCAGGAAACCTTTTCAGAGGAAATGCTTCCACTCCCATTTCTACTTTGACTATATTTCTGGCAGAATAGCATCACGAATGCATACTTGCATGGATATTTCTCAGGGTGGAAATTGTGTCGGTGTGGTGTCTGTGAGTCCCAGCGTTGACAGGGGACGCCCGATGTAGTGACATTCACCTTGCCTCGATAGTCTTTTCCTTTCAGCCGGAAGCAGCTGGTTGTAATAGACATATGTGGATGTTTCTCTGCTTCCAAAAGGGAGAATCCATGGAAATCAAATCACAAAGTATATCACAAATCCTTCATAGCATGAATGAAAAAAAGAATACTACATTCATTCTTGAATTTACATCAAAGACGCTGGAAAAGAATGTTTTGGGGATCCAATCTGGGTCGGTCACATTCTGCTAGAGATGGGCTTCTGAGGATGGGCTCCGGCACGAGTCCAAAAGCTCAGAAAACTACACCTCTGGTCTCAGTGACCGACCCAGATTGGATCTGTAACATTTTCCTGGGACACATATATTCACCTTCACTTGTAAGAATGTTTTTATTTATTCAAGATTCAAAATTTTAAAACTGTAAAGTTTACATTCCAGTTTTCATTAAGTGCAATCTAAAATTACAAAATGGATGAAAGCGGTGTTTTCAACTTTTAAGATGCATGGACTTCAGCTCCCAGAATTCCAATGCTGACTAGGTTGCTGAGGTTGAGAAACACTGGCTTAGAGACCACACTGAATCAACAAAAAACAAATTTATCTGCTTCTATTCTGCTGCTGTTATGCACATAAAAGGGTTAAGGTTGGAATAAACAATGTCTGCTTCCTTTGGGACTGCTTTACAGTACAGTACAGTACTGTTTTCAGGGGCTCTGGAAAGTTCTGTACCTTTTGAGAGATAGATAACAGAGATTGGTGCTACTAGGCCCTCTGTCCTTTTGTCTCTATCCTATTGTTTATAGCTCTCTCTCTCTCTCTCTCTATTTATGCCTGTCTTTTGTCCCATTAGCTACAATTTAGCTAATTTGTTTAGGTTGTTGTAGATATTTTAATAAGAGAATGTCAAGCTATAGTTTTTGCTCAGTGAACTGAGTAGCACATGAGCTTGCTCTGATCTGGATATAGGGGCTGACTAGGATGCAAACTGAACTAGAAATTAATCAAATTAATTTAACCACTCTGAAAGCTTTCACAGTGCATTTTATATATTAAGAGACAGATTTTGTGCATCATAAAATAGTAGCTAAGTAATCTGAAGATTATTATTTTTTCTTTATTACATGTAGCTTTTGTAAATGTATTAAAAGATCATTATTCAGGTTTATCTCCACATAAGGTCTCAAATTCCCCTTGGTGTTTGAAAAATAGACTGATCCCTTCGTGATTTATTTCCAAATAGGTCCTGAACCTCAGAAGGACTTACTGCATTTACGAATGTGACAGAATTCACGCTCCTTGGCACGATCCACTGTGTAACACCAAGGTTGCTCAGAACTGTCAGGATTGCGGCAATAATTATCAGCAAGGTCTTTATCTGGGTATCTTTAAAAAATAACAGAGAAAGGAAGAATTAAGCTAAAACACTATTCTCAGTATTGAAAATGGACATGATGTGTTTCATAATGTCAACATCAAAGGAAAAAACAGACTCTTCTGGTGGCTATAACTGTGGTGTTTGTTCATTGGAAGCAGGCTTGTAAGAGGCTAATAGGCGCATTGGATGCTGCCTGGTGCTTTATACCAAATGAGACCAGTGGTCAGTTTAGCTCAGCTCTGCCCATCTTGACAGTTTTCAGGCAGAAATGTTATCATATGTGAAATGGAATAAGCCAATCCTAATTTCACGTATATATCAACCGTAATGGATGACCAAGAAAGGTCATGCCCAATTAAAATGTGAGCCATTGGGAAAAAAATAATTTCCATATTGAAGATCATTATAAAAATATGTGTAAATAAAACTAGTAGCTCTCTTTAAACAAAACTGTGACGCAAACACACTTAGGATACTCTGGTTACTACATTTAGGGACAATATTGCACTCCTCTCTGAAACAGGCGATTATTTATAATTTTGTTTTTTATTTATGTATGTTACTTTCTGCTTTTCTCTATTAAAACTTGCAAAGACGGAGAATTTTTTTTTAAAAAAAGATTAGTAAGCGGAAGCCTGATACACTGTGGTGAAGTTCGTCTTGCGCCTTCTCTTAAAATCCTGGGACCTTAGTTAACACAACAAAGCTGAATATTGGGAAATTTGGGCATGATAAAGGGAATTGTATTTCCAGGGTAAACATCGATGTACTATGAAATGTTGTGCTTAGAATAAGTAATTGCCACCAATTTAGCTTTAAAAAATATAAAGGATTAAGACTATCAAAGTCACACTATTATATATGGATGCCAATGTATAAAACACAAGAACAAGTGCTTCTGCAGTATAACCAGTATGCATTTTCAAAAGGTATATAATTCACTTTTGTGGCAACAAAAAAAAATCTGAACTAGCTCTGATCTAACAAGGTTCCTCTTATGCTGCTATGGATCCAGTCTGCCCTGGATATGCTTGAAATTGAACCTGGAAGTGTCTCTGTGTCTCCACTACATGTATTTCACATTAGTATGAAAAAGGATTGTGACAACTGCAAAGTCATTACTGATATGAGCCAATTCCTCTGACTGATCTTAGTAGCTCCATCTCCCAAGGATTTCCTTGACAAGTATCATCATGGCAACATTTCATAGAAAACACACTTTCTCCTGCTGCTTTACAGATTACACAATGGCTAAAATCAGTACTTGTTTGGCAGGTATGGATGCTTGTGAGGGTGCTGCAGGTCCCAGCGTTGGCACTCTGTGCCTGACACAGTGTGATCAACAAATCCCTGATAATCCTCACCATTACATGACACACAGACAGCTGGAAGGCAAAGACAGAGTATTATTGTAAGAGGCATGTAGTAAGAGTCACTCAGAATCTAGTCAGTCCTGCAAAGTTGTCCAAATCAGGAAAGTGATTCAACATTATTTTAAAAGATTATAATAATTTGCAAGTCTGACTGTTTCCCCTTCCTTCCCTCTCATACTTTGGGATTCAGGAGAAGCCAGTGTGTGTGTCTCTTTCTCAAATTTCTCCTGTGCCCTGGGCTCCAAGCTTGCTCCTGTTGTTATGTTAGTGACTTCTGGATAATTTCTCTAAAATCATCTCCATGGCTCCCCATACATTTTGACCAGAAGGTTGAAGAGAAGGTAACTAAGAAAACTAATTTACATGAATGAACTAGGCAGAGAGCATGAGAATTCACACACTCTGTACGATCTCAGGATTGAACAAAAAAAAAAAAATACATTACAACATTGGACAGAGAGAACACAAGAGTCACCAAAGAACACACATGCCCCAGCTAACAAAGTTCCATAGGCATAATAGGCCTCTGGAAGCAAAACAGCACTTGGTACTAGATCAAATAGACATATGGTTTAGGAAGGACCATCAATCAAAAAGATTATAGTAGTTTTTTTGAGTATCTGACCCCATTGAACAGGTGCTGCTTGCATTTTGCTATATTCTCCACTTCAGAAACAGATCAAAACTTGGTCCATACAGTTGACCCATGTGGCAGTTATCCACAAGGTAAACATCATCTTTCCTGTGTAGCATGAATATTTACTTTCATTATTGACAAGGAATTCTGTGGGCACTACTATTTAAAACTAAAAATAAATATCAACAGTACAAAAACATAGTTATTCATTTTGCAATCATGTATTGCCTTCAAGTCAGTTTGACTTTTCATGACTGCCTAGGCCATAGACCAAAGCCTGTTTGGTCAAGTGATTAAGGTACTAGGTTAGAAACTGGGACACCATGAGCTCTAGCTCTGCCTTAGGCACAATAGTTGCTGGGTAACTTTGGGTCAATCACTCTCTCTCTCAATTCGACTCAATTCACCTCACAAAGTGGTTGTTTTGGGGGAAATAGGAGGAGGAAGGAGTATTATATGTCTGCCACCTTGAATTACTGATCAAGTAATTATTTTATATATATATATATATATATATATATATATGTATGTATGTATGTATGTATGTATGTATGTATATATAATTAATTATAATTTAATTAATTATATGGGCTGGTTATATACAGTTATGTGTGTCCTGCAGACATCTTAAATCAATTACCATTTTCACATTTCTTGATGCCACAGCTTTGATGTCGGGTAGCAGGGTCAGTTGTGTAGCACCAGGGGCCACGCCAATCATTATCTGGATTCCGGCAATAATTTTCTTCCAAACCATTATATTGGGATGGGCGAAATCTTAAGAAACAAAAAGACAACACAAGGCAAAGAAACTGAAATTATCTCATTAGTATTGATCTAGATTTCACCGCAAAACTATCACCCTCCAATTATGCAACTTTAATAATGGTGAAAATCACTGAAGTTAATATAAGATGGCTTGTTTATTACAAGAAATCATTTTAAATCAATACCCTGAAATGTTTCAAATCTTTTATTCTTTTTTAAATGTCAGATGGATAGATGGAGGGAGGGAGGATAGATTTTTTTTTTTTATAAAGGTCATAGATAAGCAGAAATACAGCAATTAATGGGGCTTGGGGAGATATTTTTTCTGTTGTCTTCCCTCAGTACCATCAGCTGAGAACTGGAACAGTAAAGGAATAGTTTATTCAAGGAAAATGGGAAACAGGATGAAAAAGACTTATATTTTAATTATGGTTTGGATGCATTGGTTTTCTGTTTGTTTTCTTGCCAGCTGCATCCCATTTTCCTAGGACAGTGTAATGCTGCTCTTGACAAGAATATAAAGCACCACTTTATATAAATATAAAACTTTATATTCCTGTCAGACCAAGCAAATTAGATAGATTCCCTTATGGACAGCCTCTGGCTTGCTTGATGGAGTAGCAGTTTTGTACAGATTCCCTAAGCCATCTTTCCAAAATGAGATTCTTCCTGGAAGTATTAAAACTTTTGCTTCATAAAACCTGGTTAGCTTTAGAAAGCATCAACAAAGCCAAAGTATAATCACTAAGCTTCATTGTGCATAGCGTTATGACCATAATAGATGATATAGAATAGATTACTAGTGCAGAGATGTACAGTATGTCTTATAAGAATCTTGAACATAGCAAGTTATTGCTTGAAGAACTGCCCAATTATTGTTCTATTATTTCTGAAAGTATTACTCAGGGACATCCCTTCTGTCCTACTCTTCTCTCTTTCTCATTGGCCTCAGCAATAACAACAACAATACAGGAATGCAACACCTTCCTGCGTAGGCAGTACCCACTTCTTCTTATGTTATTTAATTCATGTATTTATACCAGTGTTTCCTAAGCTCAGCAACTTTAAGATGTGAAGACTTCAACTCCCAGAATTCCCCCAACTAGCATGCTGGCTGGACAAACTCTGATAGTCAAAATCCACCCACAGTAAAATTGCTGGGATTGATTTCCACATTGCCTTTATTTAATTTATTTACACATTGCCTTTCAAGAAGTTCAAAGGGTGGCATGCATAGATTTTACCTGTGATCATGAGGAAACTTCAGCTGCCATTTTTGACAGGTTTTTCCTTTTTCAGTCATAGACTGGAACCCTCTATAGTTTGTCCCGTCTCCTATGATGCATTTCCTTACATAACCTGTGAAGTGATAGTTGAGAAATAACTTCTAATGCAAGATGGTATGGTAGTCAAGTAAGAGTGGGGCTACTTATTTGGGAATGCAGTCACTGATGTATTTCATGTGATAAGAGCATTCTGTCATGAGTTCAAGAAAAAGGAAGGCCACACATGAGTATTTTTTTTATTCATCTACTGTAATATATGGGTCATCGCTGGCCTTCTCATTCATCAGCAGATTGTCTGGAAAGGTTAGAGGATATTTTGTCCCAATCCTGGCAATAGTGTGAAACCCAACCTTTTTCAAAAGCTGTGATGATCTTTTATCAGATAATAGAGGTTTATGGGCTTCTTGGCTAGGAACAAGGTTCACATCTCTTACATCTAGGAAGGAAAACACACAAATCCAGGCACAATAACCAATGTTGGGCCAACAATTCTTGTAAGCCACCTTGAGTTGCAATGTGCGAATAGGTGGCAATATAAATTTCCATAAATAAATAAACAAATAAACAAATAAATATCTTGCTGTTTCAAAGTCGCTGATAGGAGGTAATGGAGAAAGTGGCCCATCAGGATTCCCATTAAGTTCATAGGACTTTGAGCAAGGCTTTACTCCAAAGACTCACTCTGTCTGTCCCTTACAGCAAGATAAAACTAAACAAAAAGATGTATGGAGCTTTCAATAAATTTGATGCCGAGGACTCTTGTGCTGTCTCCTATAACGACTTAACCGGGTATGGATGAAAAAGGGGAGGGGGGCACATATGTGAACAGAGATCAATTTACTCCAGATGCCCTCTCAGATGTTGAGAACAAGTTGGAGATCAGACAGATACTTAGACTTACATCAGATATTAAGATGGATATGGATGCGCACTCAGTTAAGCATATTAGAGAAGGCAACTTCTATTTGCTTGAGAGCCTATAGATCAAGACAGGAGATGTGTATCAGCTGGAAAGATGTTCTTCCTCCATTTTTTTTTATGCACAGCCTCTCATGCATGTGTATTCCTTCTCTCCTTTCAGCAACCCAAGTCCTAAGTAAGAATCCCTATTTAATTTTTAGGTCATCTGGCCAGAGGAAGCACAAATATGCATTTTCATCTTCCTTCTCTTGAACTATAGGCACTCCCTGGTCTTTCACTTCCATGCAGACCTTCAACCTACCTTTCTTCTGGTAGAGGTCATAATGAACATTCCTTTGCAACCGGGTATGCGGTGAATTTTGGGTCACAGTCAGTAGCTGGCATTCATAACTCTGCCAGTTGTAGTGAAAAGCTCTGGAAGAAAACATAGACAGCAGTCTCATGAGATACCTTTGGCATTGGGAATTGCTTGTTTGCCTAAACTTTTTGACTCTTTCTCCAACTTTTCTGCTCTTGGTCATTGCCATATCTAGTTGTTATCTACTTTGCCTGTTTTATTTTTAATATACTGGGCATATAATATTTTGTCTTGCCATGTCTCCTTTCTATTCTTCATTTGGTCTTTATTGTAGACCAGTTTGGACTTTTTGTTATTCAGTAAATCTTCATGGTAGACTAATTTCAGTGCAACTTCTTCACGGTTTTTCCTCAAACTTCAATGTCTCATTCAGAGCTCATTCAGAGCTTGGTATGTGCGCATCTATGTATGTATGGGGATGTGTGTGCAGCTAAATACCCATGTACATGTTGAAGAGACATGTATGCATGAAGTGAAATTAACACATAAGACAACTATCACTCACCCCAACGTTCTAATAAAATGTATGTTTTTCAAGTAAAGAAGAGTTAAGATTCTTCTGGATCAAGCCCAACTCTTGGGGATCACATAACATGCTCATGTCACTTTCTTGAGAGCAAAAGAGATTTGTCACCTCTGGATGTTTGTTTTTTTTTTGTCTTCCATCCTGAAGTTCCTAATAGTTTCTCATTCAAATTTGAACTTGCTAGACCAAAATCAGGTGCATGCACAAAGTCTCCCAGTTAAAGATGTTGGGTAGTAGTAGGACTAGGAAAAGCCTTCCCAGATTAAAATGACCTTTTAAGAATACTTCTGAATCTTGGAAGAGCTAGGAGAAATTTCTGCTGGGATCCTGGAGAACTGCTGCTTCTTAAGAGGTAAGGTAAAGGTAAAGGTTCCCCTCACACATATATGCTCATCGTTCCTGACTCTAGGGGGTGGTGCTCATCTCTATTTTAAAGCCAAAGAGCCAGCACTGTCCGAAGACTTTTCTGTGGTCATTTGGCCGGCATGACTAAATGCCAAAGGCGCACGGAACGCTGTTACCTTCCCACCAAACATGGTCCCTATTTTTCTGCTTGCATTTTTTACATGCTTTCAAACTGCTAGGTTGGCAGAAGCTGGGACAAGTAACGGGAGTTTATCCCGTTACACGGCACTAAGGATTCGAACCGCTGAACTGCCAACCTTTCGATCGACAAGCTCAGCATCTTAGCCACTGAGCCACCGCGTCCCTTTCTCAAGAGGTACTTTCTTAAGAGGTACTACCAGCTAAAAAAGCCAATGCCTGACTCAAGGTAAAGCTATTGTCTGAGCTTATTCTAGTAAGCTCTGCAGCTCACCTGCCTGAAGCTATGGCTTTCCCCCCTTACCTGCAGTCCACCAGGGTGTTACAGTGCCGGGCACATTCTTCTACTTCACTGATCTGCTCCACACTCTGTTGAGCCAAAGTGATCAGCTGAGTAGCCTTTAGTCTTTGGAAATCATTCAGTGGAGAACGGTGACCTGGAAAGTATAGAAAATGTCTGTCATTCTGGATCTCTGCAAAGAAAACAGAATCAACTCTCAACCGAAAACAAGCATAAAGATGTGCCTCAATAATACTGTATAGCATCCTGGTAGTCTTTAAGGGGGAAATAGGAGAAAAACTTAGCACAGTTAAATCATAGTCTTTTCTAAGAATTTGAGAATTGAATGTCATCAATTTTTTAAGAAACAGGAAATAGAATAAAGAGACCAACTTAGTATGAACAAAGTTCCTTGGCTCAAATAAAATTGTGTGATTCTTATTCACGCAAATGAGATTGCGTGATTCTTATATCTGAGACTTCTGGGCAAAGTGCTGTACATTTAACAGATGCACCCCAGGTGGACAAGAATCATACATAGCTGTTTTCCAGTGTGAAGATGGGAAAATATTGCATTTACTACATTTCTGCCTCAGATACATTATTGCACTGTTTTTTTTTAAAAAATGGCAAATCTATTTGCAGAATGTGTGGCTAAGAAGTTTGAAAAAATGAGAAGGTTTCAATTATTGCCACAGACATTCAAAAGCTTGCTAACAGAGCCAGAAAGCTTTACTTAATGAATCCTTGTCACAAATCTGTTAAAGATCTCTTCCTTGTGGCTGTGTTAAAATGCTATCTACCAGTCCCTGAGTTTACAGCAGCAGCCCCCAACCTTTTGGGCACCAGGGACCGGTTCCATGGAGAAAGGTTTTTCTGTAGACCAGAGAGTGTGGTTTCATGTGCTCCCTGCATCCCATAAATAGGACTTAGCTTGTTTATGCGGCCCGGTTTCTGGCATGGCATGGATAGAAGTAAACTTATTTTTTCTTCAAGTCAGTCTTGACTTCTGTCAACTAAAAGGACATGGCCATGCAATTTTCTAGGCAACACTTTTGCCATTAGTTTCTTTCTACAGCTTAGAGATAATGACTGGCTCAAAGTCACCAAGCGGATTCCCTGCCTGAAGTAGGACAAGAACTCAGATTTCCTTGATCCTCTTCCAGCATCTTAAAACACTAGACCTATGTTCTCAACCTTGGCGACTTTAAGATGTCTGGATTTCAATTCCCAATCACTCTCCGTACATTGGTGGATGATGGAGTTAAGGCTGGGGAACAAGGGAAGTTTTGATAGACATCTGCCAAGGAATGTCTGGTTTGCCACAAGTTTTTTTTTTTTTTTTTGGTCAGTGAACTGAAGCAGACATAGACTTTTTCTATCATTTTTGCCAAACCTCAGCTGTCCATCTTTAGGACACGTGTTTTGTGCTAGTTCAGAACACTGCTAAATCTATATTCTAAAGAAGCCCAACAGCAGCTTATCAGTAGAGAGAAAACTGTATTGTGATGCAGGAAAGTGAACCAACTCTCTCTTTTCCCCTTCATTGTGCGGCCATTGCTAGTCAGATATTATTCAGGAAGACCCAGACCTCTGTGTTGGTTATTAGTACATCAAATGAATGAGGCTGGTTTTAAAGAACATCATTCTCCCACTATGCAAAGCAGAATGGAGAAGGTCAGAATGTACCAAGGGGCCAGAGGAGAGGGGATAAACTCATACTAGCCTAGGTGGCCCCTTGGCCCTACCCTTCTAGGTGGGATTTAACTATAACATCTACTAAAAGGTGGGTGAAACTTGCTATATTGCACTCATGGGAAAACAATGCTTCTTGCCTACTTCAATGGCAACATACTGAAACAACTAAAGATGATTTTAAGCTACTCTCAGATACATCTTGAGGATGAAGAAAAGCAGTGGTGAAATCTAAATCGGTTTGCTACTGGTTTGCTGCCTGCGCATGTGTGCTGTGTGCCAAGCGCACGCTGCACACGCACATACACAGTGCTCACCAAATGCACGCTGCATGTGCATGCGCAATGCACACCAAAAGGAGGCTTGGGAAGGTACACAGAACGGGGGGGGGAATCAGCTGTGCCGCGCGGTTTAGCTTTGCTAGAAAGCAGGATTTTCTGCTTTCTAGCAAAGCTAAACCACGCGGCACAGCTGATCATTGGAAATACCTGTTTGGAGGAACCGGTAGCATTTAAAACTACTGGTTTTCCCGAACTGGTAGCTTTTTTTTTACGACTGGTTTGCCCGAACCGGTAGTTTTTATCACTACCGGTTCGCCCGAATCAGAGCAAACCGGTAGTATTTCACCCCTGAAGAAAAGGCAATGTCAGGATGAAGTGACAGAAAAAAAGTTTTTAGTAAAACACCAATGGTTCTGGAGAGACATGAAAAACCTCAGCCAACAAAGCAGAGGGAGATAACAGCTATTGCTCTCTCTAAAGAGACAACCCTTAACAGACCAGGATAGAAATGTCTGTTCTTTATGGAAGAAGGTAAACCAGGAGACACTGGAATTCTAGTCCTTCCTCAGGCATGAAAGCCATTTGGGTGACTTTGGATCAGTCACTGTCTCAGTTCAACTCACTTCCCAGGGTGGTTACAGTGGGGAAAATAAGAGGAGGAAAGAGTGTTGGATATATTTTCTGTCTTGAACAGGGGTCGGCAACCTTAAACACTCAAAGAGTCACAAAAGTCCTAACAGGAAACCCCTGGAGCCCCGGAAGTCCGGTTTCCCCACCACAGAGTCTCCTCCTAGCGCAGCATCCTTTTTCCTCTACCTGTCCTAACTGAAAGCCCTATCAATAGTGGAGCTGATCAGAAAACCTGCCCTTGCCATAGAGTCTCTTCCTGGTCCGCCGTGCTTTTCCTCCCCATAACCTGAAGCTCGTCTCAAAATTGTGGCAGCGACAGGGAGCCGCAACAGAGGGATGAAAGAGCCACATGCGGCTCCAGAGCCGCAGGTTGCTGACCCCTGGTCTTGAATTATTTATAAAAATAATAAAGGCAAGATTAAAAAAAAAAACACAATCCACTAATATGCAGACAGAAGTACCTCAGGGCAGAAAGCTTTGGCAAACAGCAAAGTAAAAAGAACTCTTCTGGGAAAATATCCTGATTACAGAACTTACAGTATAGAGAAGCAGTACCTTCTGCATTCTGCAGAGTTACTGAAACAAGAAAGAAGCACCCTGTGGAGATTCAGAGTGGGTGGATGGATAGATCCTCACCTTTGCTGGAGGTGCAGAGCAACACAAGGATCAAGACAGCTGTCTCCTGCATGGCTTTCTCCACCACACGCAGTCTTCCCAACATGGTCACATAGATATGCCAACAAGGTTATGTGTCCAGGAATATCCGGCAGGAAGTTACAGCTGGCTAAATATTTACTTAGGGTTTGTGTATCAGCAATATTTCCACAGCTTCAAAGCACATGGGGTACGGTTGCCCATTAGACCCTCAATACAGTAAGCCCTCAAAAACAGTATTTCTCCACTTCTCTTTTTCAACTCTGCCCCCGCTTCACAAAAGTTCCCAAAAAGAGACAATCACTCCCCAACTTCCCCAAATGCAATGAAAAGTCAGGTTGGGAAATTGCTCCACATCAGTCCGGCTGGCCTTGGATCAAGAGCCTTCCCCTTCCTGTTAGTGGTCAAACAATGGGACCGCCCTACAGTCTCACAGATCTTTACTGCTGACCAAGCCAAGCAGATTGGAAAGTTTCCAAGAGTCCAGCACAGGCCAAATCTAAAAAAGAGAGTTGCCAAGTTACGGCCCGGCAGTCTTCTATGCCAGTGTTTCTCAACCTTGGCAACTTTAAGCTGTGTGGACTTCAACTCCCAGAATCCCCAGCCAGCACTGACTAGGAATTCTGTGAATTGAAGTCTACACAGCTTAAAATTACCAAAGTTGAGAAACCACGGCCTTTAAACATTGGCTATATATGACCAATAAAGAAAAAGTAACATTTGGAAAAAGATGTTCAGCTTCAGTATACAAAGCAAGAATATCCTCACCTTTCCATTACTGAGAAGAGGCTTTGCAGGGAATATGTTCTTATTTTGGAGAAAAAGGCGCTCCACTGATTTCTGTCTCTTGGGTGGAGATGGGTGGGCATTATTTAAAATTAGAAATCCAAAAAGATCAAACATTCCTGAATAATAATAGGAAATGCTCTGGTTATACAGCAGTTAATGGCACAAAGCCATTTGCCAGATCACTTGTCTAACATTTTGTTCCAAAACATGTTTATTCAGAGATTCCACACAGTTCCAGAGTATTTTTCCCCTCACAAATATGTTATGACAGACATCTCCAAGCTTCAGTAGAGATACTTAAAATTTAAGATCATATCCTGGGTATTCCTCTGATCACAAGCTAATCATAGTAAACATAGACCACTGTTTATTTATTGCCTCTGTTCAAACACTGCATAGTGGGATTCTATATTAATTAAAATACTAGACCGATTTAAAAATCCAGTTCAAGTTTTCGAAGTGTTTGTATTTTGTCAGGATCTATAAATATCCAGTCCAGATTGTGTAAGGGGCAGTACAGTTACACACAGGATTGTAAGAGAATACATTGGGATCAGCCACAAAAGTTTGTTGTTGTTCTTTTGTTCTGTATAATTTTTCATTGGACTTAAATGAATACTTCTCATAGATACAGACTTAACAGGGGATATAATCAAAGTTTGTGAAGTGCACCATCCAGCTTCCCTGTTTCCTGGAATCTTAAGGCTGATTCACATGGGCAGCTTTCCCCAGATTAAGTACTGACCACAGACCATTTCTCAGGGGCAAAGACAGTAACCATTGCAGGCGTGTGTCAAAATCAGCAAGATGTCAGACAGAGCATTGCAATGTAAACCCCCATCCCATTCCAATTTATGTCAACATCACATTCACATTCAAAAAGGGTGGGGCTTGGTTCACAATCCTCAATTTGCCATCTTGCTCGATCTTGCTGATCTTGACTGCTCCTTGTGGATATTAAATAAAAAGCAACACATATCCCATTACATATCAAAAGTAGTATTTCCAACTTGTGCCAAGTCAAGTAGCGCTGTCTGGTTCTCTGGCTGTGCTTCATTTCATTGTAGACAAATATCCCACTCCAACTGGGTGCAGCAACATTTTCTTCCCTCTGGTCGCTGCCTTCATTGCCCTTAAAAAAAAAAAAAGATAACTACATCAATGGAATATGAGTAGCTGTTTTGGTTTAGAAGTTGGTCCAGTAGAGCTATAAAACAGTGGGCCTGCTTCATTTATATACCATGTGTATTTATATAAAAATTGTGCATGAGACAAAAATGACTTTCATTTTACTGGAAGCTTAAAAGAGGCTGGACTGACATTCAGTTTGCAAAGGTAAATTAGCAAAAAGTAAAGGTAAAGGTTCCCCTCGCACTTATATGCTAGTCGTTCCCGACTCTAGGGGGCGGTGCTCATCTCCATTTCAAAGCTAAAGAGCCAGCGCTGTCTGAAGACATCTCCGTGGTCATGTGGCCGGCATGACTAACTGCCAAAGGCGCGCGGAACACTGTTACCTTCCCACCAAAGGTGGTACCTATTTTTCTACTTGCATTTTTACATGCTTTCGAACTGCTAGGTTGGCAGAAGCTGGGATAAGTAATGGGAGCTCACCCCGTTACGTGGCACTAGGAATTTGAACTGCTGAATTGCCAACCTTTCGATCAACAAGCTCAGCATCTTAGCCACTGGGCCACTGCATCCGTGCTAAATTAGCCTAGCGTTCACCTAATCAAATCACTAATGTACTTCTACACTAAAGCTTAAATACAAATGCTAATTGTGTCAAATGGTTTTTATAGTATGCCAATTCTTGGGTAGATTAATTTAAGCAAAGCAGAGAATGAACTAAAGATTGAGCACCACCGATATCATGATCTTTCATAGGGTTCATCAACCACCAGATGCCAGCAAAGAAATAAAGGATGCTTTCCATCTGCTTTATTGCCAGACACCTTTCTAGCCTCAGTGACCTTAATGATTATGATATGCATTTGATTCACTAATGTTCTCTAATTGGCTACTTGATGATTCCCTCTCATAACTGGCCTGCAACCCATTCACCATTTTATTAAACAAAGTAGTCCTTGTTTAGCAACTGCAATTAGGAATGGCAACTTGAAGCAGTCACTAAATAAACCATCACAATTTTACAATTTTAATCAGCTTTCCTTTGTTTTACACACTTGCAAAGATAGTAAATGGAAAGGCTGGTCATATAATTATATTTTCATCATTGTCCTGTGAATAATTTCTAAGTGACTCATTCACTAAACAAGGACTACATCCCTCTTATTTATATGGAGCCTAGAAGCATTGTGAGAGAGACAGAAATATGCTTGAGGCTGGATCTTTGTTTTGCAGCACGCAAGGTTATTTTATTATTTTAGTAAAAATAAAATTAAAAAAATAAAATTAAGTAAGACAGACAACTTGGCTAAGAGTATCAAACCTGGGCTACGTAAAAGCGGGACAACTAGGAGATTGCAGCAAAGACAGGATGGAGTATTCAGTATCTTTTTGTTGCCAATATGGTCTGGATTCTGGCAGGCTAGATATAGTAGCCCCAACGCAACATTGTGTGGAAAGTATTTTATTTTAGTAATCAATATTAATCATAAAAGATCCTTTATCCAAATGAAACACCTGGGACAGTAGACTGCATGAAATGAAAAAATGAAGAAGAAAAAAAGACTGTTTAGACAGAGTGATTATGTGGAGAATGGACCAAGGTTAAGGACAAGGCTGGTAACCTAATTTGGCCAAAACAAAGGTGTTTTTCAAATTGTAATAAAAAACAGAGGAAAGAAAGAAACCTTAAAAGAACCATTTTCTTGAAAAGTCAAACTGCCTTTGAACATAGGAAAGTTTCTTCAAGTTTAAATTGAAATAAGATGAAAGATAAAACTCTTTGCAAAGTGATCTCTACTATGTGTCTGAATGGTCATCTATTTGACAACATTACTTCATACTAAAGTGGTTAGTAGAACGCGGGGGCGTGCATAAAGTGCACTAAGATGCCTGTCGTTGTATTTTTATTCTCTTATTCTTGTTCTCGTTTGACAAATTCCAATAAATAAACAAACAAACAAATAACTCAACCTCCGAAGGAAAAATATAAGCCACGTTGGATTTAACACGAAAGCAATGGACTGCACCATTCCGACTACGGGTGATCCTTTTTAATGGGCTGATCCTGAAGCGATGCCCCGCCCGAAGTCATGCGTTATGAATGGAGGGCCATTCGTAAAGGTTGTCAGCCAAGGACAAAAGGTGGGAGAGTGACCCCATCTCTCGCCCCTAGATCAGTGGCAGCCCGCCCGGTGGGTCGTTTTCCTGCTGAAAACCTCAAGGAGGCTGCGGCTGCGTGATGATTTCGCCCCACAAGTCTAAACGGCGCGAAAGGCATCCAAATGCTATCGCGATTTGCGTTCGACTTATTCAAAATTAACAACACTGAGTGCTGTTTGCTTAATGATTTTTTTTTCCCCACACCCGGCCAAATATATTTCAGTAATTTTCAATAATATTTCCTTAAGCCTTTTCCCCCCGCTGGGGATGCAGCTGTGCGGAATTCCCCATTTCTCCAGCGGAGGGCGCCAGAGGTAATCTCTATAAACTCGCGGGAGTCCTTAGCAAGCGGCACCGAAGTCCGCGGATTCCCTTATGGGCCAGCCAAACTTCTGCTCTGGCCTTTCGGGAGTCGTAGTTCTTTGCCTCCCACGCTACGTTACTAGCGTGCCTTAATCCCCGAGACCTCTGTTTCCCGGCAGGTTCCTGAAAGGGAGGCGCGCGGAGCATCATGGGGCTCGTAGTTCACCCCTCCTTTGTCACAAAGCGCCTTAGCTGGGCAAGCCTGGCTCGCCAGGACTTCAGCTCCCAGAGGGAACGGCGGCGCCAGCGGCACCGGCACTCGCTTGGCGGGGGAAGAGAGCGAGTGATCAATCACGGAAAGGAAAATGGTGGTGGAGCGAACGGCGTGGCTCCCCTGTGAGGCAAAGACCGTACCCGTCGATCCACAACGTAGAGGCGCCGCCCGGTCAGAAACCGTCTCCTGATAGACCGCTCGATTCAGCCATGCCCCGATCACGCCGGGGAGAAGGATCCCGCCGAGGCGGGCGAGGTAAGGCGCGGGCGAAAGAGAAACGGCATTGGGTGACCGATGAGCCCTGCCTTCGTGGGGTGGTGGAAGCCCGGCGGGAAGCTCCCTTCCCTCGGAGGAAAGAAAGCGAGCTTTAATCGCTGTGGCCGCCGGCTCGGCTCCACTGTGGCCTCGGAGGACCTGTAGCAGCTGCCAAAGCCACCAGCCAGGCTGGAATTCCGCGTGTCAAAGAGGGACCGGCCAGCCCGCCCGGAAAGCGGATCTTTTCCTCGGCTCCTCCTGACTCTGCCAGGCGCCCGGGTGGAGAAGCGTGGGTGGAAAGTGTTGCGTGGGGTGGGATTTGTGGGGAAGAAGTCTAAACGTGGTGGTAAATTCAGTGGGGTGGGGGGGGCACATTGGAAATGATAGGCGAGGATATTATCGTCTGAAAACGCTCTTCTCCCCAAACTCGAGCAAATAAATGCCTTTTAAATGAAAAGAAGAAAAATCTCACTTTCCTATTTTCTAGTTCTGGATCCTGATTGAATATCTCTTCCCTCCCCCTCCCTCCCCCCCCAAAATAAAAAACAACCTTTGGTCTTCTCTTTTCATGCTTCTTAGGGGAGACGAAATGGTTTCCAGAATATAAGCCCACATAGAGATCCTTGTTTGGGAAAACAAGTTGTGTTTCTACGTGGTTGCATTACACATCAGTTGGGTATGCGTTAAAAGGTGCCTTATGCGGTGGGCTATGCGGGCCACGTGGACTGAGTGAGGATGCCTCCTCTTAACATCTGGAAGCAAGGAAAGAAGGGTGGCGTCTCTCTCTCTCTGCCCATCCTGCTCTGACACAAAACTAGCTGGATAGTGTGAGGGACAGACAGCCTAAAGTCTATTGGTGTTTTAAGCTGTGTGAAATAAAGCAGGTTTGATAGAGTAAGAGAAATATTTTTCACAGGATCTGTGGCCATGGCATAGTTGCCTATGTACCAAATCTTGTGCTTTTCATGTGCCCGTCTAATTTTGCCTTTGTATCAGAAAAACAATGCTGGAACTTGTAGTTACAACTGCTGATGGTATCTCTATAATCTAGTTGAATCTGCTGTGGGCTGCTGGGAACAAATAACTTTTGGTGTTCACTTTTCATCTCACTAATTTCTCATTCTGTTTTGTGCTTTGATTTTTTTTTGTAAGTGAGAAAGTAGCCACATCCACAGTTGTCAAGAAGTAATGCTTGTATTCTTGTTGCATAAAGAGGATTACATTGAGACATGTTGACTTCATAGTTAAACATTTAACACTTAATTCTCTCTGACCTAGATGCCTCGGAGAAAGCAATATTTGTCAGCTCTGTACTATTTCTGCTGTGGTCATCAAATGTTTATTTGGTGACCGTTGTATTATCTCAAGTAGTTTCTGTGCATTACTGTGTACAAAATTGAACAACTCAGGTGATAGTTCACAAGTACTAACAGCTTTTGTGCACAGAAACCCAGAGTGAGAATATGAGTGATGAAACTTTCACCATGGGATGAATAACGAGTTATGTAGTTGGCTTCACACATTGCATTAAACCATAATACTCTTTGGTTTTGATTTAGTGTGACATATGGACACAACCATGGCTTGTTCTAGAAAATATGATTAAAACAAACCATGGTTTACTCTAAAATGAAAGGCCTTTGAATGAAATGGAAAGGAAATACAGATAGTCTTTGACTTACAACCATAATTGAGTCCAAAATTTCTGTTGCTAAGTAAGACAGTTATAAGTGAGTTTTACCCCATTTTTTATACCTTTCTGGTCACACTTGTTCAGTAAATTGCTGCAGTTTTAAAGTTAATTACACAGTTAAGTGAATCTGACTTACCTACTGATTTTGCTTGTCAGATGGTTGCAAAAGGGGATCACATGACCTCAGGACACTGCAACCATCATAAATACATGCCAGTTGCCAAACTTGGAATTTTGAACATGTGACTGTGGGCATGATGCAAGGGTTGTAAATGTGATAAATCACTTTCGGAAAAAGTGCTCTTATAAATTCGAATGGTCACTAAATGAATGGTTGTAAGTTGAGGTATACATGTATCATTATAGAAGACATGATGGTTGCCTTCCTATTATTCAACACTTAGATGTAACCTAATTGACTGCATCTCATTCACCCTTGCTTCTGCTTTTTTATGTAAAGTAATATTACTTGGTTTAGTCCATTGGCTGGATTCATCTAACAAAGTATACCAGATGTGACTAGCTTCTGCTGGAAATTTTTGTACACAGTAAATGCAGCCATTGTGATTGGCTTATTTTTCAGTGTGGTTAATTTGGTAAACTGTGATTCAACTGACTATGGGGTATTCTATTGTGTTGTGCAAACAGAATAAGGATCTTATACTGAATTAAGGAATTATCAAACACATTCGAGTCTAGCATGTGTTGTAATTCAGCAGGTCAGTTTTACCTTGCAGAAGGCCATATTCTTATCTAAGAGGTCTCTCATTGTAGAAAAGTGAAATTTTCCAGACAGTGCAGTTTTTCTGAGGAAATGAAAGCAGTGACACGTATCATGTGTGTCTTTTCATCGCGCTAGTTCAAAAAGAAAAGAAACGCGGCATGCTGATCTACCATAGAAATGTCACAAAATCCTCCTGTAATGCATGAAAGTAAACATGACGTCGTTGGCTAAACTCCATGAATCGAGCTGGTTCCAAGGCCACCCAGCTGCTGGTGCCCCTAACACTTAGCATGAGTTGTCATGGGACTCTCCAGCTAGACAACTGTATACAGTACTGGCTGGTCGGTCTCCTCTCTTTTTAGTATTATTTTGTAATGTCCTCTATTAAAAACACTTTGCTGAGTGGTGCTCATGGATGCCTTCTGCAGTTAGAAGAAGTGCAGAAGACATGCAGTCTTTGGACCCATCAGCCCCAGGAGAAAAAAAACAGGAGCCATCTACAACGTTCATTACAATGATTGTACACCAACAAGCAGTCATAAGACACAATATTTCACAACATATGGAAATATCCATAGTTTTAGTCGGGAAACTGTGACCGTCCTAGACAGGGTGGATTTCATTTAAATCAAGTCAATTTAAATCACAATTTTTAAAGAGCAACTGTCATCTCTGTCCTGCAGTGACTCTTCCTCTGACCCACTGTTGACTCACCAACAGTATTTGACTCACCAATATTGCAGAATAAACAGCCTCATGCTACATAACTAAGCTCCATTGCATGATGAATAAACTAAATTATGAATGTATCTTAAATAGAAAACTATCTTTAGATAGATTTTTACTCCAAAAGCATTTCATTACAATAAATTTGATGAAAATCAAAAATATCCAATTTAAATTTTAAAAAATCTGATTTTTTTTTAATTTTAAAAAAAATCATCAATTTTATTCACCCTGGTCCTAAACCAAGACATGTCCAGAAATGCTAGGAATTTCTAGTATCTTGGCACTCTGACAGATTATGTACACTGAGTGTACATTTTATGTACACTGAGAGCATGTGCACCAAAGACAAATTCCTTGTGTGTCCAGTCATACCTGGGCAATAAACTATTCTATTCTATTCTATTCTATTCTATTCTATTCTATTCTATTCTATTCTATTCGTCATCAATAGACACATAGACACAAATAAAATCTATATACTATGCAAAAGATACAATCAACAACCTAAAAAGGGAACAAGCAATCAGCACCCAGATGAACACAGATTAACTCCAAGATTAACATCAGACCAACGATCAAGTAAACAATACCCCAATCAAGGAATTGCCAGCAAGAAAACAGTAAACAGCCCAACCAAATGATCTCTTAAGAGCACCCCCACCAACACTGACAGGGCAAACCACTAGAAACGTAATGGCGAACCTATGGCACGCGTGCCAGAGGTGGCATGCAGTGCCGTCTCTGTGGACATGCAAGCCGTCAGCCCAGTTCAGGTCCGCTGCGCATGCACGCATGCCTCCCCCCGACCAGCTCTTTGGGTCTCTGCTGCGCATACATGGGGGGGGGCGTGCACATGTAAGGGGCCGTGTGCACAGGGGTGAGGGGTGCATGCGCATGAAGGGGGCAGGGGGCATGCACGGGGGATGCGCATGTATTGCATTGTGAGGGTTTGCATGCATGCCTTGGGCACTCGGTCCGGAAAAGTTACCCATCACTGCACTAGAATATAAAGTGAGAGCAAACTCCACTCCTTACTAGCCCTGATGATGTTATCTAATTTGGATAATGAAGCATCTGCAAAAAAAACCAAGCAAGCTCAGAGAGCACCAAGGACCTCTCATGTCAACCCTGGGCTACAAATATTCTCCTTTATATGTACAACATCTTTTGACAGACTGAGCTTTCAACTGGCTGGTTTATTTATAAAACTAAAAAACACCAGGGACCAAAATAATCACAGTTCTCCATGCTCTGGTACCCGGGTGTCAAACTCATCACAGGACGTTTTGCGATGTTTTTTCCCTTTGCGGAGCTGGGATGGGTGCCTGCGCATGACACTTCCAGTCCACGGGCCGCCAATTTGACACTCCTGCTCTAGTATCAAGGAGTAATAGCTCCTAATTTTCATTGGGTATATGGCTACTTTTGAGGACTTGGTTTAATACACAACAGATAGGCTGCAAACCTATAACAAAGCATATTTAATTAATTGGTTTCTCATGTATTTCTAGGCACAATTCAAAATTATCAATGATTGCGCCAAGGATGCTGCTCCCGTTCAAACCTGTCAATTCCTTAAAATTACCTGGGACCACCCCTCTTTAGATTTGCACACTTGGGAGATTCAGATGCATGGGGACTTCTTCTCTGGTGGAATCCTAACTGGAATATCCTCCTTCAATAGGCATCTAGTATTTTAGGGTTGGTCTTTTAGGATTTTAGCCAGATCATTGTAGAGTCTATTGAATGTTCTTCATAGTTCGTTTTATTTTCTGCTGATGTATTTGAAAATTGCTACTTTTTTAAAAAAAAATTGAGCACATTCCTTTCTGAATTGCCAGAGCCTTTTACACTAGCATTGCCTTAAAAACTCTGTTCTGAATGTTCTCCCACTCTCCCATCTGTTGTGACTTCTTTTCCCCGCAGACTGTCTTAATTTCAGCTTCCCTCCCTCTCTAAGTTCTGTGTCCTCCTATATATATATAATAGACATTTCTGGCTTAATTGCAGCTTATGTGGTAGTCTTTATCTCCCCTGATTTCAGCCTTGAGAATCTTAGCAGAGACCACTAGGCAGTTCCGTAAGAAAAACAAAAGAGCAGTGAAGACCTTGTAATGCCAATGAAATAGTTCTCAATCAGTAGATAAATTTTTCAATTCCCCAAAAGGTTTCCATGAAGCCATGAGGGGAAACTAAATACATGCTAAAACAATGGTCTATGGGTAATCCACCCGGGAATGAAACACTGATACAGGTTCAGTGAAGACCATTCTGATATAACCTGTTTTCCCCCAAAATAAGACCCAACCGGAAAATAAGCCTTAGCATGATTTTTCAGGATGCTTGTAATTTAAGTCCTACCCCAAAAATAAGCCCCAGTTAAGATTGTCAACCAAATGGATACATTGAGTAACCATATTTCCCTGAAAATAAGACCTAACCAGAAAATAAACCTTAATGCGTCTTTTGTAGCAAAAATTAAGACCCGGTTTTATTTTTGGGAAAACATGGGTACATTGGACAGCCACTGACTCCCGCCCCCAGTGGAACTAAACCTGACTTTCCAATAACTGCAAAAATCAAGATGCTGGTTTCTTTTGGCATGTGTTAAGCAGGCTGTTTGCAAGTGCTCACATTAAATACAACATCAATTGCACAAGTGCATCTGGCTAGTCCTGCAGTTAGTTCGTTGTTCTTGCTCTTTGTCTGGGTTAGAAATGCCAGGTCACCTCTTGGTGATTGACAGGCCCTGCTGCGTGGTAACTCCAGTCTCCCTTTATCCCAGGTTGGCACCAAACAGCCCTATTTGCTTTGGGGCCCACCTGTGTGCTCAGTCACATCTGGCTTCTGCCACTGGTCAGCTTTCTGCTGTGTCAGCTGGAAAGCTAGTAACCCTTTAGTGACACTCTCTTGACGTTAACTGCCAAATTCTATTTAGGGAGATTTATTTTATTTATTTATTTATTGGTTCGATTTATATGCCTCCCTTTTCCAGAGACTTAGGGCGGCTTACAATGCGTAGAGTTGTAGATGAGTAAAGTTTCGTGTCCCGGCTACATTGTTGCTAGGAATAGGAGTTAAATTACATTTCCTGTTCCCAGTCTTCTAGTCTCATGCTTTTGGGGCTTCTCCGCTACTTGATCACACTGAAAAATGGAACTTACGTTGTCTTATCCTGAACTTGTTTGTAGCAGTGGTGAAATCCAATTTTTTTTTACTACTGGTTCTATGGGCGTGGCTTGGTGGGCATGGTTTGGCTTGGTGGGTGTGGCAGGGGAAGGATACTGCAAAATCTCCATTCCCACCCCACTCCAGGGGAAAGATACTGCAAAATCCCCATTCCCTCCTCACTCCTGGGAGAAGGATATTGCAAAATCTCCATTCCCACCCCACTCTGGGGCCAGCCAGAGGTGATATTTGCCAGTTCTCCGAACTGCTCAAAATTTCCACTACCGGTTCTCCAGAACCTGTCAGAACCTGCTGGATTTCACTCCTGGTTTGTAGGCTGTGTCATCTTTTCTGTCTAGTAGAATAACCTCTGCCCCCAAAAAGTATAAAAAAGAAACTCCACATTTAAATATTTTAATCAAAAGCTACATAAACAGGCCTACCTGTGTAACAAATATCTTCAGTTTTGGGAGCATTTGATCATTGGTCTTCCTTTCTGTGCTTGCTTATGAAGCAGACCGTTGAACCTAAGTATGCTTGTTCTTCACAGTTCATATCCTTTTGTTATTATGATAGAATGATAATATCTTAATTATTACAGGCTAATCACCAGTGTGTTGGGCCTTGTGTAGCTTGATTTATCACGGTCTAACAAGGAAGACTAGCTGGCTCAGCAGAAGAGTTGGCTGCCTTCCCAGCTGCCTCCAGCCTTACTTCTCCATCAGGCTATCTAAGGTGAAGCACTCTTTCAAATGCAGTAACCAAGCAGACTGGAGATGCTTCAGAGAACGTTTTTTGGAATACGGATGCTGTAGTGGTGACAGAGACAGACAACTAATATTAAAATACCTTTGCTGCTTTTTAAAAAAAAACAAAACATGATGCATCATGAGATTAACTGGTTTAAAATTAGGTCACACCTTCCTGATGCTGCACCTGGCTCAAGTACCCTTCAAGTGCCATGTGTATGCTTCACCTTAATAGCCTGTAATAAGTCTTCACGTGCGAAATGGCAGCCTATGAGCAGGTGCTGTCCTTACTTCTGATATCCACTGTTGAGATCTTATACTTTGCTTTCCAAGAGGCCAGCGGAGGTGACACATTTTCTCAGGCAGCTAAGTACGTTGAAGCCATTTTAGTCTACATTTCTGCCAGCTTCTCTTTCAGAAGGAATTGATAGACGCGACTGCAGCAGGCAGGCATGGCTTTTTGACCTGGGTGCCCAAATGATGGAAATTCTACAGAATGGATGGTTTCGTAGAAGCTGCGTAGTGATTATTCCAGACCCAGAAGGATGATTTTCTGTAGCTGGGCTCTGAAGTCTGAAAGCATTAAGAGCTTCCTTCTCTTTTAAGTCTACTTTTTGCTTATTGGGACTATCTTTTGAAGGCTGATGTTTTATTCCTGCATTGTTTTTGTTTTTAGTACTTCTCCACCTGAGAAGACACTTTACCACATAACTCAGATTCGGAACAAGATTATTTGTCATAAGTTTACCCCATGAGGGCTTTTATATGGGTATTGAGCAAAGCCCTGGTCCTTTAAAGTCAGAGAAAGGTGATTGGGTTCCTCCTTGTTTTTTTCCTTGTTTTTTTTTTGCGGTTAATACCAATTATCTCTTGGTCCAGGCCTTCAGTATTTACCAGTAGAGTGTGTCAAAGCTGATAGGGCTAAGTTTATTCAAAGGCCACTAGCAGGCTTATTGCTGTCTGCTTGTAACAGAGCTATTTGGGAATGTGAAGAGATGGGATGGCTTTTCTTCTGGCTTTAGGTGAGTAGGGAAAAAAATTTATCTGCCACCTTTAAAACCTTCTCTGGTTGAAGTTTTTTTTTTATACACCAGAATGACTGTAAATTAATTGATCATTAACTGTTCTGTCTTGTGTTAACTTTTGGGACAGATAATTTTATAAGTTTATTATAGATTGGAAGGGGAAATTTATTTATTTTATTTTATTTGTTTAAATTTCTATACCGCCCTTCTCCAAATAGGACTCAGGGCGGTGCACAGCCTAAGTAAAAACAAAGCATACAAAATTTAAAAAACAGTATTAAAATAATTAAATATTCTGGCCGTAAATTAAAACAACAATGGGATATTATTGAAAGAGATATATTATTTGGGGAAATGTACTTTTAAAAAGAGGAAAGGGACCATAGGTTCTGCCTCCTGACCTAGATCTGAAGTACATGTGGTTCCAGAACTAGCCTTGGTGGCCCATATTCTGACTTTTATGTTGCATATTGTTTAATTTTGCTTGTGATATCATTGTCAGTAAGTTTCGTAGTTTATTCTTTTATGTGTGTGAAATGGGTAGTTGTTTGAATCGCCCTTAAGCTTGGAGTTGATAACTTTTCTATGTTGTATTTTTGTATATTCTAAGATAGAGTAATTGCCATTTCTTGATTTAGTTCTAAAGCATAATATAAATATTAATGTTATTGATGAAAAGAAGAAATGCATTAGTGGTAAGAGTAAAAAGGAAATTAAATCCTGATATACCTCGCAGGTCATATACCTCAACCTTCACCAGTTTCCCTTACAATATGATGGACACATTGAGGAATGCTAATTTATTAAGCAGTCTTAATAAACTGAGGGTATGTGAATCCAAACAGCTATGTTATCTCTGAATTAAGCTATTCCATCTCAAAAATTCCAAAGGAGTTTTTCAGGTACAAATATATGTTGCAATAGTTATCTTTTAGTCATCTTTTAGAAAGTTAGTGAGTTCTATGAAATGAAGTGAAAATAATATTACTACTCTTGATTTTTTAGATTTCTGATCACGGATGGTAACATTTGTAGTGGTCTTGTGACCAGATTGTCGTGATTATACGTACATCATGGCAAATTATTTCTTGGCAAATTGTCTTTCCCTGGAATAAAGATAATGCACTTCACATTCTTCAGATACAACATTTGCTAGACAAGTTCTGAATTCATTTTAGGTGATCAATTGTGATCTTCTTTATGTCTTCCTTTAGGTTCTCGTAGCAACCCCAAGATGGAGACTCCAGCAAGTGATGATGAAGCAGCTAGTGAAGTGCTCAGTCATTACAGCAGTGCCAGTGAAAGTACCAGTATAGCTGAGGAAGTGACTGGTGAGTGGCGGCAAAAGGTGGTTTCAAAAATCTGGTTGTTCTATATACTGAAAAAGCCATAGACCAGACTTTTCTAATCTGGTATATAGATATGTACAGTATTAGCTTGCAAGTGCTGAATTCTCAATGAAATTCCATAATGAAAAAACACTGGTTATATAAATGCCTATTTAATCTTCAAACCCAACACAATGTATTTTTGTTATTGGCAACTTTTGCTTATTTTTAATAAATTGAGTGTATTTTAGGGGTGGAAAAGAAGGTGTGTCTTATGGTCCAGAGCGCCTTATAGTGCGAAAAATATGGTAAATTTCGGAATTAAAAATCAGGGCTCTAAAAATGCCTTACATGGGATTTATTGCACAAGCTGATGGCCTGAATGACTTTCAGCTGAATGATTTAAAAAATTGTAAGCATTTTTATGCTATTATTACAATCTTACCTGTTACTAATTTCATCTGAACTAATTCTTTTAAAATAAGAGCACAGCTAGAACAATGTGTTCTAGAACAATGTGTTCTAGAACAAGAACTGCCAAAACCCTATCGAACAAGTGTGTGGAACAAAAAGCTTGTTGAACTGCTAGCATAAAGAATCCTTTTTGCAGTTCTGCCAGTACCATTCAGACCTGATTTCTAACCCCATGTCCTCTTTATTCTAAGGTTGTAGGAATTCCAGGTTCTGAGTCTGGCTGGTCTAATACAGCTTTGATCTTTTTTCTTTTCTTCTGCTGCTTTTCTCAGGAGGGGAAGCAGTAGATGAGCAAGCACAGCAAGAGGAGATGGAAGATAAATTGAAAGAATGCATTGACAATGTGATGGACAAAAGGTGAGATACATATCTTGGGTGCCCAGAGCCAAAACGAGTATTTAATTTTGAAACCAAAAATTTATAAACTTTGACCAAAATATCCAAACTATTGTATTTTGAAATGAATCCTTTGATGTAAGTAGACATGTACATTGTCTTTGGTAAACAGTGACATGTATTATTTTCCAATAGCCTTTTCATCATTTTAGTTGATGTAGCTGAACCACTATAGCCGGTTTAATGATGGCTCCACCTTCTGCCCCATCTTGGAGAGTGAGGCAGACTGAGCAGCTGGTGGACTAATAAGGTGACGACACATCAGTTCTTCTTCCACAGCCTCCTGCACCTTCTGCCTAAAGTTCATAATTTATGGAAAATAAAATTGGACAGAACAACATCTGTCACAAATTTAATCAGAAACAAATGGGCAACACTACCCATGGTTTGCTTGTATATTTGGAAATTTTGTGGCATGGATTTTGATTTTGTTTAGCACAAGCACTTATTTGGGGCAGGGTCTAAATTAAGAAGAATTATCTTGATTGTGTGGAACTCTGTTTCTTGAAAGTCAGAAGTAGCATCAGACAACATGCTAAGAACAATTCTCCTTGCAACAAGGTGGAGGCATAGAAGAAAGAATAATGGGAACTCTTCTTAAACACAAAACTGAATATATTTTTCAGCCCAATCACCTACTCATGGGAGATATTAAGTTCTGTGCATTTTTTTTTACCTTTAGGAAATTCTATTGTCATTTCCTGTTTTGAGCAGTTTTTTAATTGTTTCACCTCTGGCAAATATCTGAAATTAAGGCTTGTACCAATAGAAGAGAATATATGTAACTCAGGGTTCAATTGTGGAGTCCTTGATGCTCTCAGAGCTTGGTTGTTTGCTTGCAGATCTTTTATTATCTAATTAGGTGACATCATCAGTGCTGGTAATTGTGGAGTTTGTTCCCTGTTTCTATACAGTAGTTTGCTCAGTTCTTTTCACATGGACGTACTTTGACATGGACATGGACATGGTCATGGACAACTCATGGACAGTCAACTATAGCTTCAGCTGGGAGCTTCATCCTAGACCAAACCAAATCACAAATGACTAGGAAATTCCTTGAAGCTTGGCATTCAGACTAATCAGCCATCAGTAGATAAATAGAGCTAAACCACATTTACACACCCTTCAAATGAGACAATTAAAAAAAACATCTGAGAAGGAAACAAAAATAACCAGAACATATCCTCTCTAGCAACAAACATCCAGATAAGCAAGGATTGATTCTAGGCAACCAAGCATAACACAGTACTTTAATTGAGGAAATACCTACTGTAGGGAAAAATCATATCCTCACACTGGGAGGAAAACTGCAAAGAATGCAAATGACCAAAGTGAAACATCTTCAAAGAAAAACCAGAAAGTCCAGTTGCCTCTTGAAAAAGCATCCTTGGGACAACCATGACCTGGATGACTGAGAATTTCCATAGACATAAACAGGAAGCAAACCCCATACTCACTAGCACTGATAGTTACTTAGTCAAGTAATGAAACATCTGCAAGCAAACAGCCAAGCTCAGAGAGCACCAAAGATTCCACATTAAAACTTGGATTCTTCTTGGAGTGTTAGCCAGCTATGTCCTTTCTGATCTTCCCGTTGGTTTTCAGTTCTTCTGGCCCTTCCCAGCCAAGAGCTAGTCCTCACCTATCCATTCACAGAGGATGAGCAGTATTCATTCAGGAGGTGCTGCTCTCCTACCTTCCTTGTGGTTTTTTTATTATTGATTGATTGATTGATTGATTAAATACACAGGATGGAGGGAAAGGGGTGGAATTAAGTATGAAGCTTCACTCAAGCTTACTTGCACCTCCCACTTGTGTGTAATTCATTTTGCTTACATAAGACCCTGCGCTTGGAGATCCGAGTTTCCTTTTACCACATAGGAAACTTGAAGCTTTGCCAAAATCATTACCGCACCAGCCAGGCTTGGCTCGATGCAGATCCATTGAAAAGATTTGGCCAAAGTTCACTGAACGCTTGGCACAGCGATCTGCACTGCACGAATTACTGCTGCCCTTATGGCCAAGCTTCTCAGTTGTACAGAGTGAACTCTGGACAATAACTTCCCACTTCTTCTCCTTCTCATCCTTTTAACAACAACAAAAAATCAACATAATCCTCTATATGCTGATAACTTTCAGTGATTCTTCTTTATTCCACCTTGGAGCCTGAAATAGTGAATGCTGAAGAAAATGGTTATATCTTCACACTTTGGCTCCTGGGGTTTGCCAGCTGTGCTTCTGGATTGCATTTTGCTCCCAGAAGTAAATATCAGTCTACAAAGTTTCTGGAATAATAGAGTAAAGAATTACAGGTAGTTCTGGAGTTACAAATGGGGCTGGGATTGCCTTTGCTAAGTGATGTGGCTATTCTAGCATGACGTCACATGATCATATTGCATTATAACAGCAATCCCTGTTGCTGTCATAATCCCAAGACATGCATATTGTAAACGGATATCCCAGGTAAGAAGCAGTGGTTGGGGATAGCGGAAGGCCGGGTTAAGGCCAATGCAGGTCACACATGTGTTGGGGAAGGGCTTGAGAGGCTTAGTGCAGGCTAGGGTTTTGGCATGTGATTGGCAGGGAGCAGTTAGGCAAATGTGTCTGAGCGTATCCAGAAGTTGGCAATTTTTGCCCAGTGGTGCTTTTTGAGCTATCTCAGGTTAAATAGCTCATTATATTTGAGTACGATGCATCATTAGCATTCATGATGATTGAGGGGGGAGGATTTTACAGGGATGGTTTGGTGTCATATCTCATTTTCTTTCTCTCTTTCTCACCCTCCACCCCACCATCTTTTTGCTATTCTAGTGCCAAGACCCGGCAGGTTGCCCTCGAGAGCCTGCGGCTAGCATTCTCCTCCAAGACGCTCTTTGACTTCCTGTTGGAACGCAGGCTAACTGTCACAGATTCCTTAGAGAAGTGCCTGAAGAAAGGTGAACTTCCCAAGATCTCAGCGTTTGGGACTTGAATCACTGAAGTCAAAATACTTCAGAAGTTTTTAGTTTAAAGGCAGAATTAAGCATCTGCTTCACTTTCTCCCATTGTAAATCATTTGGGCTTGAAATAGTGTTAATTGTTGCTTTGCTAGTTCTTCAGTGTGTCACTTTTTAACTTGACCCTTCCTGTAATTGGACACTTGGAACTAGTAAAATACTTAGCGTATCAAATGTGATCTCACCAATCATTGCAAAGATCTTGTAAGATAAGTTGGTTTCTGAAGCTGTTGGGATGGAAGATGAGGCTGACTTGTACACCAATGAAATATTCAGCAAGAGCTCCTGTCTTTGCATGTTGTCTTAACTTCATTCTCTTAAGTGCCTCTGCTTACTCTGTGAAACTGGGAGGTGGTATCCTTTTGGGAAGGCTCAAGTTAGTTTTATAATACCGTGTTTCTCCGAAAATAGACCCTGTCTTATATTTTTTGAACCCCCAAATAAGAGCTTGGCCTTATTTTTGGGGAGGTCTTATTATTTTGGGGCACGTGGAGCAAGACGGGGCTCCTCTTGCCATCTTACCTGATTTCCAGCACTGGCTCCCTAACCCTAACCAGAGGAAATGGCAGCGACCAGCTGCGCATGCGTTTAAATATTTTCAGGGAGGGCTTATTTTGGGGGGGGGCTTATTTTAGCACATGCGCTCAAAGGCCTGATTGGGCTTATTATCAGGGATGTCTTATTTTTGGGGAAACAGGGTAGCCATGAATGCAGACAGATATAACTGCCATTATCAAACTGAAAATAGAAGCCAATAATAACATGGCATTTCTCCAAAGTAATGGCAACTTTTGCTTTTAATTGCTTAAAATTTTTGTAAGAGGGGAAACAAAAGGTGTCTTACGACAATCATAAATTGGTTTTCTTCCACCTGTGCTGAATTAGTGTAGAGGTGTATAGGAGGATCTCCTGTGTTTGATGGCCAAGGAATTAAACACATGTCCCATATTAATGTTTGGATTCATTTACATCAGACATGCATGTATCTGTGGCCTTGGTTTAGCTTTTGTTGTTCTCTTTATGTCCTGCAAGTCACTCACAGTCTTAAAATCAAAAAAAGGTTTGGTTGTGCCTAAACTGAAAGGAGACCATACTGTGTGTCCCGTGTCCCCCACTGTATCCAATGTCCTTTTGCTTCCAGTGTCTGATGTTTGTTGTCTGCTTTTTCGTTTCCTGGTGTGGAGCCCCTTAATAGTTCTGTATCTGTTCTCCCTGCCAGGTAAAGGGGAGGAGCAGGCCCTTGCTGCTACCGTTCTTACACTACTGTGCCTTCAGATGGGCTCTGGGCCAGAAGGGGAAGAGATCTTTCGCAGCCTGAAGCCGCTCCTCATCACCATCCTGACTGACTCCTCGGCCAGCCCTGTTGCTCGGCAGAGTGTGAGTATTGTCTCTTTCTCTGGTTTGTAGCAAAGGGTGAGGCATCAGAAGGCCTGTGGGAGGGAGATGCATCTGAATGATTTCACCTTTTCTTCCTTCCTTCCTTCCTTCTCTTATTTTGTCTCCCCACTGACAGTGTGCAACTGCTCTCGGGATGTGCTGCTATATTGCTGCTGCGGATATGGAGGTATGCCAGTGTTTCTCAGCGTTTGGGCTCACTGGTTGGAATTAGCAGAGGGCTAGCCTGATAGCTCTCTTGTGCTGCCACTGGGAAAGACTGCTTTAACTGGGAAGCTATACCACTGATGATATTACCTAGTCTGGCCACGGAATGTCTGCAAGCAAACAACCAAGCTCGGAGAGCACCACAAAGCTATAAATGGCAGGCTTTCCCTTGCGGCTGCCTCCATGTCTCTCCTTATCAGTTGCATTATGTGAACCTGATGTTGTTCTTCATCCGGGGTGTCCTAAGAGAAACAGAATTTGGAATGTTCTGTCTCTTTTCATTAACAGCAGAACTCTAAGGTGGTTCTCGAGAGGGATATGTTCAATTTTC
The DNA here is from genome assembly GCF_059756535.1 of Pantherophis guttatus. Lineage (NCBI taxonomy): Eukaryota > Metazoa > Chordata > Lepidosauria > Squamata > Colubridae > Pantherophis > Pantherophis guttatus. Next base: position 208,649,633 of record NC_142064.1, read on the forward strand.
TATTAATTCCTGCCAAACTTCTGGAATAGAGTGGGAAATGGGATTCTGTCAGTGCAGTAAGCATCATTTTTATGAAGAGTGTTAGTCTGAATTCTTAGAATAATGTCTATATTTTTTAAATTTATTAAATGTTTATGCTGTCCATCTCCCTAAAAGGTGACTTATTATGCTATATTAGGGAGTCTATTTGTTGGTTCCTTTTTTATCCTGCCTTTATGGTGACTTAGTTTCTGTATTCATTTTATCCTCAGAGCAACTCTTTAGAATAGATTAGATCAAGAAACAGTGACTGCTCCCAATTACCTGATGAAATTCACAGGACAATGTGAATCAGCTCTTCCTTGAAGTAGACAATCATGTGAATCATGTTGTCTACTTATCCATCATTTACCAGGAGCTTTCAAGATGTATGAGACCACTGTTTTCACCTCTTTAACCCCAGTGCTATCTGGGAAAATGAAAGTTGAGATCCACCACATCTGATAGACACTAGATTGAGGAAGTATATGTGTCCATTATACCACATGGGTTATTTGGAAAGCATAGTGGTTGGGATTTAAAATGAGCTTGTTGAATCCCTGTCCCTAAATTTTGCCAAGTACAGATTAGCTGTTGGACTAGTCAATAGTTGTCAGGAACTGGAAGCCATCACACCCTGACCCCTAATACGGTAACTAGAGCTTGTTTAGCTTATTGCGTTTTTATTTGTGAGAACTGACTGGTTGTTCTCCTTTTTTCAGGACCTGGTATCCTGTCTGGTCTGCCTGGAAGGTATCTTTGGCACTTCATGCAGCAAGGATGCCAGCTTGGCACCCTCCCATCACAGTCCTCTGCTCCAGATCTTGCATTGCAATGCGCTTCAGTCTTGGTCGCTGCTCCTCACCATCTGTCCAAGCACCCAGATTAAGAAGATCCTGGATGAGTGAGTTTATTGATCTTATCAGGCAGTATTTCTTCTAAGGTGTAGGAAAACCTTCTTCATTGTAATTGGCGTATAGAAACCAGGATTTAGTGCTTCACTGTAGAGAATGCACAGTTAGCTTTGCCTAGATCTTTTAGATGCAGAGAACAGGATGATTGTTGCAAAAAAGATATAGCAGCAACCTCGCTGTAAAAATGGTTGATTGATTATGATGATTCTTCCCTTCATTGTTTCATTTGTCATCTTTAACTATTTTCTTCCACAGACATTTACCTAAACTGCCTCTGATGCTCTCCAGTGATAATGTCAACCTGCGGATTGTGGCAGGTGAAACAATTGCACTTCTATTTGAACTGGCCCGGGACATAGAGGTATGAAATTACTATTCCGACTCTTTCAAGTATATATGCACACATGCACAAAAACATATAATTCTGTATTGAGCATTTTCCAGTTAATATGCCTTATAGGTCCATTGTGTTGAGGCTAATGAAGTATTAAGTATTAGTGGATAGTGAGCAATTATGGGACTCATTACCTTCTCAGGCACATCTAGTTGCTCATTCTGGACTTCCCAGTAGCATGTCCTAACTAAGGACACCAACACTCATGCACTAGGCAGGCAGGTGTGGTGCATGCAACTATGTGCAAGATTTTGGAGTCACTAGGGGCCAAGCACATGCAGGGGAGTGAGCTTTAGAAGAAAACTAGCAAGAGGAAGGCGAGAGAGTGTCAAAAAGAAAGCTTGAGTGCAGGCAGTTTGAAGGATGTATTTGTGGGTGAGGCTTGAGGGGATGTTTATTGCTGGACCCACACCAGGAGAGTGTTGATAAGAGTAGCAGTGGCAGAAAAACAATGAAGAGCCACGGTGGAAGCAGATGAGCCATGAAAACAGGAGTGGAATTAGGAAGGAGAAGCAAAAAGCATGTGTGTGCTCAATAGGCTCGCCAGGGTCAGAGGAGGAGCTGCAAAGCTAAGTCAAACCACTCGTAATCCCATAACGCCTTGAGAGAAAAGCCACAGGCTTAGTCAGGAGCATGCCAAAGTTGAGAATGGAGGAGATGGGAATGAGAAAGCGTGAAATCAGAGCATGATACACTATATGTCAAAGTTGCTTCCAGTAACAAAAGGAAGTTTCTATGCGGTTTAAATCCTCATCCCATTATGATGCACAGCATAAAGTTTTTCCTACTCAGCTATTGCTGACAATAAGGCACTTGGCTTGCTTGAAGAATCGACAGGTTACCACTTATTCACAAGATGCTTTGGGTCTGCAGAGCAGAGGGTCCGCAAAAGAAGGGAATCCATTGCACTCAACTTGTCTGCAAGGTTTAGATGTTGGTAGAGGAAGGGCTGGCCACTGATGAATTTGCAGGCCCAGTACCCAGCAGGGTCTAATCTACCTACACTTGAAGCCTGGCCCTTAGACCATGACACCCAGGATGACAGCAGAAGTATTATGGTCCTTGGAGCTCATTGTAGTGGTTTGGATGAATGAATGTAGATAACTCATAACTTTGGACTTAATATCATTGAGCTCTAACTTAGTTAAGCAGAATGATCTCCAGCCAAAGCTGGAGCCTAAATTGAATAAAAAAGCACCCTTACTCCATATTTGTGAGTCTGTATTCTCATTAACAGCCTGTGGTAAATCAATAGATACCATTTCCTTTTTAATTAACTAAATGTGAGCTTGATCAGTTTGTTTGCACAGGAGATCCTAAGAACCAGAACCGACGCTGGTAACTCTTTAATTTTACCTGATCTTAGAGTGAGGCCCCATCCCCTCCTGCATTGCTGAAATCCTATGAACAAGCTAAACATTATGAGATTTCAGTTATCTCACTTCAAGAGGTGTGAGATGTTATGCAAGATTAATAATCTCTCCGTATTTTGAACATATTTAAGTACATATATTAAAACCTATTTTAATGGAGATATAGGTGATATTTTGGAAAAGTCATAACCAACCCAGCATCCACTGTAGGCCTCTCATTTTTATAGGGAAGAGTAAAATAATAACATTTGAAAGAGATTGGCTTATTCCTTTCTTCGCAAGCAAGATGGGTTGCCTTTGCTTAGACTGTGTCCTCTACAGTTAAGCTTAAGGTTTAACATCTGTCTTCATGTTGGCCCCAGGAGGACTTCTTTTATGAGGACACTGACCTGCTGTGCACCAAACTAAAAGCCTTGGCCACTGACAGCAACAAGTATCGAGCCAAAACAGATCGACGCAAGCAACGCTCCATCTTCCGTGATATCCTGCATTATATTGAGGTGCCTCTTCCTGTCAGAGCTTAATGGACACTACAAAAGCTGTGCTAACTGGAATTGTGGGAGGTTGGATGGGAAACGTGGCTCAGAAGGCATTCTACCCCCCACTTCTGTTAGCAGGGTTTATGGCTGTTGGTTTTTCAAAAGACCCTCAGGCACTTTTATTTCAGATCCTTACACTCTCATAATCCCAAATGTCAGAAGCATTCGAATAAAATGAATGCTTGGGAATCTTGGCTAGAGAATCATCTGTCAGGAATGAAGCCTCCATTTGCAGTGAGGAGGGGACCTAATGACTTGAATGTTCTTCCAGCTGTAATCCAGATGGTGACTGTTCACTTTTGAGGAACAGATACTCTGTGCATATTTGGGAGAAATTTCCTCCTTTTTCATGTTACCTAAATGTTCCAAGGCTGAAGTTTAGGTATAGAAAATAGATTCCAGTGTTTACCTTAAAATCCTATTTGTTCTAGAAAGGAGGGACATCTGTTAGAGATTTCCTCCCTTCCCATCCAGAGCTGAGGAAAGGTGATTGTGCTTTGTACAGCTCCTTGCAATAAAAGAAGCAAAACACAGTCACAAAACAGCTTTATCATAATACCCATCCCAAGTAGGTAGATGGCGGTACAATACTATCCTGTTTTTAGGGTATTATCATAAAGCTGTTTTGTGACTGTTCAGAGCCCTCTTTGGCAGTTCCTTGATAAACTCTTGCACAGCTTAAAAAAATCCTATATGTTTGTCCCTGCATTCAGCATCCAGGAAGCCTCAGGGCTTTCCAAGCATTTAAGGAAGTAAAGGAGCCCAAGGGTCACCCTTCAATAGTGAGGTGGGTGGGGTTAACGAAAGCTCTTCTTTTGAAATCCCGAAAAATATATTCTCCTTCTCCAGAATGGGGAGTGCCATGAGGAGACCATCAAGTTTGGACTGGAGTGCATGTATGTGGACAGCTGGGCAAGGAGAAGAACATACAATGCTTTCAAAGAGGCTCTTGGTTCTGGTGTCAGACACCACCTGCAGGTAAGCAGATGTTGAATGTGTGTGGGTTTACTGAGAGATAGTAGCTTGGGACAGCTTTGGGTAATTATGGGAAGCCAATCAAGATGGCAAGCATTGATCTATACAATCATCAGGAACTAATCTTGACTCAGTGGTGTTTAAATATTGCTGCTCAGTTTAAATGTGGATAGTAAAACAGGCATAAGATTTCAGCGGTGGACCACCACAGTATGATGCAAAACTGATCTTCAGCTCTAGGGATCTGCTTATGTCAACAATCTCTCCCAATATATCAGCTAATGGCCTTCCTTTCTCTTTGCACTTCTCACCCCAGAACAATGAGTTGTTACGGGACACATTTGAACTGGGGCCGCCACTAGTCCTGGATGCAGCCACCGTTAAAGCGAATAAGATCTCACGCTTTGAGAAGGTAGGTCATCAATCCTGCTGATATTTCTAGCGGTTTCTCCTTTAGTTTATTTAGGCTCTCTGTGGTTTTCTCTGATATCAGGGAACTAAGAAGACCGCCTCAAAGGGAAAGATGCTAGTGTAAAATAAAAGACTTCTCATTTTAAGCAATGCGCCAGCTATATTTAAAAACCAGGTATTGGGGGCAAACATTGCTTCTGAATGTTCCAGAAGCTTCTATTCCTCTGGAATCACTTCATCCCAGGATTTGGATCACTCGGTCCTCTTGCCCTTTCGTTAGATTTGGCAAGTCTGACTGTTTCCTTGGTCTTTAGGGCAGAGTTTGTCTTTAGGGGACATGGTAGTACTTTGATTGGGGTCCTCAGCTGCCAACTAATTTTGAGTGTCTTGACATGGCTTTTTTATGATTGTTTTTAATTTTTTGTAAGCCCCCACCACCACCCTTAGGATTTATGTAACCTTACTAGTTGAAGAAATTAATGAAAATTTTTGATCTAAACATCTTTGTGCTGTTCTAGCAAGGCTTCTCTGTCCTTACTGTTACAGAATTTCCTGTTCTTTCTTTGGTTCAGAATTATGTTAATAATGGGGAATGTCCTACAAGATGTAAAGGGGTTCAGTGTCACTATAACAACAGAAATTACTTTGGGTGTGGTAGACTTAGACCATGATTTGTGACCTCTGAGTGTTCTTAATTAGCACTTTTTTGAGCTAATTGTGACATATGTCTCTTCTCCTTCTGGCTGCCCCAGCACCTGTATAATTCAGCTGCCTTCAAAGCCCGAACGAAAGCAAGGAGCCGTGTTCGAGATAAGCGAGCTGACGTCCTCTGAGGACTTGTTCCCTTCTCCTCTTCCTGCCTTCCATAGAAGCCAATGAACTACGACAGACCTGGACCACTGTGAACCTTGCAAGTGTGGAGAGATCTTGAGGCAGAAGCCCCCACATGGCCTCAACCCATTGAAAAATTGGGCTTGGGCCCTGTCCCCCTCAACACCCCCACCTTTCTTTGGGGGCTTTTATATATGTACAGAATAATATTTAAATGTCTTGGATGTTTGAATTATGGTGGGATGACAATGGGCAGGCGCCATTTTTATTTTTTTAACCAAAAATTTAAGCGAGGTTAGGTGGTGGGGAGATTTTTCTCTCACCCCTGCTGCTTTTTTTAAGCCAGTAATTTTTTAACCCCTTTCCCCCTATCTCCATTACTGAATGTATTAATCAAAGACTGAAACTTCTCCCTTTGCCTCCTGCAGTTGTGAATTTTCCCAGTGAGGACTTGGTGCAGAAGGTAGTTTTAGGATAAGGTTATCAACAGCAGCATCCAAAATGGAGGCTGCGAAAGGACTGGTTTGAGGTTGGGTGCCTTGGGATTTTCCCCTCTGGTGTTTTTGCTGTGAGAAGGATAAAATGTACTTTACAGATCAGTGTAGATGATTAAGTTAGGCTTGATAGCACATGAAGAAATTATACCTCTTCTCTATTGACACAGTTGGTTAACATTGTTGGCCAAATTCTTCTATCCTATTTATCACCACTTGTCGTTTTCTTCCTGCTCTTTGGGAGTCAGCTTTGCTCCTCACTTTCTTATTTATTTTTAATGGGAAACTACTCTATTTTGAAGACAAAAGGAGAAGCCAAACAAAGCTGGGCCTCAGGCTGAAAAAAGTTGTTTCCTTGTGTTTGGGGTTTTTGGTAGGCCTGAGCATTCCTCTTTTGTCCAGACAGGAAGAATCGATCCTATTGTGAGGAAGTTCTCTGGTTTATGGTCTGGTTTAAAAAAAAGCAGCAGGCCTTTGACACCACAATTGATTTAGTTTTGTTTTTATTATTCATTTTGGAGTGGGAGAGAAAAAAATCCATAATGCCATGGCAGTGGTGCTTCACTTTGTAACTACTTCATTTTTGGCTAACTTTTCACTTTGATTTTTGCCAGCAGGCATTTGCAGATGTAACAACAATGTTCAAATATTAATCTAGGCAACCTTTCTGAGTCAGGGGCACATTTGTAATTTTGAAGTGTCTGAAGTACATACTGAGAAAAATGGTGACACTAGGACATTAGTCTGTTTACAAAATGGCTGCGTTGGTTAACATGATCAGTCACCTAAATTTATATGCCCAAAAGTGAATCTTATGTTCTCCCCCAACATGTTCTCTGACACCCCAGTGGGTCATTGTGCAGTTCAAAAGTTGTCATAAATAAATACGGTGCTAGAACTTTCTATTTAATTTTTAAAATATGCTTTTAAATCACATAAAATGGATCAGGAAATTGTATGGCTGCTGAGGGGGATGTCTGAGGCATACTTATACTCCCATGCATCCAGTTCTTTATCCCAGATAATTTCCAGTTCGGTACCCTATCCCGGTCAAAATCATTGTGTCTAAGGCAAAGTTGACTTAGTAGAGATGCACTAAGACATATCTTTTTTTAAAAGCACTGAGATTTCACAGAGCATACACATATATATATGGTGTGCTAAACCGCCATGCTCCTCAGAAAACGTCATTGAAAGGAACACAAACATAGCACTTATGTAAGTGATATGCAAAGGAAGTTAATAAGACTCTTTTTTCGGAAAATCTATTTGGATTTTTGTCTAATATACTGCCTCCCTTGCCTGTTTTTCCCAGAAGAGAAATCTGTGTTGTTGATCTGCTGGACTTCAGACTATGAGCAGCAATTAGCTATAGGAATAAATTGTTGTTGTTGTTTTTTTCAGGAGGATGACTATCAGAAAAATGCCTGTATATTCTCAATGTCTCCTTGATAAATACCAACTTTTATTTATTTTTTTATTTTATTTATCCCTCTTTTATTACTTTATAAGTAACTCAAGGCAGCAAACATACCTAATACTCCTGATTTCCCCCACAAAAATGACCTGTGAGGTGAGTTGGACTGAGAGAGAGAAAGAGAGATTGATTTTGAAGTAAAAATAACAATTTAGTCCTAGATAGGTTCAAAAGAAAAAAAAAACTCAAGGCAAAGCTGAGCCAAGGCCAGCTCTTGATGATTTCATAGTTATCCCCACTTAATTTTTCCAACAACATGCAAGTGCTTTATGACAGCTTTCCGTGTCTTGCTTTTTCCCTGCCCCATGTACAATCCTGTTGTACATGTTGTTCCTGATGGCATCCCATCCAGATTACCAAGATGTAGCCTTTCAAATGCACATGCAGCTCCTTGCTGGCTTTGCATTTGCTTCTAACCAGTTGCATATTCTTATGTCACAGTGCATTTTGAATGGTGGTTGCAGAAGCAGAGATCTCCCACACAATCTCCTTACCCTAATTTGAAGCTGATTGCCATTTGCTGAGAACATGACTCCACTCTGGAGTCTCCATCTTCTTGCCAGACTACCACTGAAGCAGGTTGAAACCAGTCCAAGGTGTTCCCAAAGAAGGGGGATATTTTCCAATGAGATCTGCCATGGAGCCATTCAAGGTCAGGGGGAGAAGTCAACAAAGGTTGGAAATCAGCCTTGGAACCATTCTAGGTCACGTGGGAGAAGAGTCAACAAGTTGGTGATCCAACGGTCACTCATTGGCCCATTGCAACACTGCTTGAGTAGCTGCTGGGCCTTGTGACCTTTTCTAATTCGACTGTCAAGAAACTGGACATCTCTTGTATAATTTTTTTTAAGAAAACATTGAACAAAGCAAAAAAAAAAATCTGCTTACCAATGGAAACACCTACTGGAAAGCAGAAAGCAGAACTATTTCCCCAAGGGAGAAGAATGCCTGCAGGGCTTCTCTCTCTTGTGGGTCCTGCAGCAGAAGACAAAGATATGCTGTAGGGCAGGGCTGTCAAACTCAGCCTGCGGGCCGGATGCATCATGCACTGGCCACACCCACGCCCGGTTTAGCAAAGGGGGGGAGGGTAAGTTGCGATCTGTCATGGGATGCTGCTGTGCCGACGTGAGTTTGACACTCCTGCTGTAGGGGCGCTATCTAGTGCAGTATGGTATATAGTGCAGTATGGACCATCTTTGGTGGGAAGGTAACAGCATTCCTTGCGCCTTTGGCGTTTAGTCATGCTGGCCACATGACCACGGAGATGTCTTCGGACAGCGCTGGCTCTTCGGCTTTGAAATGGAGATGAGCACCACCCTCTAGAGTTGGGAACGACTAGCACATATGTGCGAGGGGAACCTTTTTTTACTATCTGTGAGACAGCAAGAAGCAGCATCTCTGATGGGCCCTCTGTCCCTCACCCATAGCACAAGGCTATGAGTCAGGGAGGCCAGGATTTGCCTCCACTTCCAGCTCTTCCCACCTTTACATTCTCCCTAAGAAGTACAAGTTGAAAAAGCACAACTACAATACCATGGTGCTGTAGCCACATAGAGTTTGGCTAAGAAGCCATCTTCACCAGCAGCCATCAGGTGGAAACCTGCAGCAGTTGGGACCCTCCCACTTTCCCACTAATGCCACTGCTTGGGTAGGTGCGTGACTGTGAAGAAAAGAGGTTGGGAAAGGGGTTCAGTTTGAACCACAGAGTGATTGCAGTTTTGCTGGTGGAACAATTCCATCCACATTGCATCTCTAGCAAGTCAGGTCAATGTTACTGTTCCCAGCATGCTTTCTTCCTTCAGGAGCAGAGCAGAATGACTTTGAAGGAATAGTATTTACACAAAAAAATTGCTCTGAAGATGTGTAGTACTACCGCATCAACTTCTCTAGCCCTCCCACGTCTAGCGCCCAATTACTTTGTCTGCCGGTATGCTCAGCTGAGCAATCGGGAAGGGAATAAAGGAATCCTCCAATCTCTGTCCTGCAATCTACATTAAACTCTGGCCAGCGGTAATATATCTAGCCCTATTGCTGAAGATAGGCAGGGGAAGGGTGTGATTTTTGCATTGCCATCCCTTCTTTCAATTCCAAGGGCAGCAGGCAAGTGACGGTGTTGCTGTGTGGATCAACCTAGCCTAATTTCGGAAAAGGAATACCTTGTCATTATCCTCTCTGCTTCCAAAGAAAAGTTAGCATTGTTCAACAAAAGGGTGACCACAGGCATTTTTCTAACGGGCATTCTCCTATTTAAAAAAAAAACAAAAAACAAAATTTAAATTTGGTGGTAGGAAATTTATAATCTGTACATATTCATAATCTTGGTTTGAGCTACAGGATTATCCCTAATCCCTATTTTGACTTGTGGAGAGCTAGGTAGGAAATAGCTTTGCTTGTGTGGCTGATTTCTGTTACACTTAACAAAGAATGAAATTTTCTGAAGAAAGTTTTCAGGGCTGATAACAAATGCTCTCCCCCCTCTTTTATTAACCCAAGACAATAACTGGATTCTGTGCCCAAGTCTTGTTCTTTACATACTAACGGTCTCTTTTCTATAGATGGAACCCCCTTTTCAGCAAAACCTGAAGATCAAAGAAACCTAAGGTTTTTAATTATAATTCTTCAAACATCCCTATCTGCAACATTTTTTATTTAAAAAAAAATACATACCAAATTGAGCAGTGCATTTTGAAAAAGGTGCTCAATAGTAGCTCTTAAAGTACTGCAATCAATGGGAAACAAAGCATGTGTTATGCTGCTGGAAGCCTGCTTAATAGGATTCTTGGTCAGGTATCTGCCCCACAGTGTCCTCCCTGGACAATCTCAAGTGGCCCTGTATTTGTCCTACAGATTGCAGCAGCTGGAAGACCCTTCAGTGCTTCTGTAGGACTGCTTTTGGCTTTAGAGATTAGATCATCCAAGCCACCATGCTCCATTTCCTTCAAACTGGCAAAGCAATGAGTTGGCTTCCACTCTTCTGCTCTGGAACTAAGCCTCCCCAAAAGAGAGGATGGAAGTCTGGCTCAGGTCAGGTCTGGACCTCCACCTCACTGGCATTTAGCTGTCTCCATAGCTGTAAACTCACAGCTCTCATTTGCCGGATGGCCTCCTCTTGAGACTCCAGCCACTGGGCAAGATTACGGAGTGACTCACGCTGTAAGACTAAAAAGAAAGAGAAATCACATGACTAATATAAGACGTTTATAGGGCTTCTCTTTCTGCACCATTTTGATATGACCCCATGTCACCTTGATATATCCAAACCTCTCAACCTTTACATTTAGATCCCTATCCCATTTGCAAATTTTGGATTACGAGTCCCATGTCTCTGAGCCGATAAAGCCGGTCAGCAGAGATAACAAGCTGAAATCGAAACCCTCCTTACATCTTGGTGAGGAACTAGACTCAACTAGGTGTATGAAACATGCCTTCCCATGCCAGCAAAATATGTGTACTTAGGGGATGGGAGACTGAAGAGGGCTTGGACTTATTGAGAGGGCTGTGGTGACCATAGAGCAGCCAGCCATTTCTAATGTCAAAATGTCACTCTGCTTGACTGGTGTTGAGAGGGACTGGGGTCATCCCAAGCTCAAGGAAGCTGATTGATTCAACATGAAGCTATTTAATGTTCTGGGAAGAAATATTCCACTTTCCCTCATGGTTCACATTTTGACTAAGTACAGTGCTCACTTTGCAGATGAGTTTCCTGAATAAACCCCAAGAGGTTGGATTGGCAGAAGAAAGCTTTGAACTATGGCTTGGACATTACAATGGCTATATTAACATGCTACAGTAAACTTGCGACTGGTTATTAGAACTCACGCCCCAAAAAAAAGTAACCCTCCCTCCCGAGTTAAATTCAGGGAGAGCAAAGGAAGCTTTGGGAAGCATAAGTAGGTAAAAGGACAGGTCTGAGGGATGCTCAGACTCTGATCACAGGAATCCTCTGTCAAAGCAACAGGGTTAGGAATGGATATTTATTGTGAAGAAAGGATTAGAAGTCTACAAATATTTTGTAATCTTACTGTGACAGCTAGAATACTCTGAAGAATTTAACCTGAATTGTAATTTTAAGGAGCCTGTTTACAATTCTTTTAAAATTAAATAATAAATGTTAATTTGATTGTTTGTTCAAATGTTATTTTAAAAAATGACTGCTATTCTGTACCATCCTCACATCCCACCAATTGTGTTACCTCTTATCTAGAGAAAAGGAGACGAAAAAAATTTGGAAAAATTTCCAAATCAGAAAAGGATTTAGTGGTAGTAGAAAAATTAATTGGTCTTGGGGATGATACTTTCATTCCAAAATAACAAAAGGCACCCCACCAGGGAGCACCACAAGATCTAAACAAATCACCCTTAGGGTTTATTGTGTCGTGTGAACCCGGTTTTGCAGTTTAGACAACAATTGTTTATTAGAAGCAAGCTGGTAAACTGCTTTAAATGTTATACAGATATGTTCTTATTTACGCTGGCATTCTGAAGCCTTCCTAAATTGGTGTAATCCTGAGGGCTGACCCAGATAAGAGAACCTAGAATTCTGGTGTTTGTTGTTGTTTTCTTTCTTTCCTGGTGGTAGAAGGGGGCTTACAAAAGCTTGCAACCATATTTTATTTGCAAAGAAGGCACCTGGCTAAATTTAAGCATGAGCTTCCATATTTGTGTTTACAGTGGGAAGAGTATTCCATGTGATTTATGTAACAGGCAAGCCAAAGTATAACTATGTAGATATCAAATTATTTCACAACAATGTAAGTTAAAATACAGCTTCACATACTGAATGTGAAAAAATAAATGTTATGTCAACAGCTACATTTTGAAAAAAGAAAAGAGAAGCAGAGTGATTAGAAGTAGTGTGTATTCAAAAACCTATGTTTTTCCTCTTAACTTATCCAGAAGAACCTTTGTGGCATATAATGAATTCCCATCAAAACTTCTGCTTGGTCAGACTTCAAAAGGGAATACTCAATGAAAATGCTTTCTTCCCTATGGCGAATACAAATTAGATACTACCTTGAACTTTTCATTATCTCCTTAGTTATGGAAATAACTAAGCCCAGTGGTGGAATTCAAAAAATTTTACTACCAGATCTGGGCGTGGCTTGGTGGGTGTGGCAGGGGAAGGATACTGTAAAATCTCAATTCCCTCCCCACTCCAGGGGAAGGATACTGTAAAATCCCCATTTCCACCCGATCAGCTGGGACTCGGGAGGCAGAGAATAGATGGGGCGGGGCCAGTCAGGTGGTATTTACTGGTTCTCTGAACTCAAAATTTCCGCTATCGGTTCTCCAGAACTGGTCAGAACCTGCTGAAACCCACCCCAGGTGTAGCCCACAAAACTTCAGACTTACCACTCAGGTACACAGCCAGGGTTGCTAAGCCAAGACTGGTCACGACAAGCACTCCAAGGAGAGCAAAGAAGGCAGTGGGGCAACAAGCAGGTCTGAAGCAAGGGCAGCAGGTGAAAGTAGAGAGAAGGTGGAAATTCTGGGCTGGGGGAAAGGCTGAGTTATCTTCATTTGGGAAAGAGAAATGCTTGAAGGAAGCCTTATGTGGAGACCCTGGAGTTGTGGCCTGGGACTGGCTGTTTCCTGCAGAAGAAAGGGGTGGGGGTGGGGGGGGTGGAACGAACAGAAATGGAAGAAAACCGTAATAGGTTTTTGGTCAGGGGACTGTCCCAGGGCTCTTCAGCCATCTGCTTCAGTCAACGCAAGCTTGCCAGAAACAGTTCAAACAATGAAAGGGCATAGATAACCTCAAATCTTCTTGAAAACATTCATTCATTTACTTGATTACCTTCAGAAGCCTTGGTGTCCTCACTTCTGATGGAGTCATAGTGCAGATCGCTAATAGATTCCACTGTGTGCAAATTGATGTCTTCCATCTCATCATGTTCAACAAGATCCCTGTCAGAGGAAGCAGACTCCTTCACCGGAGTATCTGCACAGAAAAGGAAAGGGCATTTGGCAGGTGAATGGCAACCAGTCTTCCAGAACTGGCTGCAAATTTGATCTCCTTGTGCTCTAAAGTCCGATGGATATTTTTCTACCCTAGACGGGAAAAAGATTGTTGCCCTTTTTAAATGGGGACTTGTCCTTTTTTATTTTCCTACTTGCTTCCTGCAGCTTCTAACCAATGGAGAGGTGGAAAACAACCAAATCCATCTGTTTATTCAATTATTGCTAATGTTTCTAAAATCATTTCACCTTTAGATAACTCTCTTGGAATCAAGTATTGAGCCAACTGCCAGCATATGAAGGATCATGTTACTGTAACATGCAACACCACAAAGCAAATGCAGTAATACAATTTTATTTAAACTGAAACTCTTGCCTCTGTGTGGAATGACCTTACTGGCCAATGGCCCAAAATTCGGCATTCCTACAAACACTTCAATCGTGTCCCCTTCTTTTGAGGCTAGTACCTTCTATCGCAATCAGTATCCTTTACTGTACTGTACCCCATGAACTGCAGAGTCTCCTTTCACACCAGGAAAAGAGCAACAATCTGGTTCCTGTTATCGGAGTCATCAGAATACTATTTGCCTATTAAGTAACCCTGTGGAGCCTCTTGGTACAGGCAAAGGATGAATGCAATTTTATTGGTCCAAATTCTCTACGCAATGGGGCAGGGTGAAGAGTGCAGTGGATTTGGCTCCGAAGGCAGACAGCCAGTGACTTAAATCCTCCGTCTTTTCATTGCCACATTATTGTTGGCAGTGACAGCCAGTGATGACAGTGTCTCCCCTTTCCCCCGCTTGGAGAGAGTTGGGGAAAGGCTGTCAGTCTGCAAAACTGTTGACAAGAGATGCAACTGGATGCTTTTGCTGAACTTCTGTTTTTCTCTCCTTAGCACAATTCTTTCACTCTGACCCATCAGGTTGTGGTTGTTGTCACAACAATAGATTACAGGGTGTCTGAATGAAAACTCTGCCTGCTGAACCTCTGCCAGGGAGACAGTTGTTAATGAACCAAATTGCTGCCAAGCTGGCAACTGATCCCTGGGCGGGACAAGTTTCCTGGCAGCTAGATCTTGGTTTTCAATTTGGGGTCATGTTTTTCAAGGGCACAATGGACACACTCACAGCATAATTGCACCTTTAAGAACAACTTAGAAGGCAGGGATCCCTTCCTACCCTTTGGACCTAAAGGATGGATGGAAAAGTGATGCTTTGTGCTGCTTGGTTACAAAAAACATCTTTTGTGAAAGCACCCCTTGAATATTACCGGAGCTCTACACAACTTGGCAAGGTGTAAGTAGCTTAAGTTGGAATTTAGAAAGGGGAACAGAAAATGAGTTTTTAAAGATTCTCAGATGGTTAAGGGGAATTACAGGACTGTACAGGACTATCTTAATCTTAGAACAATGACAATAAGGAATGCCTGCATGCCCAGGACATGCAGCCAAAGGAACAAACTACATACAATAAGTGCCAAGCCATCAGGTAATCATGAACAATTTAAAAGATTCCAAAGTAAGATACGGCAGGAAATGCTCTCACTATAATAACAATGGGTCTTAAAAACACACACAATTAATTATAAGAGGAAGAACAACAGTTTTAGAATTGTTGAGCTTTGTGAAGAAAAATTAAATGGTTTGTGAGTTTAGACAAAATTATATCATTTTGGTAAGCACTAACACATATGAATTTAGGCCGCATCATCATGTGGAACAGGTCATAAAGCTTGAATTTATTGAGAAAATGCTTCTTTCTATAGTATACAAGCCAACTTATAAGGTTGACTCATCCTTCCGAGGTAGGTAAAATGAGAACCGGTTTGTGGGGGCAATAAGCTGACTTTGTATAAAATAGAACACCGCTCGGGAGGGCCAAAAAGCCCTACTAAGCAGGTATATACAAAAGTATGAAGGCTATTGCTTAATGCATTGTAAGCCGCCCTGAGTTTCCGGAGAAGGGCAGCATATAAATCGAATAAATAAATAAATAAATAAATAAATAAATAAATAAATAAATAAACTATGAAATTCACTTCATCAGATTGTGGTCATGTTCATCAATTTATATGCCTTTAAACAAGGATTAGTGTCACATAAGGCTAATGTCAGATAAGGCTATAGATGTGTACCAGTCATAAAGGCTGCATTAGTTTTCTTAGATTTTTGGGAAGGGAAGAGCACCAAAGATCAGAGGAATAATGTTACCTGGTTCACAGCAGTCAAATGCTGATATATGATATTTGGCAACAAGAAAGAAGACCGTTGAGTGAGTTCATTACATTTTTTAAATGTTTTTAATGTACAGGCAATGTTTAAGAATATATGTGGCATATATATGTGGGCAGAATCACAGGTGGGCTGTGAATTTTTATGTGATTTATTTATGTATTTATTTCGATGGTGATACGTCTGTTTAGGGCAAGGGGTATCAGAATCATGAGAAATTCTGCCATTGGTTTTCAGTTATCCTGGACAGGTGGGTGGGAGGCTGCATGCAGCCCTGGGACTGGAAATGGTCCCCCACCCCAACTAAAAATAACAATGACATGATAGAGGCCAGCATCATTTCACCTTTGTGCCATTCACCACCTAATTTTTTGCATGGTAGGCAAAAGCTCTAATGGCAAGGGAAAATAATGTAAAAAGGGTTAGCCTGAGACTTTCTCGTGACTGTACTGAGTTTTTGAAGGCAACTATTGTTGTTTTTTAAACCATGACAACCCCCCCCCCTTTTTTTTTTAGGACTTACACTATCTATCTACATACCTTCTATTTCAGAAGAGATAAATGCTAGCACTGACTTTTGTCAATGACAATTGAAAGGATATCTGGAGACCCACAAAGAAAGGAATCAGTTGCCTGCCACTATTCTATAGAAATTTGCAATAATGCAGGATCTATAACAGAACAGAACAATATAAAACATAACAACATAACAAAAAAGGGTATCAGGATTCTCAATCACCTGCTGCTATTCCATAGAAATTTATACCGTAATAATGCATTATATATAACTGGGCTGCAGGAACTACGAACGAATATTTAAGAAATAACTGCCCATGCAATATAATATCTATTTGCACAATAATAGCAACACATTTGTCTGAACAAAATTCTATAAATCAGACCAAGGTCTCTTTCCTTCACATATTTACCTGCATACCATAGGTTTCTTTGTCACTGACAATCAAAACGGGATGTTTGACCATTATACTTTGGCTGAGGAAAAATACTAGAAACGGCTCCCATGAACATTTTTTTCACTCTTCCTAGGACAACAGGTGAACAGCCTTTCTCTTCCAGCTGTACAGCTTCACACACCTAGGAGCTAGAAGGTAGAAAGCTCATCCCTTTGGCATGATAAATATACGGTATGTGCTCTACAAAAGAGGCCTCACACAGACCATACCTTCTCCAATTTCATCGGACATCCTATAGATCAACTTCTTTTTCTACGGCTGTCCTGGAGGTAGCTCAAAGTGGGGGCAAGTTTTCAGAAGCCGCTATGCGAGGCCTATCAGGTCCTCTGGGAACAGATAGGGAAGTAAACATAGGCTTCTGCCTGTCAGGTCAGCTGTTTGGGCTTAAAATAGGAATAAGAGAGCCCAAGGAGGAGCTATTGATAGAGCCAGAAAAGAAATGCTGGGTGGAGAGACCATGAACTATATAAGGCTACAGCAAATATTGGAAAGCTGGTTGAAAAGAGAAGGAGTTGCGGATGTGAGAGACAATTCCCTATGGACAGAAAATGCTAGATGGAAAGGGAAAATCAGAAAACATGGGGACATTTAGGTTAGAGTAATGGGGAAGTTGCAACTTTCTTCTCTGGTACCTTCTGAACAAAAATTCTTCAGCCGTAAGGAATAGTGAGCATCTTGGCAGTATTTCCCAAGTCTCTGGAATTCTGTATTGCATACCTTAAAACAAGGATGATGATGATAATGATGTTGATGATGATGATAGTTAATTCGATTCAGTCTGGGACTGGTAAAAACTGAACAGTCCAAGTCCTAACCAAGGACCTAAGAGTTGTTAAAGTAGCGTCTGAGTATATAGGCAGATCTGAGTAGGGTAGAGTTTGGGTTTTGTTGTGTTTTTTTTTGTAAAGTCAGGATATTTAGGTCTAATAAGTTCAAAATTTCCATGTATCTCAGCAGCCCTTTGAGTATTGCTCCAAGGACTCCTATTACTATCAGTACAACCATTGATTTCTTCCTCCATAATTGCTCAACTTAAAATTGCAAATCATGATAGTTTGTTATTTTTTCTAGTTGTTTCACCTCAATTTTGCATCACCTGATATTGCAATATCAATGAACCAGATTTTTTTTTTTCTTTTCCGCAATAGTGATGCCAGGCATGTTGTGGGCCAGAGGTCTGCCTGTTTGGATCTGAAAGTCCCAAAGGATCTTGACTTGCTCATTTTCAAGAACTTTCTCAATTTGGTGTTCCCATTAATTTTTGCTGCATTCGAACCCAAACTTCTGGCAAAGCTTCCAGTGTATGATTGTGGCAACTCGATCATGATGTTGTAGATAGTCCATGAGATTTTGCTGCAGCTGCTGAGAAGGTGATCCACTGTTTCATCTTTCTCGTTGCATAAGCAACATTTGCTGTTGTTGCTGACATGTTGAATTTTTGCTTTCATTTAATTGGTCTGCAAGGCTTGTTCTTGGGCAGCCAAACACATATGCCATAATATATTGGCATAATATATATACAGATCCAAGGATTGTGGTCTTTTGCAATTGACAGGTGGAAATTTTGTCAATGCTCATTTTCTAAATGCCATTCAAGATTTTTGCTATGGCACCTAGCGTGCCAATAGCCACTGGGACTACCACTGATAGTTTATGCTATAATCTTTCAATTTTGATTTTAAGATCTTGATACTTTGTAACCTTCTCCAGTTCTTTGTGCTCTATTATCCTCTGGTATTGCTACATCAATTGTTCACAGTTTATTCTTTTCAACCTCAGCTAAATCTGGTGTGTTATGAGCCAAGACTTCATCAGTTTGTATTTGGTATTCCCACAATATTTTAACCCGTTCATTTTTTTTACTATATTTCTAAATCTGTGTTCCCAGCAATTTCTCAATACTCACCCATGATAACTTTACAGATGTTCCAGGAAATCAGTTTGGTGACTGTTATATTGAATTACCCCAGTGGTCTGAATCTCTCTCTCTTACATTCTCTCTGTCTGTCTGTCTCTGTCTTTGTCTTTCTCTCTGTCTCTGTCTCATACATGCAGGGACACACACACACACACACCTCCAGACTCTGAGAGAACATCATTTGTGAGAGACTAGTCTCAACTTGTGGTCTGTCCATAGTCTTACTTTTTTAAAAAAATATGTTTCTTTCCACCAGATTCTCTGTTGTAATATAATGGGATCTAGGCAGTTCTGCACTTACCTTTTTGCATTACCAATGGTGTCAGCCTTGCAAATCAAGAAGCTTACCTAGATGACCTATCACATTTTTCGGAGTATAAGACACACCTTTTTCTTCCCTAAAAGGGGGTGAAAATTTAGGTGCGTCTTATACACTGAATGTAGCCCCACCCACGCACTGGCCCCCACCCTTTGGCCTCTGCCTCGCAGCAGTTACCTCCTTGCAAGCAAACAGCAAGAAAAAACAGCTCCTTTCAGCTTCAGACAGGCTAATTAGCACAAGTTTTTTTTTTTTAATTTGATTTATATGCCGTCCTTCTCCGGAGACTCAGGGTGGCTTACAATGCGTTAAGCAATAGCCTTCATACTTCTGTATATTTATACAAAGTCAGCTTATTGCCCCCACAAACTGGGTCCTCATTTAACCTACCTTAGAAAGGATGGAAGGCTGAGTCAACTTTGAGCCTGGTAAGATTCAATTGGATCGAATCTTACCAGGTAAGTAAGATCGAATTGGTAAGTTGATTGGATCGGCCTCCGACTCTCAGCTGATTTGCTCTTAGCTGTTTTGCGCAGCACTCTGCTGCTTGCTGCAAAGAAGTAAATTGCTGGAGCAGATTTTTTTTTCCCCTTGTTCAAGCTATGCTGAAAACGAAAATGAAAATAAAGCAGGCTGTTTGCTGTAACATCACAAAATTAGGCAGGCAGAGAAAGATTTCTTTTTCTTCTTTTTCCTCACCAAAAAAGGTAGGTGCAAACAATGGGAAATTTAGGGCAAAAGAGGAGAGTTCAAGATTTTAAAACACAAAAGAAAAAAAGGAGAAAGAAAAAGGCAAAAATAAAAATGGGAAGGGAGAAAAAGAAAAAGAAATGAAAGAGAAAGATGTTATACATATTTAAAATTGAAATATGAATAGTAGTAAGAAATAAATGGGAAATCATGATTGTAAAAATGAATGAATAATAACTGGAATATTTGTCTTTGTATTTTTAAAATCTAGACAATGATAAGTTTTCATTTTATTATTTTTTTTAGAAATATGAATAAGTATAAACTGTAACAATTGAAATATGGTATATGGTGGTGAAAGTACAAAGGATTAAGCTGTAGCTTGGATAACAGCTAGAACATTTTTAAATTTAATTAGGGAAATTGTAACAATTGAAATATTTTTAATTATATATTGTGATGAAAGTAGAAATGATTAAGTTGTGATTTGGAGGATTATATGGGCAAAACTATTTGGGTTATTGGGAGAGTTTAAGATGTGAAAATGAGTCACATAAGGGGAAAGCTCTATTTAACTAGGGAATTGTAATAATTGAGATACTATTGTATATTGTATTGAAAGTAGAAATGGTTAAGTTGTGGTTTGGAGGAATATATGGGGAAAATTATTTAGTTTATTATTATTGGTAAATATAATTGATTTGTAAGAAATTAGATTGCATGGAAATAATTGGAATATTCATGTTCATATTGATTAATATACAAAAAACAATAGTTATATAACTAATTGATTTATATTAACATATTGAATTTGTATTAAACAATTGTAATATTACATAATTAACCAATGTGAGGAGGGATATAAAATAGATGACAATGGGAAGGGGTATAATATAGAATAGAAGGGAAAAATGGAATTTGATTAAGATTAGTGATGAGGATGAAGGGTAATATTGGATTAAAAAAAATAGATGAGGAATAAATATGGCAAAAAGTAAATATAGAAATTGTAAATTTAATTGAAATGACTAAACACTGTTTAAATTTGTGAACTGACCAAATACTCTGTTCAAAGAAAATACATTGTATGTTTGTATGTGTGTGTGTTTGCCTAAAAAATAAAAAAAAACTTTTTATAAAAAAAACAACAAAAAAGGTAGGTGCGTCTTATACTCTGAAAAATACGGTAATTTTATTTTATTGCAAGGTATTAATAGAATCTTGCAAGTCTAAAAATACATTCCCCCCCTTGTCTTTACACCTCAAGCAACTAGGGAGGGTCCCTTCTGAGATGTTTGCTGCAATCACATTCCTCTACAGGGTAAATTACCACTTATCTGACCATTCCCCCGGCTGTGGCTCTTCGCCCGTCTCCTAAGGTCATTCCCACATACCATTACACCATTTTATGGCCTGGCCTGATACTGGGTTGAGTGTGGAGTGGGGGGGGGGGGCTACCCTCTCTGAAATATGCCACTGGAATTTTGAATGTCGTACCAACTAGGACTCCAAGATAGGGGTGGATGTGTAGCTATTGTCTTCCATGAGCCTCTGCTGGACATTAGTGGTTCTGCACCAGACATCATCAAGTACTGTATGAGATCTTTTTTGTGAGGTTGGTCCATAGGGATCAGTGGGAATTACTATTCACTTATCTTATTCTCTGTAATGTAGCAGCATCCCTGCCCACATTCTTGGATTCTAAATCTGGGCTAGCAATGGAGTTCCCAAGATGTATGGTTCTGGGGGACTTCTTGAGGAAGGGGATAGGGCCACGTGTGAGCTTGGCCACCTACATTCTGGACCCATGCCTCTTCTGGTTGGTTAAGGCCTCCAAAGAGGTGGCATGTGGTTTGATTCAAGCAGTGATTAATGCCTCTTTCCAGAAGAGGGTAGCACCTCCTACCCTGAAGGACGCAGTGGTGCATCCCCCTTTTCAAGATGCTCTCCTTCGACCCAATAGTATTAGGCAACATTTATGTAGTCTCCAGTCTTCCCTTTTTAGGGAAGATTGTTGAGAAAGTGGTTGGTGCCCAGCTGCAAAGAACCCTGGATGAAACCAATTACCCGGATTCTTTTAGGTCTGGATTCAGATCAAAGCACAGCATTGAAATGGCATTGATGACACTTGGAGGGCTTGGGATGGGGTGATGAAACCAGTCTGGCCTTCCTGGTCCTCTCAGAGGGTTTTGATACTATTGACCTTGGTATCCTTTGAGACCGGCTTCAGAGGTTGGGAGTTGGAGGCACTGGGATACGATGGTTCTCCTCCTACTTCTGTAATTGGTTCCAGTTGGTGTTGGTACAAAAAGAGAGGTTGAGCTCTAGGATTCTACAATGTAGGATGCTCCAGGGCTTGAACCTTTCACCTCCCTTTTTTTAAAATCTACATGAAACACTGAGGGAGATCATCCATCAGTATGGGGTCTAGTATCATCACTATGTGAATAACACCTAATTATATTTAACGTGACATGAAAGAAGGGACATGAAAGAAGACCCCAACTGGGCGTCCTCCTGGGCAATGGTGATACTTTTCAATCCTTTAAACCCAGAAGTGCTTCAATGCTCCTGACATGACTGTAGTAGTACCTAATTTCACATCCCTTGCACCTATCCAGACAGGTGATGCTGTGGCAGTGCTGGTTTTGACTCAACCCTGGCAAGATGGAGTGGCTCTAAATTTTGCCCACACCCTAGGCCCAAATGATATTTTCTTTTGACTCTAGGTGGGGAGGCAGTCTCCCAGACTGAGTTGGTCCCCAAATTCAAGGTCCTCCTAGATTCATGGCTCCTGCTTGAGAAGCAGGTGGTGGCTGTACTTGGGGAGGGGTGGGGTGGGGGCTTTACATAGATTCATCTGGTACACCAATTGCACCATTTCTTGGACTGAGAAGCCGGGCTCATGATCATTCATGTCTTGGTAGTTCCCATTGGATTATTGCAATGTGCTCTACATGGGGCTGCCCTTCGAGACCGTTCAGAAGCTACAACTGATAAAGAATGCCACAGCATGCGCAGTGATGGGTGTCTCTAGATTACGCATTTAATACTTCAGTTACATGAGCTGCACTGGCTTCCGGTTTCTTCTGGGGGCAATTCAAGGTGATGGTTATTACCTTTAAGATCCAATATGGCACAGCACCAGGTTATCTGTGGAATTGCCTTTCTCTAAAAACATCTACTGGTCCACATTAGATAGGTGGGTCTTTTCCTAGGCCAAGGGTTGGCAACCTTAAACACTCAAAGAGCCACAAAGGTCCTAACAGGAAGCCCTCCATTCAATTCTGGAGCCGACCGAAAGTCCAGTTCCCCCACCAGAGTGTCTCCTCCTAGTGCGGCACCCTTTTTCCTCTACCTATCAATTGTGGAGCTGACCAGAAAACCCACCCCTTGCCATAGAGTCTCTTCCTGATCCACCATGCTTTTCCTCCCCATAACCAGAAGCTCCTCTCAAAATTGTGGTGGCGACAGGGAGCTGCAGCAGAGGGATGAAAGAGCCACATGCGGCTCCAGAGCCATAGGTTGCTCACCTCCTTCCTAGTCCCTTCCTTTAAACATTGCCATCTTATTGGAAGGAGCCAGGAAGTATGGCTTTTCCATGGCAGCCCCTGCCCTATAGAAAAAATTCTTAGCCCAAAGGTTCAAACCTCCTATCTTTTAAAAATCACTGAAGATCTGTCTTTTCCAAGCCCTAGCACTGAGATAGGATGTGATGGCTCAACATGTGCTGCATGTTGAACCTTTGACATGGCAACAGGTTTTTATTTTTAATGTTTATGGTTTTAATAGTTTTCATATGGTTTTTAATGTTGTTTTAATTCTTGATTGGGAGCCATTCAGAGTTCTGTATAAGATGGACAGCTGAATAATGTTTTAAATAAATAAATAAAATGTTCCTCACTTATAGTAATAATTATTTGAATATTAGTTTATTTATGTTAGATCCATTTCAAGCATACCAGTTATTCATTTTTTTAACATCATATTTTAACTATCTTGGGACTGGAGACAAAAGCAAATTGGTTAAGTTCGTGTATTGCTTTAATTTATTGGAACATAGTTTATGATGATGTGAGAATTCAGACAATTGTGGCTTATTTAATCAATTATAGTAAACTATGGCTTAACCTAAATGAGAATTCAGGAAATTAGGTCTCACATTGCATCTTACAAAGAAATGCATTCTTGTCCGAGGGTGCAGCTTGTAGTGCTTTAGAAGGCTGTTGAATATATTGTTTTAGAGAAAGTATTTAAATCTTTCAATACTGGCCAGAATCATATGAATACAGTACCAATCAGGGTGGGTTCTATTTACCTTTACTATTGGTTCGTAATGGGACTGCACGCGTGATCTCGCATTGCTCTTGCGCACGCTCTTCTGCACATGCACAGAAACTTCCTGATGACATCTGGGTTGGTGGGCGGAGCCTCCTGACAATTTTACTACCGGTTCTTCCGAACCAGTCCAAACCGGGGGCAACCCACCACTGTTACCGATGACTACAAATGTACAGTAGACTATGATCCAAGTTCACAATGGCTCATATTCCATGGTGTTCTTCCACAATTAGAAAGTCCATTAATGTACTGATGAATCAAATTTATTTCTACATCTACTTTAGATGCCTGGAGACTTTCTAGAGATTTGACATTCAGGGAATTAATCTCCTATTGTACAAAAACTAGGAATCGGTATATTCAGGGAGACAGTTGAACACACAAGAACATACTGTAAATAACATATGGAGCTGCCTTGAATTGAATTAACTTTGTCCATGGAACCTTTGTATGGTCTATAGGACTCTGACCAGCAGCAGCTTTCCATAATCTCCAACAAAAATCTTTCTACTTGGGTTCTGGAAAATACAATGAGAGAGACTAAACGTTGTGCTCAGCCCCACATCTGTCGATTTATTTAGTAGCAAGTGGCAAAGGAACCATGTCTGGAAACAGAATGTGTGAATTTATTTGCGGTCAGATGAAAATAGGGGCAACAGTGTCCTTTCACTTTTGGTAGCCTTTTTCCAACTGTTGCATTATTTTGTTGGTTTAAGATAGTTTTGTTGGTGTTTGTAATTCTTTGTTTCTCCTTTAAAGGTTAATAAAAGCAACTATTCTTTTATTAGGAATTGATATAGTCGGTTTAGCTTCAAAATAATTGCATTTAATTTAGGCTTAATTCTTCCTTTCCTCTCAAACGCAAAGTGCAAGTGAGAATTCTAAAATGATACTATCAATAAGTGCTGATCAAATTCATGCAGTCCTATGTTCAATCACCCATCATGACACTAGGTGTGAAGTGACTGATTATTATCATTTTTGCTGACAAAATAGAACGTCCTTTCTGATGCAAGACTCAGAGGCCTTTTGGTCTTCTCTACTCGGTGAGATGGCCAAAAGTTCTCAGAGTCTTGCATGAGGTGCTCTGTTAAATGAACCCAATAAATAGTTTTGGAGAAAAATCCAACCTGACAATGGGGTGAGATGATGTGCTTTCAACCTACTTTGTTTGCATACAATTGTAAGGTGTGCTTTTGTGAAAGAGAGACAGAGAAAAATAATTATGACACAGCAGATGTGATACAGAGATCCACACATGCATCAAAAGCCAGTCTTACTGGGCAATTCATTTCCCCATCCTCTCTCTGTCATGTCCAGTAACATCAGAAAAGTAGAATTAAGTTACATTCCCTGCTAAATTAACTCTAATACAAATATAGCAAAAGACTTAAGCCTGTCTCCCTTAGGAACTGAGGCAAGATTAAGACATTGTCAAGGGAGTACAGTTATTGCCAGAACATGTTCGTGCTAAGATTATTTATTTTATTTATTTATTATTTCAATTTGTATACCGCCCTACTCCCGAAGGACTCAGGGCGGTGAACAGCCATAGAATAAAACATATAAATACAAAATTTAAAATAAAGTAAAACGAATTAAATAATTTGGCTGAAAATTTAAAACCCCAATAATTTAAAACCAAATTTAAAATTTCCATTTAAAAAGGGGGAAAAAAACTTAGGTCAGGCCAGCTTGATGAAATAAGAACGTCTTGAGCGCGCGACGGAAGGTACGCAGATCCGGGATCCTCCGTATCTCCGGGGGGAGCTCGTTCCAGATAGTAGGTACCCCCACAGAGAAGGCTCTCCCCCTGGGGGCTGCCAGTCGACATTGTTTGGCCGACGGCACCCAGAGGAGCCCCTCTCTATGGGAGCGTACTGGTTGGTGGGAGGCTATTGGTGGTAGCAGGCGGTCCCGTAAATAACCAGGTCTTAAGCCATGGAGCGCTCTAAAAGTGATAACCAAGACCTTGAAGCGCACTCGGAAGACCACCGGGAGCCAGTGCAGCTCACGCAGGAGAGGTGTTACATGGGAGCGCCACGTCGCTCCCATTACCACCCGCGCGGCCACACTCTGCGCCAGTTGGAGCCTCCGAGTGCTCCTCAAGGGGAGCCCCATGTAGAGAGCGTTACAGTAGTCCAGAGGGGAGGTGATGAGGGCATGAGTGACCGCGCGTAGGGAGTCCCGATCTAGAAAGGGACGCAACTGGCGGATCAGGCGAACCTGATGAAAAATCCTCCCGGTCACGGCCGTCAAGTGCTCTTCTAAAGACAGCCGTGAATCCAGGAGGACACCCAAGTTGCGAGCCCTTTCCATGGGGGCCAATGATTCGCCCCCAATAGTCAGCGATGGCACCAGCTGACTATATTGGGACGTCGGAAACCACAGCCACTCGGTCTTGGATGGGTTGAGTCTGAGCCTGTTTCTCCCCATCCAGATCCGTATGGCCTCCAGGCACCGGGACATCACTTCAAGGGCATCGTTAAATGTAAATAAAGACAATAGAGAGAAAATATGAGGTAAAAGAAAGGCAATTATCCAAATATAATTCAAGAATTCTGTCATTCTCTTCAAGTTATCAGGAAACATTCACTTCCTAGAACCTATCAAGATTCCTACTCAATAAAGTGCTGCTTTGGAGAAATCGTTATCTTTCTTTTTCTTTACCATAAATGGAGGTAGGACAGATATTTGATCCCAAATCAAAGTCACCATCATGAACTGCATCATATACATTGTTATAGTGTGAAGCTTGGTTAGGTTTTGGTATCTCAAAGGGCTCTATCCTCTGTGGCCTCTCACAGTGGGTGCCAGCCCATTTTGGATAGCATTGACACTGAAAATGATCTTGCATTGACACATTTTGGTCTTGAAAATCTGTTATCCCAAAGTCCCCTT
This sequence comes from Pantherophis guttatus, assembly GCF_059756535.1. NCBI lineage: Eukaryota > Metazoa > Chordata > Lepidosauria > Squamata > Colubridae > Pantherophis > Pantherophis guttatus. The sequence continues at coordinate 208,676,390 of NC_142064.1, forward strand.
CCTGTAGCTGATGGTCCAGATGGAGAAAGGCTCCTAATTCACTCAGGTCACATCTCACACAACGTCCATTCCCATGACATAGCTGGCGACTACATCTGTTTGCTGCTGTAGTCACATTAGCGATGTAAGGTCCCAGTGTGGTGGTGATATAATGGTGAAGACTCTTGCAGCTCTCCTGGAGAACATTAAGATCAGAATTAGGATTTGGATTTTGAAGAACTCAAAAAGCAGCAGGGTGGATCAGGCCAAGAGAACCATCCATTCCAGCATTCTGTTACTAGAGGGACAAATCAGGGACTTCTACTCATAAGCAGAATATGGATCACATTAGTATTTTCCATGCCTGGTTCTCAGCAATTAGCATGGAAAGGTACACTGCCATCAATACTGGAAGGCAGTACATAGATTAATACTGTTTGATAGTCTTTTCTTCCATGAATTTGATTTAAAAACATCCAGCTTTGCAGTAAACATTATATATTGCAGTAGAAAATTCCATATTTTGATTTATGTGATATATAAAATATTGCCTCAACCTCCTATAATTTTTGTTTGATCATTGTGTGTTCTAATACTGTGATAGAAGAAGGCAATGTTTCCCTTTTTTTTCTCTAAACACAAATTGGCTTTATTATTTTATTTATTATTTTTATTTATTTATTAAATTTATATTGCCGCCTATTTGCCCATGGCGACTCAAGGCGGCTTCAGAATATAAAACCACATTTAAAACAATAAAACTAATAAAAAGAATCAAATAAATTAATATAGTATAATAAAATCATAATAAAATCACCCCCCACCCCAGCGACAGCCGGTCACACGAGCCATTTAATGGGCTTCATCCCACTCTGGGTTCCCCAGGCCCGCTGGCAGAACCAGGTCTTCAGCACCTTCCAGAAGAGAATTAGAGTGAGGGCCATTTTAATCTCTGGGAGAATGAGAGGGAGCCACCACGGAGAAGGCCCTTCTTCTGGGTCCCACCAGGTGTATCTCCCTCGGGGATGGGACCCGCAGCATTCCCTGCCTCCCTGCTCTGATGGGTTGGGTAGATGTGACTGGTAAGAGACGGTCCCTCAGATAACCTGGTCCCCAGCATGAAGGGCTTTAAAGGTGACAACCAGCACCTTGAATTGCACCCGGAAGCAAATCGGCAACCAATGCAGCTCCCACAGGAGAGGTGATACATGTGCACACCAGGGTCTGCACAAAACCATGTGGGCCGCTGCATTTGCACCAACTGGAGCATCCGGATACTCTTCAAGGCAGCCCCATGTAGCACACGTTGCAATAGTCAAGACAGAAGTGACTAAGGCATGAGTGACTGTGAGTAGGAACTGTTGGTCCAGGAAAGGGTGTAACTGGCACACAACTCATTGTTGCACAAAGGCCCTCCTGGCCGCGACCATCACCTGCTCTTCGAGCAGGAGTTGTGAGCCCAGAAGAACCCCCGGATTACGCATAGGGTCTGTTTGGGGTAGTGCCACCCCATCTAAGATGGCAATTCTCCCTGAGCCAACGAACCCCAAACCCAGAGCCACTCAGTCTTGCCAGGGTTTAGTTTCAACCCGTTGCTCCTCATCCAACCCCTAACAGCCTCCAGGAACTGCGAGAGGGAGGACATGGTATCACTTAACTCACCACGGGCTGAGACATATAGCTGAGTATCATCAGCATATTGGTAATACTTCAGTCCATGATAACGGATGATCTCACCCAGCGGCTTCATATAAATGTTGAACAGAAGTGGAGAGAGTACCAAGCCCTGCGGAACCCCGCAAAGCAGTGGGCAAGGGCTGGATCTCTCCCCTCCTATCAACACTGACTGAGAGCAGCCACAGAAGAAGGAAGTGAACTAGGATAGCATAAGGCCTCCCACTCCCATCCCCCGAAGCGCTCCAGGAGAATACCATGGTCGATGGTATTGAAATTTACTGAGAGGTCAAGTACAGCAAGGATGGATAAATAAAAAAAAATAAAAATAAAAAATAATTTTATTTCTATACCGCCCTTCTCCTGAAGGACTCAGGGCGGTGTACAGCCTATTAAAAACACAAAGACAAACATCAGTTAAAAATAATTAAAATTATTACATAATTCAGCTGAAATTTAAAATCCCCAAAATTTAAAACCCAATTTAAAAATCATTAAATTGATAGCCCGGTTTGGCGGAACAGCAGGGTCTTGAGGGCACAGCGAAATACACAGAGGTTGGAGATCTTGCACATTTCTGGGGGCAGTTCATTCCACAGGGCAGGATGGACTACCCCCATTCCGCTCCCACCAGAGATCATCCAAAAGTGCCATTTGTGTCCCAAATCCAGGCCTGAATCATGACTGGTAGGGGTTGAGATAATCCATTTCATCCAGAAACCTCTGGAGCTGCCCTGCAACTATCTTCTCGACAACCTTCCCCAAAAAGGGAAGATTGGAGACAGGTCAGAAATTATCCAACTGGGTGGAGTCCAGCAATGGAAGAGGGCAGACCGCAGCCTCCTTAAAGTGCTGGGGCACTGTCCACTCCTGTAGGGAAGCATTAATCACCTCCAGAGTCCACCTGCCTGTCACCTCCTGGGAAGCTTTCACAAGCCATGGGTCTAATCCACAAATGCTTGCGCGCATACTCCCTAGGATTTTGTCCACTTCCTCGGGAGCAACAGGGTCAAACTATTCCCAGATAGCAGGGCAAGAACCTGCTTCAGGGGCTTCCACTGGACCAGCAACCACGCTGGCATCTAACTGGGAATGAAGTTGAGTGATTTTGTCTTCCAGAAAATTTATATATTTTATTAGGTCCGCTCAAGCTGAAAATGTTACAGGTTTTGGCCTATTGGCACAAATAGATGAACAATGTCCTCTAAGAAGACCCAACCATAAAAGAATTATAGAGAATTAGTGAAATCTCACTATTAGGAAAACATATTACTTCATGAATCTACAGTATCTTGCCTAAACCAGAGTTTAAAGCTGGATAGAATCTCCCCAACAGTTGCTAGGAATGCCATTGGTGCAGAGGAAGTGATATGGACCTGTGCTCAAGTTTCACCTTCACAGTACGGAGCATACAAATGTTTCAGAAATACTCACAAGTGACCGGGAGTAGGAGAGGTCGCCCCAGAGTACAACCCCAGCACTGCCAACTGCTGCACTTTCTCCAATTGTATTTATCAAGTCAGCCTGAATCAAACAAAAGAAAGAAGAGAAAATGTAAGGACCTGTCCCAGCTGGTCCCTCAGGAAAGCAAAACTCTTGATTCCATTAAGTTGAATCAAAGGAACTTTTACTGAGAGAAAGTGGTTGCAGTAAAGTCAGGCAGAATCTGAAAAACCCCCACAGAGCACAAAGCAATTCTCCTGGTTCCCCAAACCCAACCCCCCTGACCAGTCCACCAGCAGCCAATGTGATGCCGCAAGGTTATTTTGAGAACGCTGAGGTGCTAGGCAGATAACAGTGTAGTCTCAGGGCACGACGGCCTTGGAACCAGGCTGGAACCGGCTGGAAAGCAGTCTGCTCCATCTCTGAAGACAATCCCCCTCCCTAATTCCCAAGCAGTTACAGCAAAAGCAAAAGTATGTGGAAAATGCCAGCAAGCCTTCCTTCCCTGCCCCCCTTTCAACAGAATGGCAGGACATGATAGTGGATAGTGCAGGGGTGAAATGCTCCTGGTTCGGATCCGATCACCCGATCTGGTAGCGATGGAGGCGGGTGGTTCAGAGAACCAGTAGCAAAAACCCCCATTGCCCAGCTGAGGCTTTTTTTTTTTATTTTTAAAACCATTTTTTCTACAACCTCTTTGGCTTTAAAAATGCTTTTAAAAGTAAAAAAAAAGCCTCTGATGATCGCACGGCTCAGCTGGGATCATCAGAGGCTTTAAAAAGCATTTTTTCTACAACCTCTTCGGTCGAAGAGGTTAAAGAAAAAAAGTTTTTAAAAGGAAAAAAAGCCTCTGCCGATCAGGCAAGTCAGCTGGGATCGTCAGAGGCTTTAAAAGCATTTTTTTTACAACCCCTTCAGCGGAAGAGGTGGTAGAAAAAATGGTTTTAAAAGTAAAAAAAAAAAGTTGGCCACGCCCACTCAGTCATATTACCCCCCCACCAAGCCACACCCAGAGAACCAGTAGTAATAAATTTTACATTTCACCACTGGGATAGTGAATAACTCTGTATGAGATGTCTATGGAGATTCTCAGTCATCCAGGTCATGATTGTCCCAAATGTGTTTTTTCAAGAGGCAACTGGACTTTCTGGTTTTTCTTTGAAAACATTTCACTCCTTGGATGAAAAGCGAAACAACTTCAAAGAAAAAACAAAGACCAGTTGCCTCTTGAGAAAGCACCTTTGGGACTCTGATGAGAGATTCACATTATAATTTTAGTGATATAAAGTCTCTATTAAGCTGGTTTTAATGGAGCTTAAAGGTCTATTTTCAGAGACCTAGAGGTATAGCGTAATCTTTTTCCTTATAGATACCCCAAATCAGTACTTATGAGTTAGAAGAGTAATGAGATGAACTGGGCTTCAGCTACCATAATTGGGTATTGGAGTCTAAAATAGCTGGAGGATCACCAGCTTGGGATAAGTCATATAGCCAGCCAGAGACTTTATTATTCACAAGAGACACTTATGTTCTATTGAATTCACTGGTCAAACAAATCTTGCATGTGTCCTCATGGCTGAAGAGCCCAACAGATTTGTTTGACTATTGCACCAAAGACCAAGTGAATACCTATAATCCAAGCAATAATCATTTTTTAGTTCTGTGTACACATTTTTGGAACACCGAAAGAAATTAAACTACCCAGTAATACTTTACATTACAGTAATGGTATGGAAAAATATTTTCTGTAAAAAATTCCCAACTCCTATTTTCCATTATGCATAGTATTATTTATATGAGATTTTTTTTCAATGCAAACTGAACATTTTCCATAGAATTGTTTTCTTTTAAAAAATTCCAATTCAAAATGTTCAGGAAAATCTACAACACTGAATAGCCCTATAGTCAGAATAAAAATCTAACAAGAGCAAACTCCTTTTGCTTAATTACTCAGTTTAGCCTGTTTGAAAAAGATGCAATTTGTCTCTACAGCTGTTGTTAATAAGTAGCTTTTTTCTTTCTATTAAAACAATAATCTGCAAAATTAATGAATGGACCTTACTTACTGCAGTTCCATTTTTAAACATAGTATTTTTACTGCAGTTGATGACTCAAGACTGAAATACTGTTTACTGAATGGCCATGAAGCAGGAAATTTCTCCCACATTTAATCTACTCCAAGAATAATTGGAAGAATGCAGTACAGGGCTGACAGTAGACTGTGTGGATGGGGAAACCATATATGTCATTCAGAACTACTATGGAAAAAAAGTGAGATAAATATAACGAAGGAATCATGTACCATAGAAGTGAATACAGCTCAAAAAATGTTTTCCAGCCAAATAATAATGTAACTATGATTTGCAAACCCTGGATCTATCATTACCCCCTACTCTGAGCACCCCAGAGTGCTTACCTCAGTCAGATACTTTGAAGAACGCCTGTAGGAAACCCTGGAATATGGTAACACAGGAAGGGGATGCTCTGTGCCAAACTGTGCCACACGGAATGCCTCACCAAGACGGTGATGTACATAATGCTGGCGGTACAAAACTGGTACTTTCAGTGGAAGGTAGATACTGGGATAGAGGGCTGAGGAGATCTTCCACAACCACATGAGCTGATCATTCCACAGGACCTCCTTCGGATTACATTGGCCAGTATAGTTCTCCACTTTCCCCCATTTGTCATTGAAGCAATCAGGAAACCTATAGAAGCCCCAGAAACCATGTGGCCTCAGCTTCTTTCCCAGAGCTAGAGTAGTCTCCATCAGCACCCGTGCGGCCTTTTCAAACTCTACCTGAGCTAAGTGAGTTTGCTCCTCAGGAGAGAGTCCATGAAATCTTTTCCTCACCCATTGTTTAGAGGCCTCCCTATAAGCCATTTTGGGCCCCCAGTTTCTTCTCCAGAGAGGTCGCCACTCTTCCCAGTCTACTACTGCCAGACCTTGGAAGTTATTGTTCAAGAGTTCTGTGATTTCCTTAGCGGCTTTCTCTAGATGTCTCTTCAGTTTAACCTTCTGAGGGATCCCCCCATTATGCCAGTCACCCTGTGGAGATATGTAGGGATATAGTCCAAACTTGTTTTTGTAAAAAATAGTCATATTTTGTCCACGGAACACATTGCCTTTGTTCTCCACAATGCCATAGACTTCCAGAGGTAATCTGATCCCAAAATGCTCTTGACATCTGATTGTGGGTAAATTCCACACCACAACAAATGGTTTATGCTGGATGATGGGACTGGCAGCTGCCTGCTTCCAGCTATTCCCTGCCAGGGGTCTAACAGACGCAGTACAGAAGGTGATGCAGATCCAGATAATTCTCTCCAGGATCATGGTGGATGGAATAAGCTAGTATCTATTCTGGAACTCCTCAAGCTTTGTTCATAAATGTATCCCCTGACAAAGAGAAAGGGAGTGATGGATTAAATAAAATCTGTCTGCCTCTTATTTACTTCTAACTCAATAGCATATAATACACAGAAAATTAAAAAATAAATTGACTTAATTAAAGTTAAACCACTAGCTACAGAGAACCTTGTAATCATAGCAGTTAAAATGTCAGATTAGAATTGGGGACACCCAGGTTTGCCTCCTCCCTCAGAATAACCAATGAGTTGTACTATGGACAGCGGGACAGCTTTAAGGTCATACTATTCATGAATCACTGTCCTGACTTCAGGATAGTCATTATTTCTCAAATTGTCACCTTCTCACAATGGTGTAGGGATGGGCGGAGAGACCCATAATCTATTCATTGTGGAAAACTAGAACAGAAATATAATCAATCAATTCATTCATTTAATCAAATTATCTGACACATTCATTGTACAAGCTGAATTTTAAACTGAGAATCCGGCTTCATAAGAGAAATGCTTTGTTTATTACAGAGTAGGAAGTATGAAGCTTCTGGCCTCAGGTTCTCTTGTTCAGATTTGTGAGGATTGCTTGCTGTTTTTCTAAAAGCCTGCTAGTGAAGAGGGAAAGAAAGGGTGTCAGGATTAAAACAGATGCCAAAAGAGCAAAAGAAAGCATCACCTCTAGATCAGGGGTGTCAAACTCGATTTCATTGAGGGCGGAATCAGGGTTGTGTTTGACCTTGGGGGGCCCACGGGGGGCGTGGTTGGGATGGGTGTGGCCAGCTCAACATCACTTGTGTCAGGGGCGCCTATTGTGGCCCGAGCGCTCCGCCAGCAAAAATGGACTCCCAAGCTGTTTTCACTGGCAGAGGGTTGCAGGAGGCTGTTGCAGCCAAAAACTGAGCTCAGGAGCCCGTTTTTGCTGGCAGAGGCATCGCGGTTTGGTCCTTCACTGTTTCCAGGATGGGCCTATGGGCCAGATCTAAACACCCAGCAGGCCAGATCCAGCCCCCGGGCCTTGAGTTTGACACCCCTGCTGTAGATCATCAGGAATCAAGTTGCCTTACAGAATTACTACTATTAGATCAGCTTTATAAACATCTGTGATCTTAAGAGATAGTTCACTTGTTAGGCCCATGGCTTGCAAAATATCATTCTATAACAACTAGGAAACAGTCTTCCTTGTGGTGGGCATGTCCTGTGCGGATCAATCATCTTCCTTTTGCAACAAACCAAGTCTTACAGTAGGTATGCGTTAGGTAAATTTAAAAATATATCTTTTCCATTGAGCTTTCCCAATCCACTATTCGTCTCAACCAACCAATCAATCTTTATTCAGTCATAGATCATAGCAAATAAAACACAAAAATCACAATTAGAATAAAGAGGGAAATATATTCCTGCCGAACACCTGCCTAGAGGAGACATTACAGAATAATATATTCTACCATTTAAGTGATGCCTCTCCTTTTAGTAATGGCTGTTGGGAGGGCATTGAATCTGGCCAAGAATAAATCCCTTCTAAATTTTGGGATCATTATGCAACTAAGATATCTAGCTGATTGGAAAAAGTGTACCTCAAAAAGGTGCTTCTGGGTACCACAGGAAAGTCCACTTGCAGCTCTAAATCAATGGCCTGCTGTTTGAGATCAGCTAGTGCGTGTTCATAATCCATCATAGTGATGGTTGGCTATAAAGTTATACTTTGGCATATATCTCCCTGGTACCAGGAAAACTCAAGTTATCAAATCATAATTAAAGGAGCCAAACTAGCTGGGGAAAAAAGGAGAGCTAAAACCAACAGGAGAAAATGAAAATCCAGACAATAGTTTATATTTTAAATAGGCCAGTTTCACAGTGGAGGACCATGTTTGAAATGCATTGAGGTGCACCTGTCTCTAATATTTGTCTTTTTAAGTGATGCTTTTCATGTTTTATAGCTGCTATAAATAACTTAAGGACATTGATTATGATAAGTGGCCTTCAAATCATAAAAAGGATAAAATAAATAGGCTTTGGCATGTGGTTCCTAAGGAAACGCATAGGGGAGGAGGGACGAAGCAAAATTCTCCACAGCTTGACTGAGCACATCCAGACAGGTGAAGGAACTCCTCAGGAGATAAATCCAAGGACTAAATTTTTAAGGTGGAAATGGTGAGAATGTTTAAGTGGGAACTGCCAGGCAAAGGCTGTTGTTAATTAGATGACCTAAAATTAAATTCTGATGAGTAAAACATGTTTGGATCAACACAGAAAATGCTGGGAGGAATGACTCTATGGCAGTTATGTATCTTCCCAACCAAGATGTGCAAGTTCCTGTCTGGGCAGCTTCCACTTGGTGGTTTGGATTGTTTGCTTTGTTAATACCTAGTTGAAGAAACTGCAGACCAACCTCTTTCTACAATTTCAAAAACCTAGTTTGCATTGATGAGGCTTTTGACTTCTCCCACATTTAAAGAAACCAAGATAAGGTAAAATGCAATTTTCCCATTCTGCTGTCAAATAGATGTCAACTCTCATAAACCTCAGCCAGAAAAATTATGGGAACTGATCCCCCGCCCCCCACCTTCACTTGGAAGGCACTATATTAGGGCAGGCTAGACCAGAGCATTTCTTCCAATCCAAACTTTCTGATTCAACTAAACTGGTTACAAATAAAAACTACAAACTTCCCATGTAGTTGATAAGTCAACATCAAACTCTTTTCCACACTTATACCCAGGCTTAAAATCCAAACTTCATTGCAGACCCAAAAAATTAATTCTCTGTACAATATTTTGCTCACACTTTGGGGTCTACATTAGTAACATGATCATCATGGGAATACTCCAACAGTCACCTCACCATTTTACAATATTTCCTGTTAGCAGTAAGGCAATAAGTCTTTTCTCCTAGCTGCTATTTCACAAGTTGTGAAATGCAACCTCCAAGCCTATAATTCTATAATATTTGTCAATAATGTTCCTGCTTCTGTTTTGTTGCTTTTGTTTGATCTGTGTTTTTGTATGAGAAATATACTAATGGAGATTATTTTAGTAAAATACAGTATACTCTTATTTAATATCTATCCATGCTTCTGTGTGTGTTCCATCCATGTGTGTGAAAGTGAACAGAAAGAGAGCAACTTTTATCTTGGAGAAGGTAGAAATAGCTCAAGGAATGTACTTGAAGACCAGAAACAGAATAGCATTGTGCTTTGAATAATAGGACACTTGAAAAGCCCTCTTTGATGTGCCATATTCATAGCTGAAATGAGAGGCATTGAATGTAAATTTGCTTAGGATAAATTATCTTTGAGAACCAGCTTGATAAAGTGGTTAAAAGCACCAGGCATGAAACGGGGAGACTGAGAATTAATTCTAGCCCAGGACTAACTGGGTGACCTTGGGCCAGCCATTCTCTCTGCCCTAGCAAAGCAAGGACCAACCCTTCCCAAAAACCTAGCCAATAAATCTTAGAGGCTTGTCCAAGAGTCAGGATAAATTCAAAGCCACCAAATACAAAACTTTATATTTTGAAAAGCACTAATTGGAAATAATTTGGGATTCAGTATTCAGTAATGAGGAGGGCAATATTTTGTAAAAGCCTACAAGAATGCTCCTTTCAATCCCTGTGTAGTGGCAATGCAAAAGACCCATCCTAATCCATCCAATGACTTCTGTCCTTTTTTCTCTCCCCCTTCCAATAAATGAATGCAAGCACCACATTTGGAGTTGAAGTTAAGCCAACTTATTTATTTATTTTATTATATTTCTATATAATATATAATAGAATATATTATAGAAATATATAATATAATATATAATATATAATATAATATAATATATAATAGAAATTTCTCTTGTGGGACTCAGGGCGGTGTACAGCCAGGATAAAATTTAAAAACATTTTAAAAAACAATTAAATAATTTTGGCCCGAATTTAAAACAACCCAATTAAAACCGAATTTCGATTAAAAAACTGAGAGGATGGGATCAAGCCAGCCCAGCTAGATGGAACAAGTGTGTCTTCAGGGCCCGACGAAAAGTCCAGAGGTCTGATATCATGCGTATCTCAGGGGGCAGGTCATTCCAGAGGGCAGGTGCTGCCACAGAGTTATGTTGCCACAGGTGGGGCAGTTTAATATTTGAGCCACTAGCCCCCAGACTTATTTGCTGAGCCAACCAGGAATATAATTCTGGCCACTATCACATTGCTTAGGACATTTTCTTCTTCAAAAGGGCAATGTGATTGGATCACACATTAGTCGCCAATTAAAGGTAAAGGTTCCCCTCGCACATATGTGCTAGTTGTTCCCAACTCTAGGGGACGGTGCTCATCTCCGTTTCAAAGCCAAAGAGCCAGCGCTGTCCAAAGACGTCTCCATGGTCATGTGGCCGGCACGACTAAACGCCAAAGGTGCACGGAACGCTGTTACCTTCCAACCAAAGGGGGTCCCTATTTTTCTACTTGAATTTCCTACGTGCTTTCGAACTGCTAGGTTGGCAGAAGCTGGGACAAGTAACAGGAGCTCATCCCGTTACGCAGTGCTAGGGATTCGAACTGCTGACCTTTCGATCGACAAGCTAAGCATCTTAGCCACTGAGCCACTACATCCCCATAGTTGCCAATTATGTTTTGCCAAATATCAGGGCAGTGATCAGGTGCCCAGGCAATTGGTGTGTTTTGGTTTTTTTTTTGACCCAGAGGCAATGAACAGTAAATAAAAATCCAATAAAGGAAGGAATTTTAAGCTTTATTATTAGCTCAAACAAGCAGTTAAAAGCATAACATAAAAAAACATACCTACCAACAAGATAATACCCAAATATCTTACAAGCTGCCAGGAGCTCCTTAATTACAACAGCAGAGATAATCCAAGGGTAGCCAGTTTCCACAGTACCAATGCTAGATTCCACGCAGAAGCTCCCAACAAGCAACAATAATCCTAAAGTTTTTATCAAAACCTGGCACCATGACTTCATAGCCCTGCTATGATGATAAGACTGCAAGACCTGGTCTTGATTGGCTGGCAAATGACACAGGCATGGGAACTGAAAGCCTGGAACTTTCACAGTGAGTAAAGCTTTGAAATTATGTGAAGCTTCACCACCCACCTTCTCCTTTATTCATTAAACAAGAGTGCAAACCAAGCAGGTCAGCTCTGAATGAGTTCTAACCTTCTAGACTTTTCTCAATATGAAGGATAAATCAAAATATGTCACTAAATTCCTCAAAATAACAATGGCCTCCTGCATTGCAACTACAGGCTGCTTTTGAAAAGGTCTAGTGGTTAAGGCACCAGGCTAAAAACAAGTAGATCATGAGTGCTAGTCCTGCCTTAGGCATAAAAGCCTGGACAGTCACTGCCTCTCAGCCCAATCCACTTCACAAGCTTGTTGTGGGGAAAATAGGAGGAAGAAGGGGTATTACGTATGTTCCCCACCTTGAGTTATTTATAAAAGTAATAAAAACAGGACACGAATTAACACAATAATAAATAAAATCATTCAAAAGTACCATTGTAGTGGTGAAATGCTACTGGTTTGCACCGGTTCGAGCAAACCGGTAGTGATAAAAACTACCGGTTCAGGCAAACCGGTAGTAAAAAAAAAAGCTTCTGGTTCCTCTGAACCGGTATTTCTGACGATCAGAAATAGAAATCCTGCTTCCTAGTGAATCTAAATTAAGCGGCACAGCTGTTACCCCCCCTCACTGTTCTACTTATCTTCCCAAGCCTTTTTTTGTGTGAAGTGCGAGTTTGGCGCATACTGTGCATGTGTACATGAAGTGTGCATTTGGTACGCACTATGCATGCGCACGCAGCATGCATTTGGCACGCAGTGCACATCCGCGGCCAGTGAACTAGTGGCAAATCGGTTCAGATTTCACCACTGTACCATTAGTCCATGGTATGCCCATGTAACCTCGCTGCGACATGATCCAGCAGGATGGGCATGTTCTGGTTTCTTTTCATGAACTACATTGTTCAGTGATACTGACGAGGTACATCTTATGACCAGTGAGAGCTGCCTTTTGGAACAGCCTCCCCCTTGAGTCTTGGGGGGACTCTTATTAGCTTTCCACAAAATCTGAAGACCTGTTTTTTCTTAGGTGCTGGGGCCAGGATGTCAGATTTGGGCATTTTTAATTATGTGATGCCTTATGGTTTTTACATTGTGTTATTTAAGTACCAGTTTTGTTAGATGGCCAGAGTTATTTGGTTAAGACGGGTGGTCATATAATTTCCCTAAATAAACAATTTGATCTAATCTAAGGAAATAGCTTTTCAGCTGTCAAATTCTATTCTGTCTTTTAGACTCAGGGGAAACAGCCATACAGTGAGATAACATAGCAAAAGCTTTGGCTTTATTTACCCAAGTTCTGAAGTTTATGAAGTTACTCTTTAAAGAGTTTCATACTATAAAGAATTACATTGTTTTGTGATCTTCTGGGAAAAAGTTGACCTAAAAAAATTACTTGCTGAATTTTGATTACTTCTCCCACACACGCATCCCGCTGTGACTTCTTTGAAGTACACATACCTATCACATAAATCACTTTTTCCATTCCATTCTTTTGCATGCCAAAAGAACCTGTGTTCCACTGAGGGGGACAATTCAGAGTAACATTTGGCTTTCATATGCTAAGCCATTGTTCTTTTCACCTGGCAAATCTAGAATGTCCTTTCTGCTGCCTGAACCATCACAGCACCTGCAGTACCTAATGGAAAAATGCCTGCTACCTCTTTTCACATTTCAGCTCAGGACTGTTTTTAAACGCAAATGCCAATTTCAGCAACCCCACTTTTCATCCGCCCCCTGCCCTTTGGCTTTACCAACTTTACCACAAAAAACAAAACAAAACAAAACTGAGAGCAAATTAAAGACTCTTTTCTTTAGACCAGGGGTCTCCAACCTTGGCAACTTTACGACTTGTGGACTTCGACTCCCAGAATTCCTCAGCCAGCATTGCGCTGGCTAAGGGATTGTGGGAGTCGAACTCCACAAGTCGTAAAGTTGTCAAGGTTGGAGACCCCTGCTTTAGACCATTTCTTTTGGCCATTTGCAACTCCCTTCTCTGTTGTTTCAGCACAGATCAAGTACAAAATCCAGTAGGTCACATAATAAATATTATTTAAGCTGAAGAAACTCCTTTCATTTGTGGCTGTCTCCTCTATCTGATGGAAAAGTGTGAAGAACTTTGAAGCACGAACATTATTTCTAATGTTTCAACTAATGATGAAAATATGTTTTAGGCATTCCTTTACATAAGTCAGTTTTTAAAAACAGGTTATTATTTGCACTGTTCTAAATGTTCTGCAAATTGTAGTACTTACGGTAATTCATTCTGTTGGCTAAATCTGAAAAAGCATTAATTTCACGTAAAATCCAAGTTGCTACTAGAAAAAAAACGAGCACTAACAGCTGGGCAGTATAGCAAATATTTCTTAGAAGCAAATCTATCATGTTTAGTGGAATGACTGGATGAGTCCTTTTTATATTTCCATCTATAATAACTCAGCTCACAAAATTTTATGGGGCAATAGAAAACAATTTCAAATCAAGGCACACTTTTCACAGCTTCTTCTATTTATTCTCTATTTATCCTCTTTTCTCACCAACCTATATATTCATAAAGGAGGAAAAGCATGTTGCAATATTCTGATTAGTAATTTGGATAGGAAAAGGACCAGATTGAGAATAGCTATATCAAACCTGAAGTACTGTATGTTGAGGGCAATGCAAATTTTTATAATTTTTTATAATTTTATAATTTTCATAATGCAGTACTAAGTTTTTTTAAATTAACAAGGACTCTCTCTTTTCAACTGCTTAAAAAAACTCAGACAAGCTTACCTTGAAAGCAAGTAAAACACCAGTTCTATATTAATCTGAAAGAAAGCATCATGAATAGAAATAATTCATAAAGCACGCTGCCTGGCTATCCTTTAATAAAACAGTGCAACAATGGGAAATGATGCTGTTATTTCAGAAGTAACCCAGCTATATATTTTTTTTTACTTCCTGGAGTAACAGTCTATGTTGTTCTGACCTTCTTTTTCAAATACTATCTATGCTCCGGGGTTCAGTCCATGCTCATATGGAGACAAATATTTATGCTTGGTATAAAGAGGGGGATGTGATGTGATGCGAGATTTGCATTTAAGGAACTTAAACAAACCTTTTTTGATGAGAACTTCCAATTTGCTGAAAAAGGAAGCAACGCAAGATTCAGATCATTCTCCAAGCCACACTTGTGTCTTATCCCACTTGCAATTAACCACAGCATGTTCCCATAATCTTGCTTCCTCTTGTCTCCAATCCATAGGCATTGTGAAGTATTTAGATGTTTCAATGTCCAGTGTTCTCTCCCTTCAGTAGCCACCAAGCAATAGCAGTTTTTCTGATATGCCTCTGCAACATTTTGTCAATGGCAGTGCTAGATGATCTCTTGGGAATGGTACCAGCCTGGCACTTGCTGACCTGATCATGATATCCAAGTCAATAGTGCAGCCACACCACACCATGCCACACCCTTCCTTTTCTGTCTCGTGGTACTCTCCTGAAAGACCATTACGCTTAGGTCAGCAAGTCTGATTCTTCCAAAATGGAATTTCACTCAATTTCTGACTCAGAGACCTGGATCAGCCAAATTACAGAAGCCTAACCATGATGGGGAGAACTGGAGATACAGGGTAAAGCAGGAAAGATCCCATTCTCTCTGCCACTTCATAGTGCATTATGTACTGCAGCGGTGAAATCCACTTACCTTTGCTACCAGTTTAGGAACAGGAGTGCGCGGAAGCACAAGCGTGCTATGCGCGCGCCTGCCTCTTCTGTGCATGCACAGAGGATCAAAAACGGGACGTAATGACTCCTGGGGGGGGCAGAGCCTCCCGCCACCGGCACTACCGGTTTGTGCGAGCCAGATAGATCCAGCGGGATTTCACCACTGATGTACTGCACATACAGAGAAGAGCAACAAAGATGATAAAGGGCCTGGAGATAAATCATATGATGAATGGTTGATGGAGCAAGGTTATGTCACGCCTATTGGAGAAGTATTAGGGGGACATGATAACTGTCCTACAGCACTTCGAGGGGCTGTCCCATAGGGGAGGGGATTGACCTTTTCCAAAGCACTAGAGGGCAGGACAAGAAATACAGATAATCCTCAATTACAATACAATAC
Source organism: Pantherophis guttatus (assembly GCF_059756535.1). Lineage (NCBI taxonomy): Eukaryota > Metazoa > Chordata > Lepidosauria > Squamata > Colubridae > Pantherophis > Pantherophis guttatus. Next base: position 208,692,020 of record NC_142064.1, read on the forward strand.
AATCCTCAAATACAATAATCCTCGGTCTCAATATCTTCGAGACCACCTGCTGCTACCGACGACCTCCCATCGTCCCGTGCGCTCCCACAGAGAGGGCCTCCTCAGGGTGCCATCAGCCAAACAATGCAGGCTGGTGACCCCCAGGGGGAGGGCCTTCTCTGTGGGGGCACCTACCCTCTGGAATCAGTTGCCCCCTGAGATAAGGAGAATCCATGACCTCAGTGCCTTCCGCCGTTCCCTTAAAACTTTCTTTTTTCAACAAGCCGGGCTGGCTTAATTTCTTTTTAAGGGTTTTATTAATTGTTCTGTTTTGCTGATCGTTTTTAATTAACGGGGCCAAATCTATATATATTTTTAAATGTGTTTTAATATTTGTATCTGGTGTTTTTATCTGGCTGTTCACCGCCCTGAGTCCTCAGGGAGAAGGGCGGTATACAAATTCAAAAATAAATAAATAAATAAATAAATAAATAAATCAATGTAGGCTGGTGACCCCCAGGGGGAGGGCCTTCTCTGTGGGGGCACCTACCCTCTGGAATCAGTTGCCCCCAGAGATAAGGAGAATCCAAGACCTTAGTGACTTCCGCCGTCCCCTTAAAACCCACTTTTTCCAGCAAGCCGGGCTGGCTTAAGAAGAAATTTTAAATGTTTTAATTGGTTTGTATTTTTAATTTTGGGCCAAATTTATATATATTTTAATTGTTTTTTAATATTTGTATTTCATGTTTTTTAATTCTGGCTGTACACCGCCCTGAGTCCTCAGGGAGAAGGGCGGTATATAAATTAAAAAAAAAAAAATTTACAACAATTTGTTTAGTGACCGTTCAAAATTATAACGGCACTGGAAAAAAGTGACTTATGACTGTTTTTCACACTTAGAACCGTTGCGGCATCTCCATGGTCACATGATCAAAACTCAGATGCTTGGCAACTGATTCATATTTATGACGGTTGCAGTGTCTCAGGGTCATGTGATCACCATTGGCAAACTTCTGATAAGCAAAGTCAATGGGGAAGCCAGATTCACTTAACCATCACGTTACTAACTTAAGAACTGCAGTGATTCACTTGACAACTGAGGTAAGAAAGGGCATAAAATCAGTCGAATTAAACGAATGTCTCACTTAACACCATAAATTTTGGGCTCAATTGTGGTCGTATCTCAAGGATTACTTTAACAAGTGGAAGCTTGTTAAAGAGAGATCCAACCTAGAAGTGAAATTTTCTGACAGAACAATTAATCAGCGGAATAGCTTGCCTCCTGGATTTGTGAATGCTCCATCACTGGAGCTTTTTAAAAATTAAACTGGACAAGCAGTTACCAGGATGTTATAAGGCAGGGGTGAAATGCTACTGGTTCAGCTGAACTGGTAGCGATGGTGGCGGGTGGTTCGGGGAACCAGTAGCAACGGCAGCGTGGGGCTCCGCCCACCCTCCGTTTTTTACCCTCTGCACATGCGCAGAAGGGTTTGCATGTGATGCACAGCATGTGCACTTCCGAACCAGTAGGGAAGGTAAGTAGATTTCACCCCTGGTTTAAGGTCTCACCAGGATGGTATAAGGTTTCCTGCCTTGAGCAGAGGATTGGATTAGAAGAACTCTGACGTCCGTTTGATTCTGATTCTGTTTTCTGTCAGGGACATAATTGCTAAATTGGTCTTCTTCTAGAAGGTGGGTGCCTAATGATGCAGCGAAGAATCAGTTTATGCAGCCTCTTGTTATCCGTCAACCATTGTTCAAGCTAAAAGCTACCAGAACTAAATCAGATCTCTATATCAGGGTTGGCTTGAAGACATCATAGATCAAAAGCCCCCACTCCTATTATCACTATCGGCTATTAGTCACCTGTTATTACTATCACTCAATCAGTCAGCTGATGTAGGTTCCACCAAACTGGGAGAGGCGCCCCTCTGAAAGGGTGTGTGAATTCTGATCAATGGCTGAGCTTGTGGATGTTGTCAGGCATCACCTTGCTGATGAGCAAAAATCATCACAAGTACATGTCTATGGAGAGTCTCAGTCATCCAGTTGTCCCAAAGGTGCTTTTTCAAGAGAAAACTGGACTTTCTGGTTTTTCTTCGAAGACGTTTCACTTCTCATCCAAGATGAGAACTGAAACGTCTTCGAAGAAAAACCAGAAAGTCCAGTTGCTTCTTGAAAAAGCACCTTTGGGACATCACAAGTACAGCAGTACTAAGACTGAAAACTGGTTTCTCCATCAGCTGGGCGTGTTGAGAAGACAGACAGGCTTCCCCCGCATTGAAAATGGGAAGTGCATTCTCCAGCTATTATCTCAAGCCGGAAGAGATAATAATTAGGGCTGTTAAAGATGACAGCAAATGGCTAGTTGGTCTTCTAGCTCAGGCATGGAGGAAAGCACTTTGAGCTGTGAGGAAGAAACCTCTAGTCCAGTGTTTCTCAACCTTGGTAGCTTGAAAATGGGTGGACTTCAACTCCCAGAATCCCCCAGCCAGCGCTGCTGGCTGGGGGATTCTGGGAGTTGAAGTCCACCCATCTTCAAGCTACCAAGGTTGAGAAACACTGCTCTAGTCTCTTCCATAGAATAGGGAGCAAGCAACTTTTGCCATCCCAAGCATTATATTGGAAAAATTACTAGTAAAAGTAGTCCTCAACTTACAACAGTTCATTTTGTGGCTGTTCAAAGTTACAATGGCATTATAAAAAGTGACATGACCATTTTTCCTACAACCGTTGCAGCATTCCCGTGGTCACATGATCAAAATTCAGAAGCGTGGCAACTCTTTCAATTTTGAACTCAAAACTTTTGGACTCAGTTGTGGTCATACGTTGAGAACTATGACCTTCCTCCTGTTTAAAATGAAAAACAATATTCTTTAGACCACTGTTTCTCAACCTTGGCAATTTAAAGACGCGTGAATTTGAGCTCTGATTTTCCGAGCCTGGCTGGGGGATTCTGGGAGTTGAAGCCCACACGTTTTAAAATTGGCAAAAATGAGAAATACTGCTTTAGGCCGAAGTGTTGCATATCTGCCAACACCTGGTATTCTGTATGCCCAACGTCACCTGTGCAGCTTTTAATATGAAAAGGAAATTTTTCATTTCAAGGACTTTAAGTATCAAGAAACATTAATGTACAACATTTAATGAAGAAATAATACCATTTCCTATACATCCCTCAAAAAATTGCATGCACATGCTGTTTTAATAGTTCCTTTACAGCTGTATCAAGGTTGCTGCTTCGTGAACGAATTCTGACGGGGTTTGCCCTCTTCATTTTCAAAAAGCAATTTAAAGAATTTGGAATTGCAAGTCAAGTGTTAATTCTAAATACTGTAATAGAAGTATCACATTGCATTACTTCATGTATTTAAATTACTTATATCCATAAACTGTCTGAATATATCCAACACTTGGCTGCACAATATGCAATGCTCTTGCAGGTGGATTCACCAGGGAGCCAATATTAAGCTATCACAGCAACCTATACACAAACTTCTTTGGAAGGCACCAGGTTAGAGCTTCCAAAGCCCATAATTCCAGATTGTGTGGATTAGAAGTCCTGGGAGTCAATATAATTAAAGAGTTGTTTTTTCCTCAAACCAAACTTTAAACACAATCACAAAACTTTAAACACAATCACTTTATAAGTGTATGATGGCTAATGGGAAAGAACTTTTATTACAGATGCCATTCGTGAGGTAAAAGTTAAGAATGGGACAAATTTCTGAAGCAGCAAGCTTGCTCCACTATTACCCCACCAAAGCAGCACCTCAGTTCTATTCAATTCAAGTGAAGGCAATGACTCATCCATCGAAATCAAATATTAGATAAATATCTATGTATTTAGGTTTTGATCTTATGGATTCTTTTTTCTGGTCTTGTATACTCCAAGTTCATCGGAGTGGGACAGCTATAATACATGTAAATAAATATAGCTTGAGTTTGAACCGATGAGTTACAAGAAGCTGACTGCTATGGCTGTAAATCTAGCTTTATCACTTAGCAAGTTTGATAAACCAAATCAACTCAAATTTATTCAATAAAACGTAGTTAAACCCTGTATAAAGTCTAGCAGAAGGGATGGCAAAGGTAGTCTCTTTATGCATCAGCACCACAGACTTGCAAATGTACGTGTTCGTTTGAATGCTCCCTGCAGAGTCAGAAGGGACACCTTGCAGAGTTTTGAAGGTGCTCTGTTTATTGGGACATGCAATGCAGGAGAAGCAAGGGAATCTATAGGGCAGCTCGGTATAGCCCCAACAGTACAACTTTGCCAATAATTACTGAAATTCAATGAGAATCAAGTGCTGGCCTTCAAAGTGTATCTAACATATATAGTCTTAGCATCTTGAACTTTCAACGGAAAGGAAACTGATAAGAACAACAGAAAACCAAATGCATTGTTTTATTCATTTTAAATGGCGATCTTTTGTCTCACAAAGCCAGGCTTTCCTTTTAAAACAAGAAAGGCTTCCCTTTTTCCTCCTTATTCATTTATTTCATCTTTATTTTACAGTCACATGACGGGAGAAAATCAAATATCCTTCTTCATCCAGAATATGGGCTGCCCTTTCAGATCCCGATAAGGTGTTTCTAAAAGCGTTTGTTCTTCAAATGTATTCTCCAAAACCCTGGAAGAGGCAGGTTTTCCGGAGCTTGGTTGGCCTACTAAAAAGGCTCTTGGTGGAGGCACTGGAAGTGGAAGGGGAGGAGGAGGAGGAGGAGAAGGTGGAAGAGCTGGGGCAGCAGAGGCAAATGGGGAAGCTGACAGTGAAGAGTGAACCAGAGCATGACTGGACTGGACAAAGGATGGGTGGGGACCTGGCAACGGAGGACGGGGAGAAATGGTAGCTGTCCCTGAATGATAAGAACAAGGAGAAGGCAATGAAGGGGGGGCTACTGAGCAAAAAGGAGAAGAAGAAAGAGGTACAGCACATGGTGAAGGAGGAAAGTTTGCTCCAGATCTGCTTTGGTAAGATGCATTTGTATTATGCTTCCCAGATTGTGCAGGAAGCTCCATCTTATGTTGAGGGGTAGAGAAGTTCTCCAAAAATTCCATAGGTACCAGAGAACTGATGAATCCAGCCCACTGGACAGGCTTGGATAAGCGATAGCCCAGGTGGGCATAAAAATGCTGTTTGTCATGTGTGGTGAGATACAGATGCTGGTAGCTGTGGGCTTTGGCAAAGTTCTCAACAGCTTCCATCAGCTTCCTGCCATAGCCCTTTCCACGGAGGGCCTTGGCAACCACCACGGTCTCCACAAACAAACTGTTAGATTGGCCAACCACACGGGATAACCTGGCATGTCCTAGAAGTTGGCACTGGGTATTAGACGTCTTCCCTTCTGCAGTTTCCTCCGTTAGCCTCAAAGTTCTGATCAGTACCAGGCACATGGGAAAGTTGTCACTAGATTTTTGCAGGGAGTGGATACGGGAGGTCCGGCTCCGTTTCCACTCTTCGTTGATGAGGTCAGCACAGGCCTCCAGGAGATCAGGCCTCTTGTGAAGGGGGACTGCTGTGAGCATCTCTGAAACCGAACCCATTTTTCTCACCGTGATGAAACTTCACAAGCGAGAGAGAGAGAGTTTGGTGCACTCCTGAAAGCACAAACACAATGAAATGTGCTTGCAATCCATACTTACTTCCCAGAGAGTTAATCATCTCACTGACATTACAGGGAAACTTCAGCAGTTCCTTCTTTCTTTTGCCTAGGTTAAGCCCAAATTAGCGTCCTCTGAAATACACCCAGACAGCAACAAATGGACCTAATACAGAAATCCATTTAATAGCACATACTGTACATCGAAATAAACATTATTTTAACCACTACCATTCTATTATCCCAGTAATTTCCCCAACCTGCTCCAGTAGTTTCAAGAAAGATTGGAGTACAGCTTGCATTCATGGGCCTGATATCTGAAGATGATAGGCATTCAAATAGAAAACAGGCAAATTCCTACAAGCTGCTACTTTGAAACTTTCTTTTCATTTTCTTTACTGTCCAAATATAAATTACCATGTGTTAACCAACAAGCAGAATGTCTGTATGGAATACCACCCTGAATAAGCTACGCAAATGCAATAGATTACATATAGTTGCATGAGATTAGGAGAAAACAGTCTGGTAACTCACTCTCCCCATTGGAAATAATATATAAATTCTATTGCTTTTAAACCTTTAACAAAAAAGAGGAACTGATTGTAGGTTTCCTCTTTATCCCACAAGCATAGAAGACCATTATTTTTCAAAAAATATATTACTCTCTGTAAAACCTTTGCTGAAATAGCTGGATCACCTGCTTATAGGCCACAAAAGACGATCTGTATGTAAAAAAGCAATCTACTCTAAAGGAACATCCAAGTCCAATTTGCTCTTTTATCTTCTCTCAACAGTCAAGGTGACTCTAGTTAAGTTTTATGTAGGAAGCAGCCTTGCATTTAAGATGCTGTAATATGACATCACTGATGGGTAATGTCATAATGACTTCACATCTCTGGTCCTCACCAGGAGATATGAGCTAAATATGGCTCTTATTATGCCTTCTCATTTCTGCCTGCCATAACTGTAAGGCCCAAGTCAACAGATGAGACAATGAAATCCAATCAAGTTAAATCTTTTATTTGCTTGCACCTAATGGACAGAAACCTACTAAACTAAAACTACCATATTACCTTTTCTCCTATCAGATATATCTTGAGAGATTCTAAGGTGAATTTAGTCCAGCTCAGGACTAAGCAGTTTCTTAATCCAGGCTTCTTGGCAAAGGCTCTAAATTAACAAAATACACCCCCTCTGATGCTGTGAGTACACATTCCATCACAATAGCCTAGATCACGTCTAGGTAACTAGGGCACACAGAATTGCTTGCAGGTCTCATGTTGTCACAATAGTGTGGAATTAGTGGCAGTCTCCTACCATTGTTTGGCAAGAACATGTAGTGTTAGTATACTAGAACAATCTTACGTGATCATTTGAGCTCTGGAAGGAACAGCTCAAGCCAATTGTGGGACTGTTCGAATGTTTCTCCAGAGCACAACGCAATACTTCCTCCAATGTCTCCCAGAGGCCATGGATGTGGCAAATTGCACGAAGGCAGTATGTTGAAACATTCCCATAACCAGTCACAGATGAAGTATTGATGTTTCCAGTTAGACCACAGAGTTGCACATATGTGAATCAAGTATGAATATGGAGCAGTTTTGTTCAAGGGAGGCATTTTGGCGTGAGGATTTGAAAAGAGAGCATCACTCTATACATTTGGTCCACTTGGGAAGGTATGGGGGACTTCCCCATTATTTATCAGTAACAAAGAAAAAAGGAGCTTATTTAAAAGAACTCAATCCCTCTAACCCATTTATTTTATTTACAACATTTATATAGCTGTCCATCTCTCAAGCAACTCTGGGCAACTCCCCATTAAAAATCAAAAGACATAAAATTGTTTTCAAAACATTAATATTCAATCAATTAAAACATAAAATATTAAGATAACAATGCAGTTGTTAATAACATGACACAACTCTGTGATCATGTGCCATCATCTAATCTCCCAATTTTGGGGAGAAATGCTAGGTCTTTAAAACCTTACAGAAGGCTAAAAGGGTACAGGCCTGCCAAACTTCAGGGGGAAGAGTGGTCCACAGGGCAGGGGCTGCCATGGAAAAGTTTCCTAGCTCTCATCAGATGACAATTTTATGGAAAGAGACTAGGAATATACTCGTTCTATGTAACCTGGTAGGACAAGTAGATGTCCTTAGGGGAAGATGGTCTTGTATCTCTGCCCCTGTGCTATAAATGTTTAAAGGTGATGACCAGCACCTTGAATTGCACTAGAAAGAAACTGGAAACCAGTGCACCTCGTGCAACAGAGGTGTTACATAGAGGTCTCATTACTGTGTGCGGTGCTGCATTCTAGACCAGGTGAAGTTTCTGGCTGGTATTCAAGGGCAGCACCAAGTGGAGCGCATTGTAGTCCAAACGGAAGGTGACCAAGGCGTGAATGACCACAAGCAAGGCCTCCCGGTCCAGGAAAGGACACAATTGGTGCACCAGACAAATCTATGCAAAGTCCCCCCCCCCACTTACCACAACTGCCATCTGCTCCTTCAGCAGGAGCTGTGAGTCCAGGAGGACCCCAGAATTGTGCTCCAGTTCAGTCCAGGAAAGTATCACCCCATCCAGAATCAAAGATGAAGAATCATCTGGTCCTGGGGGATCCTCCCCATCTAGACCCTTATAGCCTCCAGAGACACAGCCAGCACTGCCACTGCATCTGAGATACCATCTAACTCACATGAGATGCTCTGAGGGGATTGTCTCTCCATCTTGCCTAGTTAGGAATGGCCAGAAGGGATATCTACCATTCACATACTTCTAGGTAGAATACTACTTTTGTTCTCTTTCCTAGATGCCCATAAACTAAGCAGGCATTAATACCAATCAAGCAGGACCCTAATTAAGGAACTACTAAGGAGAAAACCACACTTCCACCAATACTGACAGGAAGCTACTGAATATAACAGGGAGCAAGCTTTACATTCAGTAGCACCGGTGATGTAACCTAGTTGAGTAATGAAATGTCTGGAAGCAAACAATCAAGATCAGAGAATACTAAGAACTCCAAATCTTTATACTACCTCCTTAAAAATGGGTAAAATCTTAAGGCTGAGCCAACAATGTGCTATTTGAGTCTCCAACAGAAACGAAGATTGATGTAAAATACTGAATTATTTTGCATGCTGATGTTTATATTTGATATGCATGATTCATGTTCTTTCAATAATAAAATGCAATTTGTAAGCCACTTCGGCCATAGAATTTTGTGAGACAATTGCCTACTTAAGTACCTCATTTTCCTAGCTGCACAATATCTTAGTACCTTTAGAAACAGAGATGTCACTATGCCCACAGGCGTGACTTTTCACATTAATATATAAATGGAAGTGGTCATGCTACAAAGCAAAGCACCAGTATTACTTTAATGTCCACATTCTCGCCCCAAATGGCCCATGTGCCTGCTGGGGGTACAGGTCAGAGTTTTATTTGAAAGTATGTTCACCTGATCTGAAAGGACAAAAGTAAGTACAGATGGTAGGAAGCAATTAACAGGTAGCAGTTTAATAGAATTGATAACTGATGGTGTCTCTTTGGCAGACCAAACAGGTACGACCCTCTGTATCAAAACACCACCCAGATATGTCAAAAACTTACTTTTTAAGCATCTTCATTTTAGTAATAATGTATGTTGTTATTATGGGAAGAAATTGAGAATTTGCCAACTGATTTACAGTAAAGTGTCCTGCAAACGACTTTTGAAGAATGTTTATTATCACTTACCCAAAAACAGGCACAAAAATACTAAGCCCATTATTCTATTGAAATTGTGCAATCTTATTATAATTGCACAATGTGTTGTGTTGAGAAACATGTAACTTGCCTTATAAAAATGTTTTAAAAATCACCCTTGGCAAAATAAATAAATAAATAAGAGAAACAAAATATATCATAATGCTAATGATAATGGCAGAACCACAAATGTTTTGGAAAATTATCCTAATACAGATTAGAACACTGAGCAGAAAGCATAATCGCAGGTAAACGTATTGTCCTTTTCACAAAGTGGAATTCTAACTATCACATCAATTCTAATCTACAGTAAATCAGGTATCCCTTCCTTGCTTAAATCCTGAATATTTGGCATACTGCATGGGACTGATTTTTATCAGAATTCTGGAGCTAGATTAGAAAAATACAGATAACACTATGATAATGGTATTGAGAGAAGAGAAAAAGAGAGTAGCTTTGAGATAGGAGAAAATATCAGTCATAGCAATGGCCAATGATCAACATCTGTAGCTTGGGCTCTCCCTAATTTCACCTTGGTGTCAATCTCAAATTGCTTTGCTTTAAAATGGCAATAAAGCATTCAATCAGGTTTGAAAGCTCTAGTCAACCATATTTCTCTTCTTGGGTTCCCTGACTGGGTGAAGATTCTCATCCTCTCTGTTTTAACATTACTTAGGGAAAGGTACTTCTTCCTCATGAAACTCAAATACTTTGAGAAGGAAGGACTCGCTGGAGAAGAGCCTAATGCTGGGAAAGACTGAGGGCAAAAGAAGAAGGGGATGGCAGAGAATGAGGTGGCTGGATGGAGTCACTGAAGCAGTAGGCATGAACTTAAATGGACTCCGGGGGATGGTAGAGGACAGGAAGGCCTGGAGGAATGTTGTTGAGGTTGCGATGGGTCAGACACGACTTCGCAACTAACAACAACTTCTTCCTCAGTTATAACTCTCAAAAATCAACCCAACTTATATGACAATGTGACCGTTATAGTTCCTGTTCCTTTACAGTGTAGGCAACAAGAGCATTTAGTTCACAGCCCTTCTTTCCAAGACTTAGACTGCCTAGTACTCTACAATATCTGATCAAGGAAGCCAAGAATATCCTTGTCCAAGTATTATGCATAAGAAAAGTGCAAATAGGAAAAAAGCACCAAATACCTTCAATGAATGGGAGTTGCTTCAAGTAGCACCACCTTTCTCCTTAGAAATTTCTGCTTGCCAACTAACAACAGGTGGAAACAGTTTAGTTGCTTTCACAAGAGCACAGCAGGAACTAAACATGCTCTTCTTGTCCATTACTTCTTTTAAAGAAAGAAGAGGCTGCTAATTTGAATACTGGTAAAGGGGGAAGTATCTGAAATGTAAATTAAGTGTTGAACTGCCCAGCCCTTACAATCGAAGGCTGGCACCTTTCCCCAGCTCAACAATCAAAAGCAGCCAGCAAATTCTAAGGGGTTCTCAAGTGAATCTTTTAAAACTATCCTTGCTGGCAAGTCCAAATATAGGCAAAAGCATTCTGACAATCTGTTCTCTAATAAATTACCATCCAGTATACTTTAGCAAGCAACATCCGGTCCTATTATAAAGACAACAATCAGGGTTACCTAGGGTGGAACATTGGACAAAGTAGGGCAGGTTGAACAGGCAAACTAGATTGACATCTTACCATGCCCTAATTCCTCCCCAACATTTCTGCATTCAGACAGACTATACCATTAAAGTATGGACACAAACAATGCTGACTGTACAATGGGTACACTGCTTAGCTTAATTTATAGTGCCTTGTCACCTCCCATCAGTTTGTTAGTGTGTTTAACCCAGTGTGGCATTGAGGCATGCTCAGATATTTATTGACCAACTGAATGAACACGCAAGAGAGGCACAAATAACTTCTTTTCTGTCAGAAGTCACTGTTTCAATGCTTACCTTCCAAAGCCATCACAGTCCCATCCCATATCTTTTAGCCATTTCTAACCATCTTGAGAGTGAAAGAACACTGGGCTGTGATTATCTTAAATTAAACTCACATGTCAATTTAAGGTCTTATAAATTCAGAGAGTCCTTGTCACACTCAGACATTCCATACATCCATGTATACAAATATAACGTGCCATTCTTTCCTTGTTTATTTTGTATCCTTTTTCTTTAATGTGTTCATGTTATCTCTCTCTCTCTCACACACACACACACACACATACACACACACAGAGTGAATTACTCTACCTCTCCAACATTAAGAAACTATCATCTTTCCCCCATAAGAATTCTATCCACTGGTATTAGCAGGAGAACACATAGTGAAGGAGAAGTGACAGATAAGTCACCAAGCATCTATCCAAGGAACACCTGGTTGATTTAACCATTGTGCTGTGAGCTGGGTCCTGGACTTCAGGCTGAAATTTATTGGCACTCTTTTTCTCTTTATAATAACTACTGAAAAAGTAAGGAAGTAATGCCCCCGGAAATGCGCAAGATCTCCGACCTCCGTGTATTTCGCTGTGCCCTCAAGACCCTGCTGTTCCGCCAAGCCAGGCTATCAATTTAATAATTTTTAAATTGGGTTTTAAATTTTTGGGGTTTTAAATTTCAGCCGAATTATGTAATAATTTTAATTATTTTTAACTGATGTTTGTCTTTGTGTTTTTTAATAGGCTGTACACCGCCCTGATTCCTTCGGGAGAAGGGCGGTATAGAAATAAAATTATTTATTTATTTATTTTTATTTAAGAGAAGATTCCTTGAGGGGATCATAAGCCATTGTGGCCCAAACAACAAATATTCAGGAATGTCCATTATCCAGAGTGGAGGATCTACCCAGAAAATGGAGCTTAGAAGAAACAACAAAAAGGTCTTTCAAGTCTGGCTCATAGTGTTTTCGTGAACACATCCATATAGTTTTCAAAGCATTGCTATTGTTGCCATGAACGTCTCTGGGAATTTTTCTTCACCTTCCTAACTTAAGTCTACAACATTATATTTCCTGATGGTTCCCATTCAAATACTTAGCTTTCTGAGCTTAATCGAATGCCTAGATCACGGGTGTCAAACTCAAGGCCCTTGAGCTGGATCCGGCCCGCAGGGTGCTTAAATGTGGTCCGCGGGGTCGGCCTGGAAATATCAAAGGACCGGCCCACAGTGCCTCTGCCAGCCAAAACAAGCTGAGGGGGTGCATGTTGGCCCCATGCGGCCCATTTTCGGCCTCCCCAGCCTCCAGAAGCACTCTGCTGGCCAAAAACAGGCAGCATGGAAGCCCCCATTTTCAGCTGGCAGAGTGCTGCAGGAGGACTGGATTGAACTAGATTACAATTATGTGGCCTCAAGTAAGTGCCTAAACTGGATAGAAAACAAGCAACATCCTATGTTAATACTACAGTTTAATGCCAGATTTTACATAATTACTCAACTTTGTATTTGCCAACAAAGAATAAACTGCAGAAAAGTCACAATCTGTTTCCTGAGAAATACATAGGAACTTAGAAATAAAAGGCCAGCTTACCCTGAAGGCAGTTTCACCCCAGAAAAAAATAGGAAACAAGCTTCTTGTCCATAATGTTAGGAAGTGTCTGGTAGCACCTTTTGTGACTAACAAATGTTATTAAAAGGCATACCCTTATTCTTTTTTACTTACATTGTTAATTAGAAATGATGCTACCTGAATTTATTACCACTGTAAGACTAACACTGCTGTCCTCCTACATTGTCCAAACATTATCACACACACCCCAAAAGCAAAATCAGTTCTGTAACTGTAATATGCTGTGAGAATAACACCAAGATAGAAGGAAAAGTCAAACCCTAGGCCAGGGGTCTGCAAACACTGAAAGAGCCATTTGGACCCATTTCACACAGAAAAGAAAACATCAGGAGCCACAAAACCCTTCCTGTGCCTGACTATTTCTTGAGTGGCTACAAAACTAGCATATGTAGTTGAATTAAATATTGTTTGCTTCTGAAACTTTTCTTTTCTTGGATTTATCCATGGTTGGCCTACGGGGGGTTGAAAAGCTCAATAAATCGCATGCTGGCGGGTGTCACACATTGGCCGTTGTGACGCATATTTTGAGTGACAGGGAGCTGGAGCAGAGGGGTGAAAGAGCCACATGCGGCTCCAGAGCCGCAGGTTGCTGACCCCTGGCCTAGGCAATAAATTCTGATAAATGAAATCTGAGCCCAAACCAGAAATTTGAGAAAGTGTTTCAGAACTGACCCACCCTAATAAAGGCAGGAGAATGGGGAAGAACTACTAAACTTGTTACTGTAATCTATAATAAAACTAGTATTCAGGAGGTTGCTTTTCTAATATGGACTATCTCAAAGGGCCAACAGTATAGTAACACAGTGAGCTCTCCTTCCCTTATATGTGAGGATGCAACTAGAGTATTATTTTTTCAATTCCATGAGGAAAACCACCCCTGCAGCACCTTAATCTTCTAATCCAGGAGCGCTGGCTCTCACTATCCGAGGATAGACCGAGAAATTGCCCTGTGCCACCCATCCCAAATTCGGGGCTTTCTTCCATTGAATCGCCCCTTCGCTTTTGCCAGCAGAGTCACCCGGGACTCTTTGTGGCGTTTTTCCAGAAGCCGTATTAAAAAAAAAAAAGGCAGCTACGACTTTTCCCATTAAACGACGCGAGGTGTCAGCAAAGAACCGAGACTGCAAACGGTCCTCTCCAAACCGTACAAGGAGAGATAGGAGGAAATGCAGGGGAAGTTCCCTTCGTTGTTCTCCACACTGCCGTTGCGCTTAACCAGAGGCTTCGTTTTGGAAGGAGCTACTTCTAGGACGTTTCACCTCCCACCCGACACCCCCCACCCCCGTTTCGTCTCCTTCCTGGGTGCAAAAAATAAAGAGGCTTTTAATAGGTTTGGGGAATCCCTCTCTTTGCCTTTAGAGGGATAAGCGTCTCAACCGGGATCCACCATTCACCCCCCAGCGCTTCCCACGCTTCAGAGATTCCTATCCTTTTATGGGCACCCAACTCTTCTTCTTCTGGAGCAAGAGAAAGAAGAATCAAGCAGCTGTCAGTCAAACCTATTCGCACCCCACGCCCCCCCCCCCTCGATTCCTGCTTTCTCTCCCAAATGAATATTCTCATTCCTCGATGCTTTTCCGATCTCCCGTCGGGCAAATGAGAGAGGATTCCGTTTGAACCTATCCTGCCTCTCTCTCTCCTTGCAAACCCTCATCCCTGCCCCAACCAACGTTAATGCCGAAAGCGGGTTTAATAATAAATACTAACATCGTGCTAGCAACCGTGGGAAACGCCGTGCGGACGCTCTGCCTTTTCAAGCCACCCGAGCTCGCCCGCGGTCCTGCACGCCGTATAAAGCGGCGAGGGCAGAAAAGTTCTGCACCCTCCTTTCCCCCCCCCCGTCCCGAAAGCTACACTGCCCTCTAGCGGCTTGGAGGTTTTCCTTCTCTGGAGATTGTCCTTTTCTTACTAACTTTTGCGAACCGGTTTCTGTTTACGCTTCTCCTTTCGAGGTTCGGTTGCATCAAATGAAAGAAAACGGAGCCGTTAATTCATTTTGGGAAGAAGAAGGGGGGGGAAAAAAGGCAAACGTCTGGGCAGGAACGCAGGGCCGGCAAAGGAAGCGTAAGATGTGCGTGACTGGGTTGGGGAATCGAAGAACGTGGGGCTAGAAAGCGACAGATGGGTGCAGTGAAGGAGAGACGATTCGGTGCTCCGCGCGTGAAGTGTTGGAGAGTGCGTGTGTGTGTGAGAGAGAATCTCCGTAGATGTGTGTGTAGGGCAGAGGTCTTCAAACTTGGCAGCTTTAAGACTTGTGGACTTCAACTCCCAGAATTATGCTGGGATTAAATTAAGGTGGAGAATTCTGGGAGTTGAAGTCCACAAGTCTTAAAACTGCCAAATTTGGGGACCCTTGGTGTAAGGTGTGGAGTAAATTGAGGGAGGAAAAAGGAACGGATGAAAAGACAAAAAAGCCTGGATTCTTTGCCTAGGCTCAAAAAATGGAAAACAAAAGCTGTTTTAACATTTTAAAAACACTGTGAGAAAGGAGGTTATCTTATTTTTGCTTGGAAAGACTGGTTAAATTCAGGTTAGTACAGCTGGCCTGTACTATTATACAGTACTATGTATTATACTAACTCAGCTTTAAAAGGTTAGGCATTATTTTGTTATTAATATGAAAAAGAATCCTTTTTTTTTCTTACAGTAGAGTAAAATATTCAGGGCTCCTCCCTTTGCAGATTTACCAGGAATTAAGCTTCAGTAAACCTACCACACTTATAACAAGGTATTTTCCGGATGTTTTTGAATTATACTGTAATCTTCAGTTCTTTTGCCAAGAGCTTTGCTGCTTGGAGCTATTAATGGTGAAGATTCAAAAACAACTAGGAAGAAACGCTTTTAAGGCTATGTTTCTCAACCTTGACAACTTTAATGTGTAGACTGCAACTCCCAGAACTCCTCTCTCCAACATGATAGCTGGGAAATTCTGGGAGTTGAAGTCCACCCATTTTGAAGTTACCAAGATTCAGAAACAAAGTTTTAAGGAATTCCTTTAATTCCCTGGTCCTGCTTGACATCAAGACTTCCAAGTCATTTCAAAGCATACACAGCTATAGGGCATCGTTTTGCCCTTCACAAATTAAGGCATTTTTTTTCTTTCCTAGCATAAGATGTAAGGTAATTTAAGAATATGAAACATATATTTATCCAATGATTAACAGTACAAAGAACTCGTAAATCCCCCCCCTAAGGCTGAGAAGTCACAAGCTCATGACATCTCAAGGTATGGTTTTAAAAAAAAAAGTCAAAATGGCAGCTCCTGTGCAATAGGTTTGTTATTTTTTTCCCACATTGTGTATCATATGTGCCCAATGCAGAGCTTCAAACATGGCTGTGGCCATCTTGACTTTTTTGACTACATAAAATAAACCTGCCAAGTTCTCATGGCCAGCATTTTCTGTTATATACCCTGCTAGCACAGAGGTTAGAATGCAGTATTGCAGGCAAACTCTGCCCACAGCCTGGAGTTTGATCCTGACTGGGCTCAAGGTTGACTCAGCCTTCCATCCTTCCGAGGTTGGAAAAATCAGGACCCAGATTGTTGGGGGCAATATGTTGGCATTGTAAACCATCCAGAGAGTGCTGTGGAGTGGTATATAAGTCTAAGTGCTATAGATATATACCACTCTTCTGCAACTCTGTCTCAAGGAGTCACATGACGAGAACTCCTACAGTAATTGTCACATGCCTGTGCCAAACCAGCTGGAGATGACTCACTTGTGTATTCTCTAGCACGCCAAACAAGGCAGGCAGGAGTATCCAGCCCAGGTGCCAGCCTGCTTCTGTGCTCCTAAGAAAACTGGCAAACATCCTCTCTACCTCTTGTCCCATTGAGGTGGAAGAAATCAGAATTTTCCAGGGTTAATTTTTCTAGAAAGAATGACTCTACCTCTCCCCCTCCCCCTTAAGTAAAGGAACCATCTCTCCCAGCTAAACTGGGATATTTGGCAAGTGTGGGTTTATATACATTGGGGATATAACACTTATTGGTATTATATGGAGTACTAGATATCATGCAGTTCAATATGTAAAATATGTGTAGTTGGTTCCTGCCTGGTAACAGTGATTTGTTAGCTTTTGGTTTAGCACAATGTATGCATAAAGTGTCGAGGTGGCGCAGTGGTTAGAATGCAGTACTGCAGGCTACTTCAGCTGTTCAAATCTCACCGACTCATGGTTGACTCAGCCTTCCATCCTTCCAAAGTTGGTAAAATGAGGACCCAGATTGTTGGGGGCAATATGCTGATTCTGTAAAACCACTTAGAAGGGGCTGTAAAAGCACTATGAAGCGGTATATAAGCCTAAGTGCTATTACTATTGCTATAACACTTCAATAAATTAATTGTCCTTTAATTATTAATTTAATAATTTAATAAAATAACAATCTTGTGATTTCAATAAACAACTGCTACATCAGCTCAGTTCCACAGTAACATGCCAGTATTGCCCTGGTTCCCTCTTCTCAAAGTCAGTGTCTAAGCTGTAGCAGAATAATGTAACACACATAAAATTGAGATGGGATATCTAACCGGAGGTAGCCTTAGCAGATATACATGCATGCAGTTCAATTACAGAATCTGGTAACCGATTAGGCCTTTTACTTGAATCACAAAATCTCTGCATAAAAATAGTCATTCAACAACCTAGAAAAGCACCAGTGCAACAATAGTATGCCGAAGTATTTGCACTTATTTTAAAGGCAATTGATGGCTGACAGAGCTGTCTTCCTTCAAAACCCTCATCATACAACTGTAAGAATAAACTCTGGGTATCCCAAAGAAATGAAGTGTGTCTTTTCTCCCGAGCATGCATCCCTTTGTGTGCATCGACATGTCATCACAAAGAATTGATGTTAACTCTTCAGATGGCAATGAAAGCAAATATAATATATTCATAAGAAAAGCACATTTGTTGTCAGTGCAGTATTCATATTATGATCAAGAGAAAAAGCATCCCAGCTTTTTTATGCTGCAAGGCAAAACTGTAATAGAAGCAAAGAGACTGCAGAAAACCATTTCTAGAAGGATTTTTGCTTACGCTCAACAGAGGAGGGAAAGGTTTGCCAATGCCTTTGAGTATCATTGCAAAAGGATGAAGCCCAATTTTCAGCCACTTCTGCCTTTCACAGGCGATGGGATTACAGCTGCCAGAATTCTGAACCAGCTTGGCTGACTGTAATGTAGCCTACAGTCTCTCAAATATTAATCAGATATTGATCAGATATTAATTTTATACAGACTAATTCTGCAGGTTGAGTTTTTCTTGTTGACATGTGTTATATATCATGAAAGTGAGGACTGAATACTTCATTGTGGATTGACTTCTTGTCACAATGCAATCCTTTCCAGCCATCGTAGCATTGACATGTGAATTCTTGGGCCATCTTGATTTGATCTTTCACTGACATCTGGCCAATCAGAATAAAGCCAGGGGCGACGTGATGCTTCTTAATAGTGAAGCTGGCAGAACTGAGATGCAGGAAGGCTTCTGGGTGATTCTCCTGCCGCACGCAGCGGCCATTCTTTGAGCAGAGTATTTCACTACAAAGCTTAGTACTACTGGTCACATTCATAATGTATGGGCCAAGGACTGTGTCCACATACTCCTTCACTTCAAGGCAAGCTTCCTGTAAGGTACAAATAAACAGGCCCAGAAAAAAATGAGTTTTAAAAAATTGTCTGCAATGATCATATTACTTCAGAACACATTTCCCACAAGAGTTCCATCCATTATTGACTATTTTCCCTTAACTTGATAATATGTTTCCTTGATGACCATGACAACACATATCTAATTCTATATAAAAGACAAGGCAGAGTGGAGTGGGGGGGGGGCACAGTTAAACATGTCATTAGCCTAGTCATTGCCACAAACAATTTAAGTCCAGCCCCACTTGAATTCCGTTGACCCTTATCTGGCACCAATTTAATATTGAACTTGTTGACTAGATTTTTGTGTATATATTTGAATAAACCTTCTGTGTTGCCATTTTATGTATGGTCCTGATCCTTTGCATCTGACATTCTAGTCATCATCAGTGTGGTTGACATGTTGATATAAAAGGACAAACATTACACAGGGTTTGTTTATTTAAAGGATTTATATGGCCATTATCTCAGGATAATCCTAGATACAACAATCCATTAAAAGTAGGCTAAAAATACAAGTACCCTTCCTCCCAGGCACCAGACTAAACTTCCTCCCAGTTCAATTCCCATCTTTGCTTAATGCTTAGGGAAAGATCAGATCTTTACAACCTCTGAGAGGCTAAAACAACAGAACTCTTTAGATCTCAGGTGGGAGATACCTTTGAAGATGACTTAGAGGTGAAATGGGGCAACTGGACTTTTCTCAAGGATTTTTTTATATAATTATGATGATCTTGAGGCTGTTGTATTAACTATTAGTAAGGCCCTGGACTCAATTTCAAATGCTATTAGGTTCCCAAAAAACCAAGAAACACACACTGAGATTCTTCTAAGCAGTTTCCTTCATTGTCCTTCACCTATAGACAGAAATTTTGCCAAACTAAAGCAGACTACTTGCACCATTTAACATATTCTCAGAACTTCTGGGAGGAGCTGCCTTAACTCTCTTTCCACACAAACTATCTCAGCTGTCTTTTACTCCTCTGGAATACACTCCCTCCTGGGAATCCAGACTACATCCCACCACAAATGCTATTGTGACTTGTCTTAATTTAATTGGTTTACATGAATGGCAAACATGGTTATTATGGAATTAAGTTGTGCCAACCTGATTCAGGTACATCTGCAAATGGTACATCAGTTGAAGCCAGGAAAAACACTACCTGGTCACAGTTCCACTTGTCACTCAATTAGGAGCTGTATGGATCTAAATTGTGCACCAGCCCATTCAAAGACAGGACAACCTCTTTAGAAACAATTACAGGGGTCAATATTATCAGACAGCCCTGATGTTTACAGGCATAGAATAACTCCATTTTCTTGGGCTTTAATCTCAGCTTCTTTCTGCCCATCCAAACCCTAACAGCCTCCAGACAGCAGCTCAAATATAATTTATAGCATCTCCAATACAGCCTGATGTGACAATGTACAGCTGGGTGTCATTATAATTTTGATGACATCTCATCCAAACCAACATATGAACTTTTCCAGTGGCTTCATATATGTGTGTGTGTGTGTGTATGTGTGTATGTATATGTTGAATTATGTTTGTGTATGGAGAGGGAGTTAAAGTGATTGATCCCAGAAGCATCTCTCCCTAAAGTAGACAAGGGCCTGATCATTCTTTGGTTCCCCCAATGATTATCCTGCTCAAGTAACCACAAATCAGAAGGATACCTTAGTTGATCGTATCAAATGCTGCTGAGAAGTCCAGCAGTACATATTTGTTCATCAAAGTCCTGACAAAGGTCCTCTAGTGAAATAACCACACCATTTTTATCCTGTAACTGAATATATTATACATCCATAATGTATGGACTGAAAAAAAATGTTGGAAAGGCCTTCACCCAAATGATATATCTTACTAAAAACTGAACCTCTGTAATTCTCCTACCTAGCATCACATGGCCCTCTGACCAGCTCTGACTTCTTTGCCACACTCACCTGAGATATACTGAAATTTGTACTACCCCACAAGATAACTCCAGCAGCACCTTGAGAAGCACTCTCACCAATGGTGTAAACCAGGTCTTCCTACAAAACAAGGATATTAAGGGGTAATTTCAAACACATCATGTTTAAGATCTGAATTTTAGCACCCCTTCTCTGACACTATAGACACTATATAAAAGGACTGTATTGGCTCTACACTAACAGGACAACTTCTGTGTTATTGATGGAAAATTAAATATTATGGCATTTAGGCTTCAAGTCTACTCCCCACCCCCACCCCAAGAGATGGGAGGAAAGAGAAAAATCTTCCATAAAAAATTTTCTTACCCCAAAACAAAAATAAAAATGCAATAAAAAGCCTCACTGATATGTCACATCTGACCTACATTAATTTTTGATCCTGTCTCATCTAAACATGAAACGCTGTTAAGTCCAAAATCAAGCATAAAACTGAACTGCCAAAAAGAAAGATGTTAATTTTTCACATTGATATGTTGGAAGTATTTACCAGGACAAGGGGGGAGGAAAAAGGCTTTTCAGTAAAAATTACAGCAACAGATATTTAATTGTGATGCCATATTGAGTCCAAAAACTTTTAAGGATATTTATTATATTATTATTTATTGGTTCGATTTATATGCCGCCCTTCTCTGGAGACTCAGGGCGGCTTACAATGCATTAAGCAATAGCCTTCATACTTTTGTATATACCTGCTTAGTAGGGCTTTCGGGCCCCCCTAAGCGGTGTTCTTTTTTATATTGATAAGGATATTCTATTAAAGTCCATGATTCTTATTTCCATGCAATGTTTTCTGGTGAATTCCCACTGGACAAGGCTTATCAAATCTTGCACTGGGCCAGACACGAAAATTGCTTACCTGTGTGAGGAAGTTATGAGTAAACTCATATACAATGGTAGTATAGGGTAAGACAGGGATGTCATTCTGTGTCCACTTCACAACTCTGAAGGCCTCCTGGATTCGATGACGAGCAAATTCAAGAGTTTTGTGAGTCAGTCTGAGAATTTGGGGGAGGTAAATGCTGGGATAGAGAGCCCGGCTTTGGTTCCAGAGCCAGTACAATTTGTTGTTCCTCTGTTTCTCAATCTCTGGACATTCTCCAGTATAATTGGCATCTTGGTACTGATTGTTATAGCAATTGGGGAAACCATAAAATCCCCAGAAGCCCTTCGGTCTCAGGGTTTCACTACGGGCCAATGTCTGCTCCATAAATGCCGAAGCAGATTGCTGAAATTCTAACTGGGCCACTTTGATCACTTTGTCAGCAGGCCAATCAGGATGCTGCTCCTTAACTAACTTTATGGATTTATATTGGTAGATTTTCATAGAAGCCCAGTTCCGAATCCATAAGGGACGCCAGTGTTCCCAGTCCACAACTGCCAGACCTCTGAAGCCAACATCCAAAATGGTATTATTAATGTCTTGTTCAATCTTCTGGAGATGAGCTTTTAGACTAGCATTTTGAGGAAGACCGCCATAGATGGCAACTCCATCCTTAGTGTAATAGGGATAGTATCCAAATTTATTACTATAGAAGAGAGTAATGTCTTTCCCTATAAATGAGTCATTTGGGTTGACGATTAGATCAAAAATTCTCAGGTCAAGGGATATTCTGTATTTTTCTTCACATATTTGAGTTGGTGCATTCCAGACCGAGATGAATGGGTGGCCCAATATTGCTGGGGATCCTTCAGTCATGTTATGGTTCCAAACCATTAGAAATACATTTAGTAAGCAGAACCACAAAGTCAAGTATTCCATGCGCATCTCCATTTTGCAACCTATTTTCCAGCTAAATGCTCAAGTCTTTTCTGCTTTTCAATGCCAGTGAATTGTGTAAAAGAATGATTGTAGTTCTTCCTGGTAAATGGAGAAAATAATTTCACCAACAAGAGGAGTAGGTAACTGTCAAAAGAAACAATATAGAATAAATCATAAATTCCTACCTATCCTTTTATTTTCTATCTACCCTTCAAGGTTCATCCGAGCAAAATCAAATGGCAGAGAAACAGAAGTCCTTCTGGGATCTTTAATGTTGTTGGGATTCAATGTTAATTTTTAATCTTTGTTTTTCCAATGTTCTTGGTTAACAGTTCAGGTACAGGTAGTCCTTGACTTACGACCAAAATTGAGCCCAAAATTTCTGTTGTGAGACATTTATTAAGTGAATTTTGCCCCATTTTATGACCTTTCTTGCCACAGTTAAGTGAATCTGTCTTCCCCATTGACTTTGCTTGTGAGAAAGTCACAAAAGAGATCACATGACCTTGGGACACAGCAACGGTCATAAATATGAGTCAGTTGCCAACATCTGAATTTTCATCAGACGACCAAGGTCATAATGGCCATAAGTTACATTTTTCAGTGCTGTTGTAATTTTGAACAGTCACTAAATGAACTGTTGTAAGTTGAGGCCAACCTGTACTGCTTACTATTCCTAAAATAATAAATAATATCCCTCTTTGCTTTTATGTTCTCTCGCAAAGAAAGCTTCATTAATGACTTTCTGGAGGCAGTCACTTCTCATCTTGTGAAAAGTGCACCAATAGGAAAAGGTCATAACAGGGGGCGTCAGTTGAAAGAAATGGTTAAATCAGCTGAATATATATCGAAAGCTATCTCCTATGGAGAAAATAGGAAACAGCTGAAATAGAAGTGCAGGACAGGGGAAGGATTAGATTATTTCAATTACTGTTTTGTTACAGCATGATTTATAATTGGCTGGGAACTATTAGTGTTGTGGTACAAAATAACTGGAGGGCATCAAATTGGAGAAGATGCAGCAAATGTTCCAAGAATATATCTGGCACACCTTGGCAAATCTTACAATATCTTCTTAAATATATTTCTATTTCCATACTGGGAGAGGAGAATTGGTTCAAATTATCTCCTAAGTTTGTGACCCAACTCAAATTTGAATAAATTACACCCTCTTTCATAATTCAATCTCTTAAAGCCATTTTGCTAAATCAGCAGAACCAATATCCAAAATATTAGATGAGATGGAATATCAAGCTGAATCCAGTTACAAGAATTGCATAAAATAGATCTCAGCTGCTGCCTTTTAATTACCCCAAATTTCCACATCTCCTTACAAACTTCTACCACTAAAATTTTGCCAAACCAAAATCTTTACACAACCCTTAGCTAAGCCTGATGTTCCTAAGTGATCAATTAATCAGACCTACAATTTCTCAATTCCCTATTGTTCCTTAGGCTTAGTAGTCACAATTTAGTTATGCAGTAACTTTAAAAGTGCTATAAATTTGATTCTGCCAGCATATGTAAGTTCAAGAAGGAAGAGATTTGCCCTTAGAAATGCATACATACTAACCTAAAGATAACACTGCTATGAACAAACATAGGACATTAGGCAGTGGCTGGCATTAGGAGATACTGTGATTAATAGAGAAACAGGTAGGCAAACAGTAAATCTGGCTGGATTTGCAAGTGGCCAAAGGCAACACAGCCACCTTGGTTTCAGATATTATCCCTATAATGCAACACTTCTGTCTGAATTGTAAGAAGGTATGAAAGAACAGCATTTCACATTAGGATTCGGAGAG
Source organism: Pantherophis guttatus (assembly GCF_059756535.1). NCBI lineage: Eukaryota > Metazoa > Chordata > Lepidosauria > Squamata > Colubridae > Pantherophis > Pantherophis guttatus. The sequence goes on from NC_142064.1 coordinate 208,716,073, forward strand.
CAAATCAGAACAAAGCTATTCTGAAAGACATTTAGCCATTTATTTTAATAGAACAAAAGAGTCAAAATTATTCCTGCAGAATAGCCAATTTTTAAAAAATCAGTACTGTGATTCTTCTTTAAACTTTGGCACAAATATAGAGAACCAGTTCAGTCTAGTGGTTAAGGCACCAGGCTAGAAACCAGAAGACTGTGAGTTCTAGTCCTACCTAGCCATGAAAACTAGCTGGATGACCTTGGGCTAGTTACTCTTTCTCAGCCAAACTCACCTCTCAGAGTTGCTGTTGCATGGAACATGGGAAGAGAAAGGTGTGTCTGATATGTTTGCCACTTGAGATGTTTATAAAAATGAAAGTGGGATATGGGGAAATCTATTGTATAGCAATTTCCAACTCTGGACATTTCCCTTTCCACCCCTCTATTCAGAAAGTATGTTGCCAAGGGAGAATCTGACACAGGAAAACTAGAGCCATTTGAGAATTAAAATGTCAGAACAAAGAATAGGGAAATGAGTTGCTTAAGTGTTCTCAGCATCTGATCTTTCAGCACAAAAAGATCCAACCATTAAATCCAATCACCATCCATAAAAAAATTAAGAATATGAATTAACTGGCCATTTTGTTTTACACATTTCAGTTTCATTTACATTTAAGGAGCAAAGTCTTTATCCTACAAATGTTGTAGGACTACAGTTTCCATAATTCAAAATGGGCTGATCAGAGTTGGAATTCAACAGCTTCTGTGAGCAACAAACTTTCCTAATTTAATCCACTTTTTCTCCTTCGGCGCTTGCAAGCTGTTCACATATTTAAATAATATTTAAACTCTTTGGCCCATATTAACAATCTTGCAGGATTTCCCAATTTATAGGAAACCATTGGATTATTTTCCTGCGAGCCACATAATGAACAACTGTATTTGCATCTTATTCGAATGGAAGAAGTGCTCATCAGGATATATCCATGGAGGCAAAATGATTCAGGATGTGTTGGTTTTAAATTTTCAATCTCACTAAACATGAAATAAAACACTTTGGAGCACAGCGGCAAAATCACCTAGAACCTCATGTACCTTTAATCAGTCCTTTTCATAAAGACACCTATGGAGACTATTAATTCTTTTGACCTGGATCTCTGCAGACTGATGTAACCATCATTGCTGCGGCTATGTTTATATTATAATATACTGCAGGGGTAAAATCCAGCAGGTTCTGACAGGTTCTGGAGAACCAGTAGCGGAAATTTTAAGCAGTTCAGAGAACCAGCAAAAACCACCTCTGGCTGGTCCCAGAGTAGGGTGGGAATGGAGATTTTGCATTATCCTTCTCAGGGCCGGATTTTCCTATAGGCTAACTAGGCTTCAGCCTAGGGCCTCAAGATCAAGAGGGGCCTACATTCAAATTGTTGGCAAAATTAAAATTACACTTTCACTATAGGTGAAAAGGCCTCATAAGTGAAATAGCCTAGGGCCTCTTTTCATCTAAATCCAGCCCTGATCCTTCTCCCAGGAGTGGGGAGGGAATGGGGATTTTGCAGTATCCTTCTGCTGCCACACCACCAAGCCACACCACGCCCACCAAGCCATGCCCACAGAACCGGTAGTAAAAAAAGTTAGATTTCACCACTGATATACTGTATATTAACACCCACAATCTGAAAAACCCTAAATTATGTGCCAAGTCTCTTTTTTATATATCTTTAAACTATATACAGCATGACTGAAAAGTACCTGAGGCTTTATACAGCACAAGAGCTCCCTGCCTTACATGGGCTAAGAAATGCTATATTATTTAGATCTTATCTAAAGCTCTAAGTAAGTTACTAGCGAAGCTTAGCTCCTAACACGCGTTAATTACATCCTAGGCACTCAGGTTGGGCTCCTGTGGCCGTGGTTTGGGAACCCAAACATTTGTACCTCGGTTTAAAGATGGAATAGGGCGCGGGTGGGGTGGGCGCAATAAATTATCCCCCTCTCGAACTGCCTGGTGGAATCCCGAAATTCTTAGTAATCGGTCGGCCCCATCTAGAATAGCCTGCCAATTATTCGCCACTATTGCAAAGCTGTCTTGGCTTTCCCTACCACGGGGCAGGGAGTAGGGGGGAGAGAGAGACTCCCAGGCGGAGGGAAGCAGGAGCTCACCTCCAGCCAGCAAATGCCTCGAGCGCACGCGAGCGACTCACCCGCCCCTCCAGCCGAGGAATGACGCGCGACCCTCCCGCTTGCCAAATTTATAAGGGCTAACAAGGGACGTCACTTCCAACACGAGTGGACGAGGCACGTGAATGCACGCTAGTCTGGCATCTCCATGAGGCTGGAAAAGGTTCCAGGTTAACCTAATCAGCTCTATATCGCGGTTTGTCGGAGAAGCAGGCCCGCGAGGTCGTTCGTGGCGTTTCAAAATCCCACGCCTGCTTAGGGCAGGGAAGGACGCGAGAGCGGGGGACGTGGATCCGCAGGCGCTGCTGCTGGCGGGTTCAGCCTTCCTGGCCCGCTCGGCGTATCGATTCGCTTTCCCTCCAGTGCGGAATCGATCTCGGCCCAGGCGGGAAGGATCCGCGTTCTGCATCAAGGGCAACTTTTCAGAAAGTTTATACAGTTGGGCAGCGAAAATCCGGCGTTGGGAAGGAACAACAAACAGCAAAAACCGGTCCCACGTACGGGATATCTGCACCGCCCGCTTCTGGCTGGGCAAAGGAAAGCGAGCTCGCGTTGCTCGGTAGAGGGCAGCACAAAGCTCTCGCCTCCTCCTTTCCCCGCATCCTGAGAAAAACAGCTGGCCAAGCACTTCGGGAGGGGGGGAGGCGGACAGTGGGGCGATGGCGGGGAAGAAATCTCCCTCTCTTTAGAAGTCTGGTTTCTATTACGCTCGACCCCCCCACACCCCTTGCTTTGGCGGAGAGGAGGGGGCAGGAGAGATTCTGTGCAAGGAAACAATTACGTTCCCCGGCTTCTGGAGACAGACTGGTGTGTGTGTGTGTGGGGGGGGGATTAAGTACAGATGGGGAGGCTGAGTTTAACCTTTTCTTCTCTGGAATAGAGGCAGCCTTAGGAAGACGTTTGGCGGACTGAGGGAATGTTCCCGATTGTCCCGCCCCGTGGCTTGATGGGCCTGTTGCTTTTTAAAACTTGATCATAATTTATTAACAGGTTTTTTAGAAAGAAATAGAAAAACTATAAAGAGCGGAAAAGGGGAAAGCCATCATTATTATGTGTCACATTTTAAACAAATGTCAAACAGATGTCTAAATCGATCTTGGGGCATAATAATTGTCTTAACATTACAAAATAGCATAAAATTTGTACCGCAGAACTTTATTTCCTGAATCATTTTTGAATAATAGATAAAATTGCCTCCCTCAAACGGATGCCCATTTCTTGAATCCAGTCACTATTAGGACTATTATAACTTGCAATTTGTCAAAATAATAAATGGTTCCAATGGTCTTTTGGGAAAACTACCCTTGGTAGTTGGATTTTATAGCACCGAAAGAAGCAGGGGAGGGTGGAAATTCAAAGGCATACAAGTTTCAATATTTTACTTCTTCAAAAACATAGCAATAGACAGAATTGTGACAGTGATTGTGCTGCACTTGAAATTACAAGTTGGTTAGTACAACATGCTATCCCGTATAAAGTGCTTAATTTGGGTTAATTTAGCATGAAATGCTAAACATGGTTGGCCTCATTTGTTGAGGGTTACAACAATCAGCTGCTTAAAAATAATTGTGCGGAATGTGGCTCTAGCCACCATGTTATCCTCAAGTGACAAATCCCACTTAGATTTGGCTGCTGTTTTGTTTGGGATGGTGATCCTGTGTTGCTTTTAAGAGCACATTACAAGCCAAAGTTCAAGAGAAATCACAACTTGCACATCACTTTGTGAATCTGCATTGAAAAAGAGACAGATTAGCTCTTCCATTTCTTGTGCGGCTGGGTTAGAAATGGGGGAAAAAAGGTAGTTGAAGCGACATGAGGTCAAGATTTGAAAAATGATTTTTGTTGGCCCTATTTTTAACAACAGAGTTAAATTTCAATAATGCGGAGGAAATTCAGGTCCTGAATCTCCATCCTGAAGATGGACCTTTCAGGAGAGATGATTTAAGCACAATCCAATCTACTTCCTTTTGAAAAAGAAGCTGGTTGCCTTCAGAATAAAAGTAACTCTACTTCCGCTGGGGTACCTTTTGGGCCTTTTAAGAAGGGTGTTTTCCAAGGTTAGATCTATTGCATAATCAATCATCATCTATCTGGCTACCCCTCAAGTTACAAAAGTCATCCAGCCTAGGATTGTAGGAGTTGTAATCCAACACACCTAGAGGGCACCAAGTTGGGGAAGGCTCTTAAGTCTTGCTAATGAGAAACCGAAGCTGAGAAGCAGGCAAAGGGGAACAGCTGATTCAAGCCAGCTAGCTAGCATTCACTTGGATCAACTATACTATGCACAGCTGCCCTTAATTACCACAATTACTGCTGTTACAAATGGGATTCTTTTCTGTCCAGCTCTCCAAAAGCACACCAGATTAAATTTGCAATATGCTACCCTAGCTGGAATGTTAGGTAGCCAAGTACAAGCTGCTCAGTTCAGTATCATGATTCTGGTTCTAAAGATACCAGTTTTAAAGATTCTAGCATTTTCCCCCAAAAGAGATGCCTGTGAATCTTGCCCCTTAAATCTCCTGAATGGCTTCTTCTCTGCCTTTGTGAGCTGCCAAATAAGAAGAAATCAGTTGATGAAGGTTTTCCCAGCCGGTATTTGCCTGCAGAAAGAAAGCACCTACCATCTCCAGATCCAACTGTCCTATCATTATTTTTAAATTATTTCTAACCCAGGAATAATATTTTGATCTATGTTCTATATAGAGAGACAAGAGAATTTGCAAAAGCTTTATTAGATTATTTTCCTTGGGAAGAAATATGACTGAAAATTCAATAGAAACTTTGTAATAGAATGCCTGAGACTGTATATGTGGGTTTTTTTTTTCCAGAAATGGCAACTATAAAATGATTTCAACTCCCAGAATTCTCCAAGCAACATACTGTCTACACATTTTAAAGTGTAAAAAAGTTTTAAAAAAACATTGCTATTCTGGGGGTGGCACAGTGATTAGAATGCAATATTTCAGGCAAACTCTGTCCACAGCCATGAGTTTGATCCTGACTGGCTCAAGGTTGACTCAGCCCTCCATCCTTCTGAGGTCGCTAAAATGAGGACCCAGATTGTTGGGGGAGATATGCTGACTCTGTAACCACTCAGAGAGGTCTGTAAAGCACTATGGAATGTTATATAGACCTAAGTGCTATTGCTTTTCTAAGACTGAAGTCTCCGTTCTCTTCCAGGAGCCTTTGGGTCTTCATCAGTGGTGGGTTTCAAAAATTTTTACTACCAGTTCTGTGGGTGTGGCTTTGTGGAAGTGGCATGGCTTTGTGGGAGTGGCTTGGTAGGCGTGGCAGGGGAAGGATACTGTAAAATCTCCATTCCTACCCCACTCCAGGGGAAGGATACTGTAAAATCACCATTCCCTCCCGATCAGCTGGGACCTGGGAGGCAGAGAATAGATGGGGGTGAGGCTAGTCAGAATTTTTACTACTGATTCTCCGAACTACTCAAAATTTCCGCTACGGTTCTCCAGAACTGATCAGAACCCGCTAAAACCCATCACTGATCTTCATACCCTGGCCCTGCCTCCTACTCTAGGGTAACTTCCTGGAGGTGCTCCACTTGGCATCTACCCCAACGTCTGTGTGGGTTCTCCCCCTGCATTGCCTTTTCTGAGGATTCAAAGGGTAAAAATACAAAAAGAGAAATATTCCCAGTGGCAAATATTCTTGGCCACATGGCATGGAGACAAATGACTAGATTATTCTGCTCCTCCTTCTTTGGCAGATACACCACTTTTACCAGAGATAAACAAAATCAAACTTTATTTAAAGAGATCAAATATAAATGTCATTAACTTTAAAAGTCAGATTGGAAAAGATCAGTTCTCAATGATGCAGTTGGCAACTTAAAAGGAAATTAAAAGGGGAAATACAGTATTCCTGGAAGATTACTGGTCTGCTTACATATGTCATATTTTCCTATAGTTGGAAGATGTTGCAATTTAATATTTGAGACCATAAAAAGATTATAAATAAAAATGTGGATAATCATGGTCAGGCTGAAAGATGTATAAGAACTGAATTGAACGCAACTCACTATTTTATTCAGAGAAATAAAAGACAATTTAGACAGCACCACATAAAAAAAGCTGGTACTAATTCCTGGTTTGACTGGTAAAACTATTTCTATCAAAGTAGCTATTTTTAAAGCAAAAATTCTCCTGGTTAATTTATGCAGACTTCCTCTAGATTTGGGAGAAGATTTCACTTTAACCAGATGCTTCTGAGGAGATGATAAACCCTACTGTTATCCAGCCCCAATTCACGCCCTGCTCCCTTAAAGCTGCCCTATTTTTTAAAAACAACAACAATGGACACTTTTCTACACTACCAGCAGAGGGCTCTGAATATGATCCAGATGGAATGGGGAATATGGATTGAGTGACCCAGCATATCTGGCAAGCATTCAGAATGTCGTTGTGATAGTAGGAACAGAAAGAGGGTTGAATGTTGAGCTAGTACTGGAGAGATTCCCTGGGTGACTTTGGGCCCCTTGTTTCTCTCCCCCAGCCTACTTTGCAGGGTTGTACTGGGGATAAATAGGAAAGAGGAAAAACCATATACAGTGCATAAAGGAAAGCAACACATACATCCCATATATTATTTTTAAAAACATGTGTGGTTTTTTTACACACTAAAGGCAACAGAGCAATACCTGACCTGTTCCAAGAAATAGGCAACAAGGGGATGATGAATTGGCCATGGCTAGGATAAGGTATTTGCATAAGTGAAGTAGTATTTCAGTTAAACAGATTACATTAGATAATTACGATTGCTTCCAATGCAGTTTCCCCCCTTTTTTGCATATTAAAAATTGTAATTTGATGGCAGTTTTGGAAGGAATCAAGATTGTTTTGGGAGAATGGGGGAGGACAAAAGAAATCCAAGGCAGCATTATGCACCTTTAATGCCATAATTAAAGCACCCCAACTTGAGCCCATAGATCTGCTCTCCTTCTGGCCATTTTATAATAACCTTTCCATAAATGTGGATGGGAGGAAAGGGTTTAAAGACGCTCTCCCAAAAGGATGGCATCTTGGCATTTTTCCGAGTTTTCTGAATTCTCCCTTTAAATGTTGGCAGGTGGGTGTAGCCCACTCCTGGAACTCGAGCGAGTTTGGGCAAATGCTTTAGCTGAATATCTTATTGTAAGCCCTTGCCTCTCCCATTGTTTCTTTTTGCTTGCTATTTAAGAACTAGCTACAGGATATTAAATGACCTCTCCCTTCCCAGTCCACCAAAACAGGCTCCCAGGAGAGTTATGCTTTAGTAACCAAAGGCTCCAAATCCTTCCCAGCAGGGGACTGTAAGTATCAGAGGTGTACTCTTTTATTACTAGGTCAATATTTAAAGTCCTTAGATTTTAGGGTTCCTGCCAGACTGAAGATAAAAAGGGCCCGGTTAGATTTACTCTTTTGTTGGTTGGCTGGGACTTCAAATAATCCAAATCAATGTTATTTTCAAACTTGGCAAATGTAGCATGTGGGGACTTCAAATTCTTAAAGTTGCCATGTTTGAAACACTGATATAAATTATACTGCATCTGTGGTTCATTGGATAAACCACAATTCCTTAATCCATGCATCACCCTAAACTATGACTTTCCAACTCACAGAGGCTCCCCTAACCATGAAGTTTGAACCCAACCTTTGGGTGTGTATTCTACACTTGGGATAATCATTTTCTTCCAAAGTAGCTCACACCATTTTGTTTAAGAGAATACTGATCTATTTGCAGCCAATTTATCCAAATTATAGAAGCCTCTAACACACTCGCATGTAGGATTGCAAATAATGCAACTACACAGTTTTATGTTAAGCAGTTGCTACTATCAAGCGAAATAGCTCTTGTCTGGAATCTCTTATTTAACCACTGATGGACCTCCATGGTTTGATTAATTCTCATTACAAACCATCATGTGTCCTGGCATTCCACAATGCTACTGGAGTTGAGCTGTAAAGGCATAGATGTCCACTCGGTGGCAGCAAACAGATTAAAAAAACATTAACTCTGCTGCCCTCTACTTGTTTAATTGTTCAGTTGCTTCTGACTCCTTGTGATCCAATGGACATCAGTTTCCTTAGGATTGAATGCTAGGGATGACTTCTTTGAGTTCTGGAAATTTTGCAGTCCAGATTTGGTAGTTCTAGAATTCAATAATGTGTATGTTATTGATTATATACACTGCTCAAAAAAATAAAGGGAACACAAGCAGAAGACATCCGAGATCTGAATGAATGAAATAGCCTTATTAAATACTTTGTTCGTTACATACAGTAGTTTTGTGTTCCCTTTAGTTGTTTGAGCAGTGTATAAACTACTGTATGTAACGAACAAAGTATTTAATAAGGCTATTTCATTCATTCAGATCTCAAATGTCTTCTGCTTGTGTTCCCTTTATTTTTTTGAGCAGTATATATATTTTTGTTGCATCTACTACCCATCACATAGTGACTCTCAGTGGTAATAGCAGGAGAAAAGAAGAAACACTGATTCTGTTATTTTTCAGTAGTGCATATATCATACAGGTAAACCTTGACTTACAACAGTTTGTTTAGTGGCTTTGAAGCTACATCGGCATTGAAAAAAGTGATTTATTACCATTTTCTACAATTATTGTTGCAGCATCCCTGTGGCCATGTGATCAAAGTACAGCCACTTGGCAACCGACTCATATTTATGACAGTTGCAGTGTCCTGGAGTTACATGATCATTTTTTGTGACTTTTTGACAAGCAAAGCCAAATGGGCAAGTCCGCTTCGCTTAACAACCGTGTTACTAACTTTAACAGCTGCAGTGATTCACTTAACAACTGTGGCAAGAAAAGTCATAAAGTGAGGCAAAACTCAACAAATGTTTCACTTAGCATCAAAAATGTTGGTCTCCATTGTGGTTGTAGGCCTACCCATATTATATTCTCTCTAAGCATGGGCAGGACTAAAATAAAACATAGATCCACGATGAAATGTAAAACTGCAAATAGCATGGAAGAAGAGATCATGTTATTACTTAACATCTTGTGCCATTTTTTTTTTCCCTAGATGGTTTTATAGGGTTGGGGCAGAAGGCCAGTTTCTGGTCCTGGAAAATTGAATTGGCCTTGGACTGTAAGCGTTGGGGATTTGCTTGCAGTTGGACGATGCTATGTAGCTGGATGATTCCTAGGAATGATTTAAATAGCGGGTATTTCAGAAGAGTCGAGGGTCACACAGATTTCAGTCAGTCTCCTGAGATGACACGGCTTATGGTAGTGATGTGAAAGAAAGGAAACTTTAGAAGAGAATTGATGTGGCTTTCTGCCAAGTCAGAGACGCACACAAATGTTATTCCAGGCACTAGACAAATTGATAGCATTGTTCTCTGTCTGTTGCAAAAGCTCCTGATGTTGAAATAAGAGACACGGTATCCATTAGGCCATGAATGCAGGCACTAATTTCTGGGGTTATTAGGATTAGCCACCCATGGCCCCTTTTTCCATGCTAGAATCACAGCCCTGAGAGACTTAGACAATGATAGGCTGGCAGATATGTGACTGTATTAACATGATAAAAGGAAATGGAAGTAGAGGAGGAATTTCAATCCCTTTCCTTCCCTCTCCCTCCCCGGAAAAAAAAACTATTAAAGCCCCCCATTCTTCTTTGTGGGGCCTCTGGAAGCATGGGCTTAAAAGCAGACAATGCCATTTCTCACCATCTTGAAGTGGGAAACTTGCAAAATGAAATGTGAAGTCCTGAAAAAGGCCTATGACATACACACACACACCCAAAGCAATAAAGGCTCTTTCAGATCCATCTCAACCACACATGAGACGCTTTTCCATCCCCTTTGCCACTCTCATCTCTTTAAAAAAGAAGTGAAGTGAGGCTCTTGGCTACAAAAGCTTGCCCACCTCTAAACCTCCCCCTGATTATGAAGTCTATGGCTGAAGAGAAGAGAGAGGGAGGGAGAGAAAGAGAGAGCGGGGGGGGGGGGATACAAGCATATCCATTTAGTTTTCTGATTGTGCTCACTACATATTATTTTGTTTCCCGTGGTTGGGACAAGGAGAACGAATAAGGCAAAGACATTGTATACCATGCCTTGGTTATCAGCCTAACTTTATTATCAAATCTAACCCAATCTGTCTTCAGGGAAGTTAACAATTAGGTGCCTTTGCAGAATGCAGGAAAAGAGAGCAAATGCAACTCCGATATCTCCAGTACCATGAAATGAAAAGGTAGCAGCGTGAGGCCATCAAGGAAGGACAGAAACAAGGACAAAGCAAGCCTTAGGAAAAGAAACTCTGAGAGGGAACAAAGATCTGCTACAGGGCCTATCTTCCGATTGTCTACTTGTCCTTTAGACATGCCTTTTAGAAGGCAAGGGGAATAGCCTTGGAGGACAGGAGGAAGAGCTGCTACCAAGATAATGATCAAATAAGAGGGGTTTGATCCTAGACCAAGAAAAGACCGCAGGCAAGCCCATTCCTAGTTCACATGAAGAAGCACATTCAGACTTGCAAACCTCTGTTACTGCTGTTACAATAAAGGTAGTCCTGGCTATATGGTATTTGCTTCTTTGTCTGGAGTGCCACATTGGGCTGACATGCCTCAACTGGTTGCCCATTTTTAAAGACCCCTCTACTCAGAGCTATTTCATTTCTGTGGTATACATTTTACACAGTGGTGAAATTCAAATTTTTTTACTACTGGTTTTGGTGGGCGTGGTGTGGCTTGGTGGGCGTGGCTTGGTGGGCATGGCAGAGGAAGGATACTGCAAAATCTCCATTCCCACCCCACTCTGGGACCAGCCAGAGGTGTTATTTGCCGGTTCTCCGAACTACTCAAAATTTCTGCTACCGTTTCTCCGAACTACTCAAAATTTCCACTACCGGTTCTCCAGAACCTGCTGGATTTCACCTGTTTTTACAGCAGAAAGGCAAAGACAGTGATAGACTCAGCTCGGAGCCATTGCACATCTCATGCTCTCTCTCTCTCCCTCTCTCCCTCTCCCCCTCTCCCCTCTCTCCCCTACAAGGTATTCTCCTACTGTTTCCGTCATAGAAGCCATTAATTTCATCCCCTTCCTCCCTCAGTTTCTAACACTCTCCTTCCTTACTGTGTCCTGCACCTTCTGCATACCTGGCCTTCATTCTTCTAGTAGCAGGGAAATAGTCAAGGCTCCCAGAAGGTGACCTGCCCAATTTCTACCCCCAGGCCTGATTTCAGGGTAATGATCACTTGTGAGAGAAGGTTTTGCAACTCACGTTCTTCCTCGTGGATTAAGCCAGCGAGTGTACTTTCTTCGACCGACCACTCTTCCTCACAATTACTTCTTTGGGGCTCTTTCTTGTAGCTACAGAAAATTTGATCTCCCTAACATAAACATCTTGTAGCTCACCCAGCCATCTTTGGCATCTTAGTTGGGAAAGCCCAAAATTGCTTTACACTTTGTTCCCTTCTGTCTGCATACAGGCTGGAGTACTTATCTTGAATATCAGCAAGGAATAGAGTTGGGCAGAAAATAAGGTTTCTGGCCTCTTTCAAATGGAGGGACTCGGAACTATTTATATGACTCAGGGTTTGCTTTCTGCCAGATCCAGCAGGCACTAAGATTAGTGAATTCCTGATTGTTTGCTGAACAATATCAAGGCAATGTACAGCCTTCTGCCCCTTTACTGGCAGTCCACAGAGCCCCGTCCATTTTCTTCTGCAGACTGGCTCAGCAAAAGGCAACAACCTTTTTTCCCTATTCCCTGCAGCTGGAAAATTGGGATCAGGAGCAGAATTCCTGAACAAAGCAAAAGTGATGACACCCCCCCCCCCTTGGCCTTGTGTTCCAGGAACCCATACACTTTGTCTCCAAAAGTGTGCAGCACAAATTGCCTGTCCTTGTAAGTAGTGGAAGTCTTTGTCTCTGTATATATTTAAATGTCACAAAGAAATGACATTTCTTTAATATTTGAAAGCTGGATTGCCTGGAAGCATCATTTAAGATTTTTAAAACATCTTTTTACAGACCTGTCTTTGTCACATTACATTGGCCCATCCCACCTGGTCAGTAGGTAGGTATACTGCAGACTCTGTTCCTTAAAGAACTCCAGCTGATGGGATTCAGGAAGAGAGCCTTCTCTGCCAAATATTGCAGAATATTCTCCCCCACCCCCAAGTTGAGACAAGCCCCCCCTCTCCTGGAATTCCTAATACAGTAGGAGTTAAAACATGGCTCTGCGGCCTTGTGAGGGGAGCCAGAGGAGCACACAGCTGTGGGCTGGTTGGTGCCCTGAGATTCTCTCTTCAGCTTTTAAACTAATTTTTAACAGTTTAATCATCCTTCTTCCTCCTTTTAAATTTTTATATGATGTTTCTATATTTTAATATTTTATTGTACACTACCTCTCTGAGGGAGATGGGTGGTTCATAAATAAACAAATAATAAATAACTTTCAGTGCCAGTGCTATAACTGTTTTATCCGTCAACAGTGCAAAAATAGACACCTAGGATACTCCTTATTGAGAGAGGTTGTCATTGTAAGTGTAATGGGGACTCACTGGAGAAGAGCCTAATGCTGGGAAAGATTGAGGGCAAAAGAAGAATGGGATGATAGAGAATGAGGTGGCTGGATGGAGTCACTGAAGCAGTAGCCGTGAACTTAAATGGACTCAGAGGATGGTAGAGGACAGGAAGGCCTGGAGGAACATTGTCCATGGGGTCGCGATGGGTGGGACGTGACTTCGCAACTAACAACAACGAGGATATCAATTTATCCCTTTCCATTGATAGATATTATAAATGCTGCTGAATGGGATGTTCCTTTCTTCCTTCTCTGTCACATTAGAACTGGTGTAGATATGTAGCTTAAACGTACTGCTGCACCAAAAAGAATAAAATAATACAAAGCTAATGTTTTAAAATCTATCGAATATAGGTCCTCTTGACATTGTTGTTATGATTAAGGCTTTATTCCTATCTACCTGTGTGAACTGCCATATTTCACGTGGTGCATAGCTTTCTTCCCAGCAGCTCAAGGTTTACAAGTTGACATTTCCCAACTGTATCATATTACGCAAAGTCACTTATCAAACTTTATGCTGAGTAAGAATTGAAACCTGGTTCCCTCAAAGTCTTAGTTAGACCATGCTAACCATTACACCTCACCACCTTATATTTTGGCTTTGGTCAGTAGTCCTATCTGATTTTGTGCCCTCTATTCTAATGGATGGCTATACTCTTGGTTTTTCTCCCTCCGACTTTCTGAAACTTATTGGAGGCCTCTATTACAGGCAGTAACAGGGATTAAAAAAACAAAAACAATTTTTTTTTCTATGTTCTCCTACTGAGCAATGATTTCTCAATATTCCCTGTACAAAATTGGTCTGAGGTTGCAGTACATCTGCCTCAGGCAATCTACTATAATGTACTCCAGACACATTGAATTTCAGTACCCTAAGCCCATGCTGGAGAGATCTCTCCTGGAGAAAGCTGTAGATGGAACTGGTTTACACTGAGCCAAGTGGTTTACTTGGTTTTGGCTTTATGTGTTGTATGGATCCCACCAACTGTGAGATGTTCAGAAATCATGATTTGTCTAAAATGATCCGTCAACAATACAACTGCAGAAGACATAATTGTGACATCAGTAATAACACTCTCGGAAACCATGTTTTAAGTTTAAATTATCATGGGTTTGCATGAAATACGTTTGTGTTCTGTTAAACTGAGCATCTATTCTATGTTGTAGCTCTGGAATGCTGAATTGCCAAATTTGTGAAATAGATTTTAAGCTATAGTTAATATTCTTTACTCGCTTCATGTCCTTATTCTAACTCATGTTTAATGATTAAATACTAAAAGAGAATTTATGCTTAATTTCAAGAATCCAAAGATTAATCGTCTTAAACCAAGGCAAATGGTTGAACTACAGTGACAAAACAGATATAGAATCTGAGGGTATTCGGCATATTCCAGATCTCAAGGGAACCATGCAATCTATGTGATGAGATGGAATGAAATAATAAAAGATAGAAAATATGTTCTGATTTAGGGTCTTTACTACATATGAGTCTATGAGTCTTTTCTCAGGGGAATCATCCAGGCCTACTTTGGGGGATAATATGCACTCAGGAGAAAACTGATGTTGATGGGCCTTACCGTAACCTGCCTGCCATCTGATAGGCAATGTTGCAGAATACATCCTAGAGAAATCACTGCCTGAGGCTCACAGATGTTTTTGTTTTAAAGGAAATGAGACATTACTACCCATGTAAACATAACTACAATCTCTGTTGGTCTAGGCGGGAGATAATGGATTTGCTAGCTCTTTTGTGGCACCAGGGGGTGCCCTTCTACTAGAATGAGAAATACAAGGTCAACAATTACCAACTGCAATATGTCAATAGCCAATGAGTATCCTTATTAGGAATAGAATAGAATAGAATAGAATAGAATAGAATAGAATAGAATAGAATAGAATAGAATAGAATAGAATAGAATAAACAGAGTTGGAAGGGACCTTGGAGGTCTTCTAGTCCAGCAGGAAACCCTATACCATTTCAGACAGGTGGTTGTCTAATCTCTTCTTAAAAACTTCAAATGTTGGAGCACTCACAACTTCTGGAGGCAAGTTGTTCCACTTATTGTTCTGTCAGGAAATTTCTTCTTAGTTCTAAATTGCATCTCTCCTTGATTAGTTTCCATCCATTGATTCTTGGTCCTGCCTTTAGGTGTTTTACCCTCCAGTCCCCTAATCATCTTTGTTACTCTTCTCTACACTCTTTCTAGAGTCTTCAACATCTTTTTTATATCATGAGGACCAAAACAGGATACAGTATTCAAAGTGTGGTCTTACCAAGACATTACAAAGTGGTATTAACACTTCACGTGATCTTGACTCTATTCCTGTTAATGCAGCCTAGAACTCTGTTGGGTTTTTTGGCAGATACAGCACACTAC